>NC_077222.1:70257534-70616368 GCF_024763615.1 Phlebotomus papatasi
TCCAAATTTGCAATGAAGGAATCGCACCTCTATAAGCTAATCCAGGCTTATCACTGGCTTTTCCAACTCCTGGCCACAATGGAAAGAGACAATTCAGCCAGCGCGTGTTGGGTAAAAATAGAACAATTTAAATTCATCGCGATTGCGCGTCTTTGTTCACGGTTTCCCTCCACATTTCCGAGGCAGTTGCTCAATTCGGCAGAAGAACAACATTCCAGAGTTCACAACACAGTCGAGATACCATTCCTCCGAATCCCGAGACCCATAACACAAGGAATATCGAGAGCAAATCAAATAATTAGGCAATGTAATTTATTATCAACCTTAATTGGCAAACATTATTCAACTCACCATTTGAAGATGCTGGAATCTTCTCCACTTACAGAGTTCAAGAAATTATTATACAATGAAGTCATCCTCTTGACCAGCCAACAACTTTTCAAGAGGCATTTTATTGGAGACCAAAGTGTACAATTTACGACACTCTCCGAGCTTATTAGTATAAATATTTGGAAGATTGAACTAACTGGATAAATATAGAAGGTATAAAGATGATAAACAGCTGAGAGGCATTTCACACACCCATCCCCCCCGGCATCTAATTTTGGTATTTGCTCACTCATCGCAATTCACTTCCACATCAACACGACAGTTTCCCATCATTTTGGCTTCCAAGAATAATATTTCCTCCTTCGTTGTCACTACCAAGTAATTCACTCGGTAATCCCCATCGACTGGCAGAGAAATCGTGGTGAGATGAAGTGCTGGAGAGTTTATGTGAAACTGGGATATTTTTTTGAATCCCATAATACCCTGATAGCTATAAATTTGAACATCTACACCTGCCTCCACGAAGATCAGGAGAGTCTCATCCCTGAGATGCAGGGCTGTAAGACCAGTAGGATTCTGGCATGACAGGGTCTGGAAGATAGTACCTCCAATGCGATTCTCATACAGATTGATCACATCATGCGGTCCTCGAATGGTGCTTTTCCTTCTCGAGGCAGCAGCAATGAGTTTCCTCCGGTAAAGTGGATGTCCAACGGTTAGAGCGACAAATTCTCCTGTAAGCTCCTCAAATGACGGATCACCCTCTGAGTAGATGATCATTGGGTCTGAGGATACAATTGAAGCAGTTAGATTTTGTTCTTCTGGGAAATTTACATGAAGTGGAGTCGAGTTACTGAAGAAGTTCTCGGATGCATCATTTCCTGTTTTATTCAATTTCTGCAAACTCTGAATCAAGTGAACTTCCTCAAGAGGTTCCTTCACTTCTTCCCCATCGATCTCATTGATTTTATCATTCATCAAAAGTTCCATCAACCAGAAATCAATAGCATCTTCAGCCATTTCTTCCAATTCTGCACTCCTTAGATCAGTTGCATTGACCTTAATCACGCTCAGAGTGGAGTTCTCATCAGCCGGAGGATCAACTTCTGATAGAGCACCCATGGCAACATCAATGAGGAATTTCTTTTTCAGCAAAACATATCTAAGAGTGTTGAGAAACTCCTCCTTCGTTATAAAATCTCCAGGATTTGTTGAATTTTCAGCTGCATCACCAACATATTCATTGTATCCCTTATTTTCTTCCTCATCCTTTTTTTCATACCTATTGAGAATTTCCATGATCTTGAAAGACGTATCAACGAATGTCTTTGATCCCTGTTTCATTAAATCCTGAAATCTGTCAAATAATTTGTCTCCGACAATCTCATTTTCGAAGATGTTCTGATCAAATGATTCACTGGTATTCAAAGTTTTGTTACTCTTGATCATGTCACTGTACTTCATCAGTAAATTTACAAAAGAATCCCCGGAATCTTCTCCCAGTGTCATGTAGTCACTGACTGTAGTATCCGTAGATCGAGTAACTCTTTTTCTTCTTCTAGCATACCTATCCTGAATAACTTTAATGCGTTTTCCATCAGTGACTGCCAGACCAGAAGTAACTTCCGGTGGAATAAATCTCAGTGTAGAACCCAGGAATGTCTCCCATTTTTCCCCAGCTTTTCCCTTGATATCATACTCAGTGACCACATTTTTGCCATCAATGGCATAAAAATGGCCAGGATGGAGAGCACTTCGCAAGATGGTATTGAAATGCTGATCCATTTGGGTCACTCTGAACAGATTTGACCCAGTCCATTTCCACACAGAACTACCAGTTTCATTGCACTTTGGATTTACCGGACCATTTGCCACTAAATGAGCATGTCCCAGTGAATCCTCCACATGAATCCACTCATCAATTTGCCCCGTGTTAATTGTAACCAGAAGATTGAAACGTTTATCAGTAGAGCTCCACTGATGGAGTTTACTGCGACATCCAACTGAGTGGATAAAGAAATTCTGCCCATTGTTCTCATAGAACAAGTGTGAATTGATTTTTTCACCATGCTCCCTGATAGTAAAGTCTTGCTCAAAATACCGGAAGAAGCAAATATCGTGGTGACTCTTGTGCAAGAGATCATTAAATTTGTGGCAAAATTCATAATATAACTTTTCCGTATGCTCCACCTTCTCTGCCAATTTATGTCGATTTTCACTAAAGTGGGCCATCATGTGGACAAAATCAATTTTATCTATTGATCCATCCCCTTCGAGAGATTCCTCAATGTGGAAGTTTTTGAACACCCACCGCCCACTTACAGTCTGATTGAAATTTCTCTTCCTCCACAGAACACCTTCATACCATTCAGTGAAATTAATTCCCGAAATGATGTGATCAGTAAAGACATTCTTCACTTTCAGATGATTAAAAGACACAGGAGTTGTGATCATAAGGTCAGAATTGAGAAAAGCAACATTTCTTATGTTCTGATTGTTCACCAAGCCAGTTGTGGTCAGAGAATTGAGCACACGAGCCTGGTGGAAACTTACTGAAGTCTCCACTATTTGATCACCATATATCTAGAGAAAGGAAAATAGTGAAAACTAATGATAAGCCCAGTACAACTTTTTAGTAAATGAGATTCTTATTGCAATCCAAATTTAAATAAGTAAAAATTGGCAAAAAAACAAACGAGTAATAAAATATTCAAAATGGCCAGTAAAAAAATAAAAATGAGCAGTAAAATATTTAATTATGGTCAGTAAAAATCCTAAATCTTTACAAAGAAGGGTCTAATTTATATAAATATTTAGCATCTAAAATTGTTGCAGATAGAATGAAAAGCCTTTGCCAAAATTTGGACGATAATATCACTGTTTCAATCTTTTTTTGTTACGGCTCAATTTTAACTTTTCACTGCTCATTTATACAATGCCGTAAAAATTTAAAGTAATTTAAAGTAAGGGTGATATATATTAACCCATTCAGTCAATGTACCGGAAATACTTGAGATAGAATGTTCATATTTTGGGATTAGTTTCCTACAGATTAGTAGATGAATTTTTTGAAAAGAAAAATTTTTATCACGTTTTTTTTAAACACACGTCTTAACGGTCACTGAATTTAAATTCTGTGCATTAATTCATTACAAACTCTATTGCTTCAGATAGAGTAACTACCCAAGAACACAAATTGGCAACTAGGATTCAAATCAGGAAAGAGGAAAGAGGACAATTTTAACAAATTCGACGGGATGTCGTATTTTCCGTCCGACATTTTGAGCAAAAATTTTGCATGACCTTCCACGAAGCAAGAAAATAATAACAAAATGTATTTTCATCTCTGTCGGACTATTTTTGTCAAGTAACTGAATAACTAACGTTACTAAAAATCCATTCCCGACAGCAATTCAGATAAAAATTGTCCAGAAATAAATCATCAAAAATCACTCAATTTGCGTATGATGTATAATACAATGGTAAGGAATGGGTTAAAGGGCCAATCCATCTCAAGACGACCGAAAAAATCGCAAATCGCGGGTTCATGGTCTAAGATGTTTCTGAATTTTACATATGTTAAAATACACGATCAAATAATATACCCCTATTTCTTTTTCGCCTAAAAAAATTCCTGGCCGGAGACACATGGCGTCAAAGATGGCATCTCGCGCTTCATTCGTCAATTAAGATTTTTGGCAAATATTTCAAAATGCTCTACCTCGCGAACGGGTTAAGATTTCTTCTTACTCTTTTTTTTTAATTTGAAATATAATTTTATACTCTTTAAAACGATATACTAGTTTTCGTATTATCTGCTCAAGTTTTTTTGTAACCGTCTTTAAAATTGTTTTTGAAAAAATTTAAAAATTAATTTTTCTCAAAAACCCCATTCTAAAAAATTTTCATTTTTTTACTGTTGATCAGTAACATTGAGTACTACATTCCCTGAAAAGGCGAGCTTCCACTTTTGCGCTTATTTTTTTAAAAAAATATTTAAATTTTAACAACATTTTCAAAAAAGGAAAAATACCAGTTAAACTCAAAATTTTGAGTTCAACTTTTCAGGAAATACAGTACTCCACATCCACAATACATATAAACAGTTGAAAAATCAAAATTTTTCGATTTCCCGTTTTTTAAAAAAAAAATTTTTATTTTCAAATAAAAATGTCTTTTATTGACAAATTTACAACTTTAAGATACATTTAACACACGTGTTAAAATGTTGAATTTTTTTAACCTAGAACTAAAAAAAAATTTAATTTTTCAAAAAAAATCCAAAAATTTAAAAAAAATTTTTTAGAAACTTAAAGAAAACAAAAAAACATAATTAGTACATTTATTAAATATGATTTAAAACTTTATTTTTGTCAATAAAAGGCATTTTTATTTGAAAATAAAAAAAAAATAATTTTTTCAAAAACGGGAGATCGAAAATTTTTGATATTTTTAACTGTTTATAAGTATTGTGGAGTACTGTATTTCCTGAAAAATAGAACTCAAAGTTTTGAGTTTAATTGGTATTTTTCCTTTTTTGAAAATGTTGTTAAAATTTGATTATTTTTTTTTTAAAAATAAGCGCAAAAGTGGAAGCTCGCCTTTTCAGGGAAAGTAGTACTCAATGTTACTGATCAACAGTAAAAAATGAAAATTTTTTAGAATGGGGTTTTTGAGAAAAATTAATTTTTAATTTTTTTCAAAAAAAAAATCAAAAAACCGTTACAAAAAAACTTCAGCAGATAATGCAAAAACTCGTATATCGTTTTAAAGAGTATAAAATTATCTTTCAAATAAAAAAAAAAGAGTAAGAAGAAATCTTAACCCGTTCGCGAGGTAGAGCATTTTGAAATATTTGCCAAAAACCTCAATTGACGAATGAAGCGCGAGATGCCATCTTTGACGCCATGTATCTCCGGCCAGAAATTTTTTTTGGGCGAAAAAAAAATAGGGGTATATTATTTGATCGTGTATTTTAACATATGTAAATTTCAGAAACATCTGAGACCATGAAGGGTACCCCTATGGTCTTCGAATAATAAAATTGATAGGTCGTTTCTTAACTTGTTTTCTGTATGAAAAATAATTTTAAACTAATACTTAAATTACGTAAGACACCTTCTATTCAACAAACTGCAATAAGCTTCTTTTTGATATTTTTTTTTTATTTCAGTATTCTAAAGACCACCTTAGTCACTTGGGATTCTGGTTTGCGACAAAATCAACATTTTGTCATTTTTATGGAAATTTTTTGGTTGTCAATTTCCATCCCTTTCAAGACCTTAATTAATCCCTTATTTTTGTTCATTAAACATTTTCCTTACAAAATTTCAGCAAAATTCATGAAAAACTTTATAAAAATGATTGTAATTAGCTTAATAAAGTTAATAATTAAATTACTAAAAGATACTTACTTTCACTGATTGAAAATAAATGCCCTGGAGCCAAATTTATTGAGTGGAGCTATAAATAATTATTGCCACCCAAGAATCGCCATTTTGATAAAAGTTCTACCACAGTACTCACAGTTCTAACGGTATGAAATTCAAATGGCAATTTTTCATATCGGTTTGAAAATACCTTCAAATGATTTTTTTTTTAATTTTTTTCCAAAAAAAATTTTTTTCAAAGTTTTTCCAGTATGAAAAAGTGGAGCTATGATTATTGCCAGCAGTGTAGATAAGCATGCGAAGGCATGAAATTCTTAAATTCGAAAGTAAGGTATGGGTGATTTTGCAAGTTATCCACCACCCACAAAAATGGTATCGTTCTCGAGAAAAACTATGTTGACGATAATCAACCTTAATTAACCCTTTATCCCCTTTATCATTCACACTAGTCACGTTTTTTCAAAAATCATTTTAAATTGAAAAAAAAAACACATGTAAAATTCAATATTAAAATGAAGCTTTGCGTCCATTTTCAATTTTTCTTATAAAAGCATAAAAACAAATCACTAGGCCCTCTATTTTTGGAGGAGCCGCGTAATTGATAATAAGATAACTAATATTTGATAGAAATGTGTAAGTTTTTTAGAAAAACCAAAAGAAATTCACATTATTCGAAGGCATGAACGTTCGAAGGGAGAGTACTTTCCCCTACATGCTCTCTGAAATTGGACTTTTTTCCTCTATTTTTAAAACGAATTGAAAAGCTTTGAATTGAAGCTTCAGAATTGGTTTATGGAACTAAATTACATCACAATAAGGTCCATTTCTTAAATAAAGAAAAATATCCTATTTTAAAGGTTCCCCATTTCAAAGGTACCCCGCTTCCCCCTAGAGTTAAACTATTCTTTGATGTAACAAGTTATTATTTCGAGCATTCTGCAAAATTACATGCTTTGCCATCGTTTTGGATTGGTTATAATAGGTCATTATTAAGAATCTCACTTAAAGGGTAACAATATTGGACATGATACTAAAATAAAAGTTGAACCTACTCACCATAAGGGTATTCTCATGCTCTTCCGGCAATTTCTTTCCATTGACAAACCCATCGACTCTAATTGGTTGATTAACCACCATGTTAGGCATCACGAGAATGTCTTCAATCTCCTGCTCAGTGTGAAGAGTAATGAATTTGGACATGGGAATTCCATTTAGGAAATCACTCTCAATTGATTCTACATTGAGGGCTCCTCGGTCAAAAGTAATATTCACTGAAAAAGAGACAATATATAAATGCACCATCTCAATTAAAGTTGATTGAAATGGTCACTTACTGGGCAGCTCCATATCTTTGTCCTTCCAAACAGCTTCACTGATGAAATGATCAGGACTGCATCCCATAATGGTGTCTGCTGTGAGGTTTCCCCTAACAAAAACCTCTGGACTCTCAATAATTTCACTGAGGTAGGTCACATTGCCATGAATTTCCGCAGTACTTTGCGGATCATCAATGAGCACGACATTGTCCACGAAATCCTGAAAGTCAATGCCATTGACAAGGTTTACATGGAGAGAATTTTCAATGATGACATCCTTCAGGAAGATTTTTCTTCCTGTTATATTGTAGGATTTTTGATTCTTCATCTGTATGCCTTGCATAAATTCTGTTACATTCTCTAAATTATTGAGACATCCATCAACCACTAAATTGTGAACATAGGGATGATCCGCGAAGTGAATATCTTCATAAATATGATGGAAATTTTCAATAGGATCGTACGAGTAGATGTTCATGAGATTGGATACTGGATATCCATTTATCTTTCCATTGAATATCAACTTTTTAACTGTTAAATTTCCACTGATAACAAGATCACCGTGAATTACATTGTTTTTGTTCTGGGTCAGCATGCTGGATACATTGAGGCTATTTATAGTGTCCACATTAACATCCCCAATGGAATATAGACCCTTTTTGAAGGTCTTGTGACCAGAAAGAATAATGGAATCATTTGATTTCTGCACAATGTTCTCAATAAAATACTCAATATCTTTCTCATTGAGTTTCCCCTCTAAGAACAAATCCCTGTGAAATATGACCTTGTCCAGGAAGTTCACTTCGCTACTGAAGACATTTGTTTCATTGAGCCAAATGGCATTTGCTGCAAGATCACTGAAATTCTGCCCATTAACCATCTCTAAATTTACATTTCCATGAACTGTGAGAAAATCAATGGGCACCACTCCGGACTTAATGACTTCTTCGAGATTCTCAGCAATCGTCAGGAGACTTTCAATGTGATCAATTGAGAAATTATTGATTCTGCTGACATTGAGTGAATCAATTTGTGCATGTTCAATGTAAAAAGGTGCATCAATGGTCTGTTCTCCGGACAAACTCAATCGTCGTCGATAGAAATCATCCAAATTGATGTCATTGACCAGAAATTCTCCAGTTAAATTGCCATGCATCTCCATATGATCAACACTGAGCTTCTCGAATTCCACTTCAGCATTGAGAACAAAATCATCACTGATATCAATTAAATCGTGCTTTTTAAAACCATTGATTGTATCAGTGATTTCTAGATTTCCGGCCACAACATCTACAAAGTCTCCCAGATCGTCATTCTCAAATATAATCTCCGCCTCCGTATGCTGTTGACCGGATAATTTGATTGTGTTGTAATCCAATTCTGTGATATTCACAGAATTGAACAAACCATCGAGATCCAGTGAATGGAAATAGATATCACCGTTTATCTCCTTGATAGAGAGTTCCTGTTCTGTGTCTTTGGTGACATAGTCATTGAGGGAAACACCATTCAAAATATTCGACGTCAGTGTAATCCCAGAGTTGAAGATCACATTATCAAATGACTTAAAAGAGGTCACATTGATAGTGCTGTCTGTTGTATAAATAGCATCACTCAAAAGTTTCTCAAGATCAATTTCATTGACAGACTTATTGACTATGATGTTACCCTCAACTCTCAAATCGCGAAACACACAAGCTGATCTCACAAATTTGGTCTCCAGTAATGTTGGATTCTCCAGAAACTTATCCAAATGCTTCCCATGGACTTTCCCATCAATTTCCAAATTCCCCACAACTTGCAGATCACTGAAAGTCGTATTTCCCGGGATGTGTTGGTCAGAATTAATAGTGATCACATTGTCTACTGCCACTCCATTTATCGTTCCCTCCGCATCCACGAAAGAAGCAACTGAAATTTTATTTGAAAGAGTGATCGTGTGGATTTTGCCAGCATTTGGGAGAATTTCCTGAGCACAGATACTCACCGAGTGTCTTGAATTTCTTCTGACCGGTAATAACTACCGAGGAGGGTCTATCAGAAGTACCATTGGATGCCCATAAAAATGAATCTGGGAAAATATTTTTGTTGAGCATATCAATTCTTGAGGCATCCATAAAGGACACTTCCTGCAAAAAATAATCATTTCCGAATTATCATTTACAAGAACATTTTAACAATTTACCAAGGGGGAGATATTAGGGTCGGAAATGGTGTACAGCTGAAAATGAAGTGTTTGGAAGTCTTTTGAAGTGGGAGTGCCCAAAAAATAAAGTCTTCTCTTTTGATTGAAGTGACGCATGAAAAGTCAGACATCGCGCCGATTTTGATGATATTTTTCTTCATTGTCTTTCTTGATTTCAATTCTGGATGAAAAATTCTATATTTAGATAGTTACAGTATATAAACAAACGGCGTTTGAGTTTGAAATGTTTTATTGTAAATAATTTAAATTCTGTAACCGTTCAAACGATGTATGATAGCGTGGTCCTATGCGAGGAGAATATGTAAAAATACGCATATTGTAATATCTCCATTTTTTTGTAGATTGAGTTAACAGATTAACAAAGTATTTATTGCAATTAGACAAGAAATTTGTGAACTATGCTATTTAGGATCTTTTTTCATCTTTTGACATTGAAAAAACAATTTTAGAAAATGTTCGAGGACGTTAAACTTGAAATAGCCCCTTACTTCCAAAGAAACGGTTTGATCCAATTTACAGATCATCTAAAATTTAGCCAAAGTAGCGTAGAATTAATACAAATCAAATACAAGCAAATACTGATTTTATTGATTATATAACCGATCTAAACCGTTTAAGTGATTAGCAGGAATTCAAAGACATTTTCAGCGAATCCAAATTTATTTAAATTTGGCTTTGAAAATTCTTTAGAGAGAATTAATCAAGGTTATTATCGTGTAAGGACTACTCTCGGAACTGCTACAAATATCGCATACACTATCAAAAATATGTGAAGCACTAGTTTTGTAAACCTGATATTCTGGTTAGAATTTTACGTAAAACTCGTGCTAATTGAAAAATTGCAAACTAGGGTAAATGTCCTAATTCAAAACCATTTCCAGACGCTTTAACTTTGACAGAAGATTCAACACATTAAGTTCATATTTTTTCTGAAGAAAATTACATAAATTTGCTCCTTGACTCTTCTAGAATGTTACTGTTTAGTGAAAATTCTTTAGATATAATTTGAAAACTTCTTAAATACAAGAAAAATACGCGAGTGTAAAATGCTTCTATTGGAAACAAACTAA
The DNA here is from genome assembly GCF_024763615.1 of Phlebotomus papatasi. Taxonomy (NCBI): domain Eukaryota; kingdom Metazoa; phylum Arthropoda; class Insecta; order Diptera; family Psychodidae; genus Phlebotomus; species Phlebotomus papatasi. The sequence continues at coordinate 70,267,847 of NC_077222.1, forward strand.
TCCAAATGGAGACAAAGGAAAGTTTCTAATTGGAGACAAACAGTGTAAGTGAAATTGCGACGAAAGGCTTCCAAAACCTTGTTGAGTTGCTCTTGAGTGCAGGATTTGTTCTTATTCCTGGTCTTTTCTCCTTTCCCATCTAAAACAATAGGAAAATCTCTCCAAAAAAAATCACATTTCCAGGGTTTTCTATTGAAGCATTTGCAGACACTTCAGAAAAACCCTTTTTGTTCACGAAATTGGTAATTATTTCATTTGAAAACTTCACGTACCGTTACCGATAAAGATTAGCACTTAATTTAAGTAAAATTAGCCAGAAATATGACATAGGGTAAAGTGGTACAAGTTGGACAATGGTACAATTTTGACAGGGTTTTTTGTCTTGATAAATTTAGTACTTCATTCTTATTTGTATATTTTTAATACTTTAGTTTTATAATTTGGTTCCTTGTGCTTAAAAACAAATTTAGTACTGTATTTATCAAGAAAAAAGCCATGTACAATTTGTACCGGCGAATTGTCCAACTTTTAACACTAATTCCAAATTATATCACTTTACCCTAAATGTTAAACAAAACGAATAAACTACAGTCACCTCATTGTGTTTTTCATTGGAAAACATCGATCGATGAAAAATTCAATGGTGAAAAGGTACACTATTAATTTTTCTGAGAAATTAACAAATTAAATTTTGTGAATATGAATGGATTTTCGATGTATTTGGAGCAAAATTAATTAAATAATGACTCTGTGGTATAGAAAATATATAAATATAATAATTTAGTACTGTATTTATCGTGAAAACAATGACGTTTCCATTTGGAGTAGCGAAAAATTTCCATTTGGAGCAGGTTTTGAATTAGCTTAATTTACCCTACTGAAAAGGTTTTAGTGTTTTACATCTCTTCGATGCCAAAAGTATTCGTCAAAAAAGTCGATTTGTGATTTTGAGGGCTTTTACAAAATAAGGAACGAAAAGTGCATTTGTAATATTTAATTTTAGACTAATTTTAGAAAGATCTATCTGATGGACTTTCATGAAAAAAAACATTTTGGGGGTCTATTTAAATCGTGTGCTTGCTCTAAGATCTATGTCGATCTATCCTTCGAAATATCAATTCCATTTTAAACAGACTCTGATATTGATGGCAATATTATGAGTATCCTAGTGAAAGAAAATTTGTAGATAATAATGAAAGAGATTGTTAAAATGTTAGAAAACCTGAATATGTTTAAAAGCTCGATATATGGGAGCAACATTCTTTCACTGAAAGGAATAAGGGGAACTTAATAAAAAGTTAAGATATCTATGAAGTGCTGAATTAGTTGTTGCACTCGTACTTTTGAATTCTTGTAGACTTTCCAGCACATTTTCAATAATTACAAATTGACAATACATTTTTTTTAGATACTCTATTTTACAAAAGTAGCTTCACTAGTCTTAGGACAATCCAAATAGGGGAATGTAGGCAGGCTTCGCACGTGTGTGCTTTCAAACGATGTGAATTTTCTCTTTATTTCCAAAGAGTTGGTTCCGAATTTCTTAGCCATAAGTTAAGTAATTATGAACCTTATCTTCATTGTAAAAATAGGCAGCCAAGCCCTTCTTTCCTAGGTGCTAGGATCACAAATAGAAAATTGGCCCAAAATGGGTAATTTTAATGGCACATATTTCATTTGATTTCTCATATTTAAACTCATTTCTAAAAAAAATCACTTACACAGTGGATGAAGAGTATACTAGATATGATATTTACGTAATAACTTTTTGCATCGTAAGGAAATTATTTTCACGGTGCCGGAAAATTCGCAAGTACTACACTGTGTGTGGTTTTAAACACTGAATGTGTGAGCATTCGCATATGCAACTTCAGATTGAAAACCATAACTTCACTAAAGCCTCATAAGCCACAGGGAGACAATCCTGGACATTTCCTCTTCGACAGGCGTGTAGTTTCCTGCCCATCTCCATGAGACGACGTTTATTCACAGTGTGAACCGTGTGAACATGCTCACCATTAGCCTGGGACTCAATGTCACTAACTAAACTGCTACCATGCTAAAGGATATCGAAAAAATTATGAGCCACTTTAAACATTTGCAATAAGAATTAGGAAAACCAAACATTTTACTCACAAAGCGAGTGTTACTCGAACACTCTGAAAAACACAGAAGCTTATCACCTTTCTTAATATAATTTATGCAACCTTTAGGAAAACAAAACAATATTAACATAACCTCTACAATGCTCCGGCGATTCCAGCTGACCAGATGATTAATTTTGACAGTTTAGTCGATTTTCGATATTTATTTGGAAGAAAAAACAGTGCTCCAGAAAATGTGGAAAAAAGTGTTTTAAAGATCTTCTTTTAGTGCAGTGATAGTTTCCGCGGGTTCACGGGGGTACAGTATAACCGTAGGAAAATAATTCTTAATTGTGGATAAAATTGATTTCGAGAAAAAAAGCAATGACGAACCCAAACCCCCCATCGTGTGAACGCTGGCCCCGGGGGCAAGAATCGCACAAATCGTCATATTTTTTTCATTTTCCTGTCCAGGAAAAACCAACAATTCTGTGATAGTGGACTAGGCATGCATAGAAACCTAGAAGATCAGAGAACTTTTTGGTTTAGTGCAATTCACTGCCCATTTTATAGTTTAGTCAGAAAAAAATCCTGAATATGAAGCACGAAAAAACGTGCGAAGGCTGCCTACATTCCCTTACATATGTTGATACCCCTTCGTAAAACTCAGATAATATTAAAAAAGCAAGAATATCTGGTGCTAGAAATTCAAAGGAAAATGCTAAAAATATCTATGTGTAAAAATAAGTTTCGTTAAATTTTTTAAAAGATTTACTAATTAGATTTTTCATCATATTAAACAAATCATTGGTTCCTACACTGACAAAAAAAGGGGGTGCGATTAACATTTTTCATCAGAAATTTAACACTTTTTAGGTGTAAAAATATATCAACATTTTTTAATGTTAATTTTACACCTTTTGAGGATAAAATCAACATGAAAAAAGGGTAACTTTAACCCATAATACACCTAAAAAGCATAATATTTACACCGATTTCGGATCAATACTGCAGAGTAAAATTAACATTTCCGGAATGTTATTTTGACTTTTTCGGATTTCTCTCAGTGTGTAAGTATGAGAAGTGCATGGGAGTGCAAGAAGTGCTGGAAGTATTGCAACATTTTCGAGTGTAATGCGAATTTTGGAAGTGTGAAGGCATCTTCTATACAAATTGTGGAAGTGGTGTACACATTTTCACCCAAATATCTCCCCCTTGCAATTTACAATTCCTTACCCCTTTAACTCGCATTTCCCCGAGCCTGATTGGGAGATTCGTCATGACAATCTTCTGGATGAATTGTTCCCAATTGACTCCGTTGATTGTGGTAAAGGTAAGATCTCCGGAAATTGTAATATTCTCATCTGCAATCACATCATCATGAAAGACTGGTGAGATGAATGCCTCGAAGAATCGATCAAGATCCATCCCATTGACACTCTCATGCACCACAAGATCATCTTTAATGTCTAGTGAGCCAAATTCCAAAATATCTCTGTAGTATGTCTCACTTTCCGTCTCAATTACTTCCTCTTGCAGAAACTTGCCATTTACTTTTCCACTCAGTAACACATCTTCAATCTCCAACGGACCATCAATTATCAAATCACTTTCTATGGCAATTTTATTACTCCCACTGAAAACAAGATCACTGACTGGGATTCCATTGATAGAGTCTACTTCGAGATATTTCACTATTACTTCTCCAATTGAAGCATCTTCCGTGGAGTTTATCTGTCGTTTTTCACGGGAATTGCTCTCTGGATTCTGCTGGTCAGATGAATCGGTGCCTTGACTAAGGATATACATCCCTTCTGTCGACAATCTTCCATTGTTCAGGATACTTCCCAGAGAAAATACAGGAGAGTCCCTAGCACTGTTGACCCGATTCTGAACTTTTTCTACAGCCTCAAACATTACATTATTGAGACCATCTTCCATGATATTCAATGTGTCTGAGATTGTAGGAATATCCAGTTTGGAATCCTCCAAAGTCCAGATTTTCTCTCCTATGGCAATTTTATGATCCCCTCCGAATTTCACCATGCCTGATACATCCTCAAATAAACTTGTTTCCAGGGATTTCACCGTCCATTCAGCCGAAATGGCATTGAACTCATTAATTTTCAAGGCATTTTTTATGGTATCAATGGAATCTTCAAGAACTCTGTCTTTGTAATCACTGAGAGTGCTGAAGTAATCGTACATCATCTTAAATTCCTCCAAATGCTCCTGTTCCGGATGATAGGCAGCTTTCATTTCCATGTTGAGCACAAAGAGTCCAGAATCTGCATCATCTCGTGGCACTAAAATGGAAATATTTTTCCCATGCCGAATGATAGTTGCCCCCTCAAGTCCTCGATCTCTATCAAAGTCCAGCATGCAACTAATTCCAAACTTAGACTGAATATCTGAGAGTATACAAGGTACATTCGGGAGAATACTGAAAAATTCTCCATTCCACACAAGAACCTCCAATTTGGTCATAATATGAGTCTCCAGCTGGATACGGTGCTGCACAAGGATGATAAGATCATCTCGATATGTTGTTGCCACGATTGGTAGCCAAAAATCCACCATGCCAAAGTAATTGTGACGAATCTCCACAGATTCAAAAGTATCATCCTCAAGGCGCCAAATCTGTGGATTAATACCCCCAATGGCCAAGTGGGAATGCCCTCCGATGCGAAAACTCGCAACATGAGCCACAAGAGGGGAATCAAAGTTCAGGAAGTGGACAAAATGACGATTGAAATTGGAATCTTTGATGTACTTGTACAGTTCTGTAACATTTTCCTGGGGAATGGCAATGATCAGATCGGGTCCATTCTCGAGAACAGCCACAGAATTGGCGGGAGTTGTAAGAGTGATTGTCTGAACCAGCCAGAAATCCTTCTTTCCATAGTCAAATCGATAGATATCTGCAGATGTTCTTCCATCTGCTAAAGATGCTTCACTAATTAAGATTACCATTGGTTCATCCATTAATGAGAAAAAATCCACTTCCGTGATATTCTTATGGAGATTCCATCGCCAGGTTATTGTAAGTTCATCGAAATCTGTTCCCAAATCAATCCAAAGTAGTTCATTGGCAATACTAACTAACACAATTCCCTCAGCTGCTCTATCATTCACATCCCACTGAACGAATCCCTCGAGATTTGTGGGCTTCGAAGGGAGTTCCAGCTCCTTCAAGAATTCATAGTGCCCATCTGTCTCATTCAGCAACACCACACTGGAATTAGTGATACCGATAAGAGAGTGTTTTCCCAGTTTTCGCTGATGCAGAGTTTTCCAATAGACAACATTGTCGCCCAAATCAAAGCTCATATCCTCCTCCACAGAGTCCAATTGAAGGACTTCCCGATATATCTGTGTTAAATGAGGGAATTGAATGTGAAAATCAGAGTCTTCTGCCACATGTTCAACATTATCTTCCTGTTGAGAGGCAATTCGACGACGCTTGAAAAGATTTCCCAAAGTTCCCCAAAGATGGGCAGCATTGAGAAGTTGATTTGTGGGATCACTTCCGTGAACATATTGCTTGTTTTGCACCGCACTCATGATCTCTTCGCGAATTGCATCAACTTCCGCGAGGGTTTTCTGCGAGACACGTGGTTGTTCTTTTGCCTCAAGATTGAGTTCCTGCCTAAGATTTTGGATTTCCCTGATCTTATCCTCAGACAATCCATCGGCCTCTTGATCAGTCTGCAAATGAGATCATCCGGATCTTGAATAAAATGGTCATTTTGCATGCCATGCAGAATAATTCACCTGAATGAGTGCAACACGTGGAACCAGCCACATGAAACCGATGATTGCAATAAAAAGAATCCTCATTGCTTTTTCTTCTCACAAAGCACACAACAATTAATCACATTTAAATTTCCACTAATGTTCTCAAACACAAAATTACTGCAATTACTTCACCAGATAATCTTAATGCCTGCCAATTTGGTGGATAAACGATGAAACTGTGAGGATGGTGCGAAAATGATCCCCAATGTTACCGCAATGTCTTATCATTCTCTGTCTCATGGGAATCAGCCAAACAAGTTTTTTTCGAATATTTTCCTGTTAGATCATCAGTAGAAAAATTGGTGAGAAATTGAACAAAGTGAGAGTTCCAAAAATAGAGAAAGATAACTTTCTGAGAGTGGGATTCACCCAGGGATCACAATTAATGACATGTCATAAAAGTAACATGTTTATTTTCACAAGCAATTTAGTCCGTCAACGGAAGAGGATGGATGAATGAAAATGCTGAGGAAAAACTAATGATGAGATCGTTGTTGGTGATTTAAAATCAAAGATGCAAAGTATGCATCAAGACACTAATGATTAATAGACCTCTCGAATAATTGCACTGTTCTAAATTAGATTATTCCGCAATTAAAACGATTTAATTACATTCAATTAACATGGAAGATCAGAAATGCAAATATAATAAGATGAGCTGAACACCCACTGTATAAAATATGGCATAAAATTTTGCATTTGAAACTATAGAGAAATTTCACGTCATACCACTTTTACAGATTAATTTCCTTTTAAAATTGGTTAAAGTTAAAAGATGGGTAAAATTGTTACTAAAAAAATATTTTTCTCATGAGGAAAACATTTACCACATCCTTTTAGCACTTTATTTATTAATAAACGGAACGGAAGTAGAATATTGTATAAGGTCGATTAAGCAAATTGATATCAATCTCGAATACTAAGACATTTATAGTAACTACAATTCTTAAAATTTTTTAAAATCTCTATCAAAAGGAAGTTCAAAGCCGATTATTTCTACTTCCAGATTTCTCACATTTTTCTAGTAAAAAAATAAAATTAAATATATGAAAAGCAAGAGAATTTATAGGGCGGAGTGGCACAGTTTTAGACATTCCATGATTTAGAATTATTTTTTCTTAGACTAGACGAATGTTTTCAATATCGTCGGTTGCGTCTACCTCTATCGTATCTGCATGTCTTTTGTATCAGCATTTGACGCAAGAGGGGACGTCTGTATTGTAGCTTACATCGAATGCAGATACAAAACAATTGCAGATACGACAGAGGTAGACGCAACCGACGATATATTTTATATGTCAGGCTCTTTTTTAAAAAGACGACAGGGCTATTTTAGATCCAATCATTAAATTTATAACAGTTCTCTGATGTGAGAAATTTTATGTATTATTTCCGAATCCAAAATGCTCTTAACTCTATCGTCTCTTTTGGGACTCTAGTACCCAAAGAAGAATATGAATATTCTATGAAAAACAATGGTTTTAATTATTCAGATCTGATATAAATCCGATTCTTGTGGATGATTACAAACTATAAGGATGTCCAAATGTGAGATATTTTTTGTAGGACCTCAATTAATTCCTGAGCTTAGATATTTTTGATTAAAAATTGTGAAATTAGCTTGCAGCATATGCTGCGGTCCAGAAAGAGTTAAATCAATTCTCAAAATGTACCCACTTATTAGTAATATATTTAAGTTAGGGTAAGTGTGCCAAATTTCGGCATAGTTGCATGCAAGCGCCAAATTCTCAAGTTTGAAATGCAATATTTTTCTTGTTATTTCTTTTAAGTTGCTTGGAACTTTGTAGACAGTTTATCGTCTTTATTTCCACTAATATCATTCCTAATACATTTTTAAACGAATAAAAATGTAGACATAGCTTTGGTGGCCTATTTCGGCCACTTTCATTCTCATAGTTCCTTGCCCTTCCGGAATTCTTCGAATAATGTCTTTCTCACATTATCTCGATTGTCGAACCTACATTTCTTGTTATATTTTGCATTGTATAATCTCTAGAGAGTATACAAAAACTAAAAATTCATGGAAATTTAAGGTATAAAAAAGTGGCCGAAATTGCAAACTGGTCGAAATTTTGGTATACCATATAAAAGACTATTTCCCCAAAAATAAATATTGTAAAAGCAAAAATTGTATTATACAGTATCCGTCAAAAGTTTCTTGACAAAGTTATATTCAAGAAATAAGTGGAAAATTTGTATAAAAAATTACTTTTTTCTTTTTGCAAATTTGTTGCCTGTAATCCATACAATGCAGTTATCAACCCTTTGAGTCGAAACCCTGGTCTGCCAGTAGCGTTTCTCAGATGCACCCGTGTCTTATCTCTACAAATAATTACGATTTTATGTATATCCTGTTGTATCTCTGGACGATTTTCCTTTTTTCAACTTTTTGTTACTTATCATTTTTATCTAAATTGTATTAAGAAATGAAAAATATTTTAGTGTCACATTGCACTAAGTCCATCTGAAAGACGACGGAGTAACTTTTACAAATGTGTCAAGAAACTTTTAGCCGATAAAATATGATCAATGATAATTATTTTTGATGTCAGTTAATAATAAGCTAATTTTTTGAAATACATAAATAATATGATTACAGGCAACTCGTTTGCGAAAAGAAAAAATTAAAGTTTTTTCCCTTTTTCACTTGATTTCTCGAATTTAACTTTGTAAAGAAACTTTTTCCAATACTGTATGTATTTTATTTAAGTTTGCTCCTTACTAGTTAAAAGTTCAAATTAATAAATTATTAATTTAGGAAACACTAAAAAAAAATTTCTAAATATTCTATTCCGAAACATTTTTTTTTATATTAATTTTTTTTTAAGATTTAAGTTAATAGGCTAAAGGTCTTTTCACACTTGGAGCAATCTAAAAAAAAATGCTGTATAAAATCCACTATCATTGTGGGCACAAACGTCATTTTTTTAGGTAATTTTCCACTAAATTTGCTTCTAAATGTGTAAGACGCCATAATAGTGCATAGTATGTTCCAATTTTCCCTGAAAATTTCTATATTTCAAGATTTAAAAATTTCTTCCAATCAATTTAAAAATTTAAAAGAACTTCAAAGATGTTTGGCATTTGTATTTAATATTAAAGATTTAAGGAATACCAATCAAAGGATGATTTGAAAAATTTAATTGTTAGGTTACAGATTTGTCTTAGAATTGAGGGACTCAATTGTTATTTAGATTGCAAAAGGGGTGACAGGCTTTGCGAAGTGCTCGAACTCGTGACTTAGATGCTGTCCCTCAAAAATACTTTCACATCTTTTATCGTTTAAGGATTCTCCAACGATTTAAACCAATTTGTAAATCACTCGAAAGATCTCACAAAATAATTTAAAGAGTAATAAAATTGATCTTCGGACTAAAATTACTTATCGGTTCATAACTGGTTCATTACCGATTCACAACCACTTTGAACTGTTTTATAAATAAAATAAATCACATTGCCCAAAATAACTTATGACTAATATAATTGAATTTCGAATAAAAATTAGTTGTAGGTTATGAACCGGTTCAAAACCGAGTGGTAATTGATTAGTTTTGTCGGAAATTTCAAGACCTTTCCAACGAGCCCAAATATGACCCCATTCGCTTGATAAATGCGGTCTCTAGAGCCTTTTTTTAACCTTTGACCTTGAAAAACCATTATTAGGAAATATTCAAGGGTATTTTCATATATGGTCAAATATCCATCTGGATAATCTCTGAAATTTATCCAAAAATGAAAAAATCGCACGACGCGTTTTCGAGCAATCTCAAAAAACATGGCTTTGACAGGGAAGGGGAGGGGTGGGGCGAAAATAAGGGGCATATAAATGATCATTAGGTCGACTTATATGGGGCTCCCCTTAGATCCCAAGTCGCTATCTCTAACAGTTTGGCCTCTAGAACTGGCGACAACCTGACGGACAGACGAACAAACAGCGTGACGACATTTCTCAGAAATCGTCTGGTACGCGAAGATTTTTTAAAGAAAAGTGGTCTCCGGGGGTGGAAGGTGAAGAAATCGGAGGATTATATTATATACTGCTCTCTCTGTGGAGTTCGAGCAGTAAAAATATTCTGAGACATTATTCATCTGTTTGGTATGTTTGATTTATGAGATATCTATATGATAATCATAATCTTTTCAAATGCAGAATGACAAACGCTAAAAAAGCACTCGGGGCAGTTTTAGACAGTCTTATCATGCAACTCTAAATTATACTGTGTACAATATATTGATTTTATCACACTTTCATAAATTATATGCGTATGGAAAAAAACTTTATATGCTAGTTAATTTGCCCAGGTCTTCTCTATTTTTGCAGAAGGTCGCATGGACATCATGCCTTATAGACGTTCCTAAACTTTCACTAATAAAACGTCGATCCAATAAAAATATAGTTGTATTAATTTGTGCAAAGTGCGATACGAGACTAAGATGACTAAGACGATGAAAAGACACTTAAGAAGTGTGAAAAAGAAGTATGACAGTAAAATTCATTTAAAAATATACAAATTAATGATATTATGTATTAAATTCAGTGTCCTCTGTAAAAGATTAGGCACACCAGAATTTACCTAACTGTCTAATTTTATAGACATTTTATTGAATTTGTAAGATTAAGTAAAAAATGTATTTGCCAACCAAATACTTGGAAATTTTATTGATTTTACATGTGGGTAAATTTCACTATGAAACTTGTACACCTTGTTGATTGAAAGGAAGAAAGACATTTCTGCATAGTATTTCTCAATCACTTTTTTTTCGAAAGGAGAACGCTGCAATAGTGACCTTTAAGAGGCAAATGAGCAGGCAAAAAGTCACCTAAATTAAAACCAACTTTTACTAATAACAAAAAAAAATTCCACAGAGTCCATAGCAGAAATATTATAATAAACCGATGGCAATTTAATTGATTGAGATCGCATTAGTTGATGGAAAGTCATGTCTTGTTAGATTGCCGACTAATTGCAATCTTCTGGTGAGACCACAACAGATTTATCCATCGGAAATGATCGCTCTCTTAGCGTTTATGTGATTAATAGATTGTACCACAATGAGAAATTGCTTCTGTCTGGGAGCTTCTTGTATTTCACTATGTAAAGATCTTCACGTGGGCACCTTTCGTCAGCACGTTGATCATCCAGCCAAGTGTGAAGCAAATACAAAAGCTCAGATGGGAAAATGTGAATAAAATGTGTGACATTCGACATCAATGAAGTCACATCTTGGTGTGATGACGATAGAGAGAATCAAAAGAAAGCGAAAGTTCATTGCGTTTCATCTCTTTTCTTGAGCTTTTGAGGGTCTTGACTTTGCTGCCTCGTCTGTGGTCGCATTGAAATCTATTGAATAATCCATCTATTGTCCACGTAATTTCTTATTACTTGTGCCCTTTTCTTACAAATTTTTATTATTGCTCGAAGTCAAAAAGGTGACAATGTTTGTAATACATCAATTTTAAGTTATTTATGATCAATTTTTGGTCAAATTTTGAAATTGCTGAAGCTCAGTGAAAAATTACTTGTCGGCGCCGGCGTTTGTCTTTCTGTTACTTTTGTGAATAACCCAATGAAATTACACCATTTCACGGGGGTTCAGGTGTCAAAATATGTTTTGCGAAGAAGAACATTATTTTGAAATGGACTTTCACTGCAAATTATGTCGTATCTTGAATACTTTCAGCGACAAAGGCCACAAGCACGCGTTAATTGCGGGAATAAAAGCAGGGACAATAATTTTTTTTTCGTTTTAGTGGAAATTATCTCTACTTCCATTTCCCCATTGAATTGCCCCGACAATTATAAAAGTTTCTTGATTCTTTCTTTTAGTGAGAAATCCTCTCCATTGAAATACTTCTTTTATACCTCTTTCTCTGTAACACTTGGTGCTATTTATATCTCGCAAAAAAAGTTAAGTATTCAACAAATTGGCGAAACAAATAGCGCAAAAAGGTAAGTTTTTGGCATAGTAAAAGAATAAGTAACTTTTGACCCTGATTCATTGACTAAATATATTTTTGTTTTGTGGGAGACGATATTGCTACTGTATTGAAGATATATTAAATGTGTCTTGAAGAAAGCGAGAAAGAAGAAGAAGAACCGTAATCATGCTATATACATAAGATGTGTTAGTGTCTCACCGTCTTCATTAGCTTACCTCTATAGTGCTTTCAGTTTACGCGCAGAAATTCAATTGAATGGAAATCCCACCACGATCGCCATTCCATCGTCAGTCAACGTCTCACCTTCACAGCGATCAGACGCGCAAAAGAAACTTTCCACTGCTGCGGTTTTGGATATTTCATTTGTGAAATCAACTCTCAATCGAAGATTTCACTACCTCAGGATCCTGCAAAACACTTTTAATCTCTTCGTGTTGTGACATTTTGGCGGTGACGCGAGATAAAGGCGCTCAAGACAATTTTCCAAGTGAGATCGCGATCGTGAAATTGGTTGATTCATCTCCATTTGATCCACACTGCAGAGAAAGTCACACACCACATACATTAATTCATGGTCAAAATACTCCAATAAAAAAATAAATAATTTTAAAAGTAAAACATTTCAAGTGCACCCAATGAATGGATAAGTCTACCCAGTGATCATCAGTGCGATCGTGCTAAGGATAAAATTGATCTTCGAGGAGGTTCAGTGTTTTTTCATGAAATTGGTAGGTATAGAATAACTCCGTTGAGTGCAATTATTGGCAAATAGTGTTGAAAGTGGTTTTCCAGCATAATTTTATACCTCAGCATCGTCCCGGACGATCGTGATCACTTTTATATACTTTGCAGCATGTGCAACACAACTTGAAAGACGAGATTTCGATTTTGTTGGGTCAAGTTCTGCGACTTTTTACTTTTCTCGGCATTACATATTCCTCATCCACTTGCCATTATATGCATTTTCTGCCACAAAGAAAGCATATATAGCTAAAAGAAACTTCCAGCATTTGCCAAGAAATACCTCAAAATACCGCCTTGGAAAATAGACCCAAGGTAGTTCAACTCGAAAAAAAATAACCCCTCAAACCTTTACGTGTTGCGATGAATTTTCTTTTTTCGCATCTTCATGATAATTTGATAATTTCTGCCCAGTTTGTGGCATCTCTCATATACTTCTTTTTCTCCACATCTTTATTAGTATAGTGCTTTTTCCGGCACAGAAAGATGAAAATGAGGCTATACTCGTCTATCTCGTCATATCACAAGAATAGAGAAATTACCATTTAATATTTCTTTAATTTGTGATTCAATTATGCAGTGCTCTTTTTTGTGTGAGTTCATTACCATTGTCTATTGATTGAAAAATTCATCTCTGTAGCATGATCACTATGCTGTGTGTACCATATGTATTTTTTGCTTTGATTCTTTTATAATCACAGCTCCTGCAATTCTGCAGTTTAGTTGGTTATCTCCAATCAAGCACTAATCCATAAAGTAGTTGTCTTGAACTACCCTAAATTCGAAAATGACAGTCGCCAAGATCGATACCGGCCGGCCGGACGTACTAACTCTAACTTTAGTTTAAGCAGATATTTATATTCAAATTCTTTCTTGGTGACATTATTTATTAGCGTACCATTTGTCTTGTTTAAGGTGATCTAATACGTACCTATGTTATCGTTGAAATGTAATCCCAAAGGAGGGTAATTTTCTTTTTGATTAAACTTAAAAACATAGATATAGACTATATGATTAAAGGTATTGAAATTTTTTTTTGCGACTGGGTAAATTGTGTTACATCCAGTTTGAAACATATATCTTGATCTTGAAGGATACAGTGGATGATAATAGTTTGTTGCCGAATGTATATTTTAGAAACCAAGTGAAAAAATTGATAGAAAAAATTACCTTTTCAAATTTTTCTCTTTAAAAATGAATTCCCTGTTATCTGTATAGATCTTATTTATATTTCCAAAGAATTAAATAATTTTATTTCATATAAAAAATAATTATTTTTTTTAAAGATTATCATTTTGTATACGCCAAAAGTTTGTTTCCTCATTTGAAAAAGTAAATAAAAATGGTTAAAAATATGCAACGAACTTAATACAAACCGGTTTTTCCGGTGCAACCGGTAATTTTATCCATTTCGAGCGACAAGAACAGTTTATTCGACGTGATTAATTGATCCAAAAATGCAACTGATAATCGAATTTTCTTTCACTCCGGATTGCAAATACAGTATAGACTCTCGCTTATCCGTGAAAACATATTTGCTTTAACAAAAAAAACCCAAAACGGGAACAATATGTTAACAAAATTTTGAAAATTCAAGTGCCTCACGGATTTTTTATGTCACCCGGAAAAAGAGTCCACACTGAGAAAAAGAGGGTGCGATTAACATTTTTTCCTCATAACTTTAACATTTTTTAGGTGTAAAAATATATCAACTTTTTTAATGTTAATTTTACACCTTTTAAGGGTAAAATTAACATGAAAAAGGGTAACTTGAACCCCTAATACACCTAAAAAGGGTAATATTTACACCGGTTTTGGATTAATACTGCAGGGTAAAATTAACATTTCCGGAATGTTATTTTAACTTTTTCGGATTTCTCTCAGTGTACGGATAAGCGAGAGTCTAATGTACCCCGAGTTGCACGAATTCGAAGTCACCTGTAGAGAATCTCAGCTACCATAAGCCTATCTAGGCTTATCACTGGTTTTTCTTTTACAGGGATAGGGTTGTCAATGCCATGTCCCGTGGAATCAAGTACATAGGGTAGAACAGCCTAATTCAGAACCTGCTTCAAATAGGTTTCTTTTATTTAAGAACGTAAAGAATTAAATAAGATTGCGATAAGTTATACATAAATAAAAATTTTGTAGTGTGTTTAGGGAATAGTTCTGTATACTGTAAAAATAAATCCCATTTGGAGTAAGTTTTAAATTAGGCTGTTCTATACTCTACATGGTGAAGAATTTCGGTACATATTTGTTCCAAAAATTAGCTCGTCCACTGACACCATAATTTTTGGCACAATCTTGTTCATTTTACGGGACTCAAAAAGATAATCAATATTAGTAACGAATTTGTTCCAAAAAATAGATCGTCTAGTATAAATTTGTATCCCTCCTCTCACACTCAGTCACCCGTCACCAACGAAGTGAGGAGGACACCAAATCTGTGGCAATTTTCGTGCTAAATGTTTTCACTTTTTTAATTCAATATTCCCTTCCCCTCCTGCTGCCAGCACTCGCATATGATTTCGTCATACACGCATCTGTATAAAACACTCTTCAGTTGATTCTTATTTGATGTTCCTTATGAACTTTCGTCACCGAAATCCATCTCGACTGAAGTATAGGCCTTAACTGTAAGACGAAATCTTTTACACGAATTTGTTCCCGACAATGGGAACAAAAAGATTCCCCATACGAGTAACAATTTCGTTACAAAAATTACCTCGTCCACGAACACCGAAAATTTTTGGAACAAATATGTTACAGATGTAGGAATAATATTGTTATAAAAAAATGTACCAATTTGATCCTGACAGTGGGAACAAAACATCCGAGTGCAACAAATTCTATTCCAACTTTCAGAAACAAATTTGTATAACACGAAATTATCTCAAATTTGTAGACATTCCACCGTATCAAAACGGTTCAAAAAGAAAACTCTAACAGAATTGTAACTATATTTCGTAACAAAATTGTAAGGAAATGTTTTTGGAACAAACAAATATCTTTTCTAGATACAAATTGCTTCAAAAAAAAATTGTTCCAAGGAAAACTTCTTCCAATATTTTGGTCAGTGTCCAAAAGTTTATACCGTGTATAGCGGAATTTAGTGTTTCTACAAGTTAAGCTTTTATTCAAGACTCATTTTCTAAAAAATATGAGTTGTATTTAAACTAATTAAGTGGCATTAGTTTTTTAGAACGCAGAATTCAATATTACTTTTGTACGAACTAGTACTTTTCTTCTGCACAAAGGCCTACATCAGTTTATTAATCCAAAAGCTCTTTCTGCACTGAGAGAAATCCGAAAAAGTTAAAATAACATTCCAGAAATTTTAATTTTACCCTGCAGTATAGATCCTAAATCGGTGTAAATATTATGCTTTTTAGGTGTATTAGGGGTTAAAGTTACCTTTTTTTCATGTTAATTTTACCCTTCAAAAGGTGTAAAATTAACATTAAAAAATGTTGATATATTTTTACACCTAAAAAGTGTTAAAGTTATGAAGAAAAAAAGTTAATCGAATCTCCTTTTTTTCTCAGTGTGGTTATCCGAAGTGCTAGTTGCTTTCCCACGAATTTAAAGCAACAGTTAACAAGAACACATTATTAAATAAATTCGATTTCAGCTGATTTTTGGAATAGCTTAATTAGCTCCTTGGGAAAATGCACCACTTGCCCTTTCCGTAGTATCTCCTCCAAGATTTTCAAAGGAATTTTATGTGATTGCCTGTTTTAAATACCTGTTTTAAACGATTTATTATTTTGCACTTTTATTTGAGGCTAACTCTTTTCATTTTATTTTATTTGTTAAAGTTCATTTATTAATTAAAGCTAAATACGTAAAAGAATCACGGATCTCATAGGCTTAAACGAGCTTATCATTGGCTTATTTTCAATTTGCAGACATTCATTGAAACTGCAGTGTGAGTTGATACTAAGGTGTATAATAATTGCATTACCGTGAGATCACTCGTGTATTAATTGTAACACAAAAACGGTGTTTCAGAAAGATTGTTTCTGCAGATGCGAATACGAAATTTACGATGAAAATTGGTGCATGCAATTGATGAATATACCACATTGTATTTTTTATGTAATCCACGTTAGCTAGTAAAAGTTCTTCGCGCCTCTAATGCATGTGAGACACCAAATTAAGTGCAACAAGTGGATATACTGGTATACTTACGAGAAAAGTGTATAATCGATTAAAATTCGCACCAAGTCTTCTGTTGTTGTTATTTTCAACATCAACAAAACAATAGATTTGTCCTATGTTTCATTTACTCACACATAAATTTCACTTTTCCAAAACACACACTCAATTGTCGTGGAAATGCAGAAATTGATTGCTTTACTTTGGAGTTACTGCTGAGGAAATATGCACACTGCATAAGAAATATTTCATATTTGAAGAAAAAAAAATCCCTTAATGATGTATATATTAATCTCAGTCAATCTGCACGAGATGAGGCAAATGGGTGCATTCAATTACGTGATTACTTCTTGTGTCAGAGATTTCACAGAGTTCTTCCTGCAAAATTTATTATATTATTATTTCGCAACGATTTCTTCTCAGTGATTTTCAGATAAGGGCAAAATTTAATGATCATTGTGGTAAAAACTACAAATTTTAATTAGAAATCCTCTTATAAGTCTCTAAAAATTAAATAATAATCGACTTAAACTTTACCAGGAATTAATCATAAAAAGTATGATGACGTGATTAATTTTATAAAGCATAATAATCTTGTGAGAGAAAAATAGTTTTATGTTTAAAATCTTAGAGCATGAAAGGTCATATCATAAACATAAATCAGAGAATTAGGGCACAAATCTTGAGTTTGTCCAATAAAATCATTCTCTTCTCTTTTCCGGTTATTGTGTGGTAAAATTTTTAAGAGTTAAGCAACAATTCCAAATCGTAACAGTGAGTACCCCTATATGTTAATTTAATTAAGCCGTTATTTAATGTTTTCTTTTAATAATTAACAAACGTATATTCTTAGATGTAAGCTCACAAACATTCTTGCATAAGTAATTATAAAGTTTTTTGTAGGATTCGTCCACGTAATTTCTTTTCGTTAAAAACAAAACATTTTACATTCGAAATTATCAGTTATTATTATTGCATTTATTTAAGAAAATCCAATTGGCGATAATTAATGTGAGCAGTAATATTTAACAATCTATCATTGTGTAATGACTTACAATTACTTAGGGTTACGGCATTATTTATGGCCTGTGTTTATACTTATGGCGTCATCAAAATTTTTGTCACAAAATGATTTCAAAAAACCATAAAATCGCGATAAGCTACCAATGCAACAAATATTCTGAATTTTGTGGTTCTTTGAAATTATTTTATGACAAAACATTGAAGATACGCGAGGAGCCCATAAGTATAAATAGTCCATAAGTAATACCACAACCCTAGATCGTCATGGCATTTTTCGCATTAAATTATTAAGCGCCAGGATCCATTTTATAATTGCGGATTTAATTTGAAGGAATTGATCATTTTTCAAAAATTTTCACTGGGAAAATGTATTTTTTACTTACAATAATTAAATTTTTACTGGTCATTTTGTTTTTTTTATACGGACTTCAGACCTAAGGCTTAACTTCTCTAATTTCTTATTATTCGAAAATATTTAGAAAATTTTGACTTAGAAATGGAATATTAAGGGAAAGTAATGTATTTTGGATCAAAGGAACAAATTAAATTGGTTGCTATTTAGGATTTTGAGACCTTTGAAAACTAGGCTAAACCTCTAGTCTGAATACGGTCTTACAGTCCCAATTTGCTCATATACTAACCAAATATGTTTCATTCCGCACAAAATAAGACAATTTAATTTAATAAAATTCGAGATAAGGGGTTTAAATGATAAAATGATAAAGTATCCTTAATTTCTCCAAAGACTAAAATATACCAAGGATTTTATTTATACAAGACAATTCTTTTTTCAAATAAATGTGGAAATCTTAAAAATTTGATCCTTTAATGTTTAATGGTTTGGAAATTTGTTATATAAAATTCCATACCATTCCAAATTTATCTTTTTAGTATGAAAGGATCGCACTAGCTTTTCTATACATAGAATTTTTATAGTTATGATAAGGAATATATAGATTATAGTGCGTAAATCTTTACAAAATTTAATTATAGTGTTTAAATTTATATTAGGTGTGATTCCTTTATAATCACACCTATTTTATAAATACTGAAAGCGCTTTAAAAAATTTAATTATCTATTTTGCACGAAGTATCTGTACTTATAATATTAATTCTAAGTTTTTTTAAATAGATAAATTGATAAATGACTGTATGCCTCATTTTATTATTATCTTGAATAAGGAATTATCAAAAAAATCAATTTTTTATACTCCATATCCCTTACTCGAATCCTTTAAATTATTGTACATTTAAAACGGTTTATGAAGGAAATCAATGGTAGGATTTGAACTCTCTCAAAGAAAAAATATTCCGTAAAATTGTTCGTAAATGTTTGTAAACTCCTATCGGTGAAGTACGAAATACTCGTGAATCATATAATCGACTAAAAAGTTTGTAAACGTTTGTAGTTTTTCACAAACGTTTTTCATAACGTCATCACTTGACGAGTATTTTTTTGTTCTTTAACAAATATTTGTTCTGATATTTTTGTTTGCCTAGGAAAAATTTACAAACAAATTACAAAACTTTACGAACTTTTTTAAGTTTTTAACGAACTTTTACGAACAAAGGTTTATAAAAGAACAAAAAATACTCGTCAAGTGAACAATGTTTGTGAAAAAAGTACAAGCTTTTAGGCACTTGTTTGTGGATTATAAGATTTACAAGCCTTTCGTAAGTCCCGAGTAGGTATTCTTCTCTTTTATCTTTCTCTCTTATCTTGGAAAAAAATTATTATTTGAATTTTTTGATTTGTCAAACTATGACCTAGTTATTTCTAATTTATATTAATTTGATAAATTGATAAAAATCGAAAATCTTGTAAAATTTTATTTTATGAGGTTGTGTTTTTTTTTGTACAAATATAAAATGATTAGCAA
The DNA here is from genome assembly GCF_024763615.1 of Phlebotomus papatasi. Classification (NCBI taxonomy): domain Eukaryota; kingdom Metazoa; phylum Arthropoda; class Insecta; order Diptera; family Psychodidae; genus Phlebotomus; species Phlebotomus papatasi. Next base: position 70,287,496 of record NC_077222.1, read on the forward strand.
AATTTACGAAATACGCATACATATCTACCTATCTGTCTATCTATATGTAATCTTAACTAATCTGTATAATCTGATTCAATGTATTGTAGCTAAATATCTATCTAGTTTGATTGTTGTTTTGATAATGGAAAATGCGAAAAATATTAAACCTCTCTTGCTATGAAATTGCTGTATCTCTCCCTAAACAAACGAATATCCTAACAACATCAAATCTATAACAGTTAAGGGAAGGCTTTCAGGCTTCGCACGCTCTCCTGCTTCGAACACTTCAGATTTTTCCCATATTCCTTTAACCCATTCAGTCAATGTACCAGAAATATTTTTTTTATCTGTAATGGGTCGCGGGGACCCGCTCTCAAACACGCGTCCTAACGGTAACCAAATTTTAATTCTTTACATTAATTCCAGTAAAAACTCAATTGATTTAGATAGAGCAACTATCCCAGAAAACAAATTGGCAATCAGAATTCAAATCAGGAAAGAGGATGAAGGCCAATATTAACAAATTCGACGGGATGTCGAATTTTCCATCCGCTATTTTAAGCAAAAATTTTGCATGACCTTCCGCAAAGAACGAAAACAATAACAGAAAAATGTATTTCCATCTCTGTCGGGCTATTTTTCCCAAGAAATTGAAGGACCAGAGTAACTAGAAATTCATTCCCGACAGCAGTTTAAGTATCAGTTTCCCAGGACTAAATCATCTAAAATCACTCAATTTGCGAATGATGTATAATACCATGGTAAGGAATGGGTTAATCCTTTAATGAATATGACCAATTTTTTCAGGAAATGTATGACTAAAGACTGGCTTTTAAAATATATTGCCATAGGTTAGGTTTATCAAAGGAATATTGAAAAATATGAAGTGTTCGAATCCAGATCCAGAGTGTGTGCGAAGTCTGAAATCTTTCTCATACAGTTTACTTACAATTAACTTACTACTTTAAATTAGGATGATAAATTTACCAATTACTTCTAAGTTGGGTTATATTGATCCTCAACCATTCATTTTTTCATTTTTTTTTTAGAAAAAAAATCCGTCGTCATTTGTCAATGAATAGATTAGCATTAAATACAGATATCGCGTGGCTAATTTAATTTTGTATATTATTGTTAATCAATTGGATTTTTCACAATAGCAGAAATCACGATTTTTCAAAGAATTGCGAAAGGAAATGCGTGCATAGACCTTTCACGCTAAATTTAATATCAATTTTTGAACTTAGACCAGAGGAAATTCTTTACAACCGCATTGTATTTGAGTAACATTAAAATTTCATAGATTTTATCAAAGCGACTTTTCTCACAAGATACTAAATAGCATATCCGCTTATTTAACAGTCATTTTCCATCATGATGGTTAATGTTGAGTCCAATGTAAGAAAAAATCATTAAACACGTACAAAATTGTCGTTGACGAGATGAAAAGCAGGTTAAGAAATGCATTTGCTGATATATAGCAATTCTAAATGTTCATTACATAAATCACCCAAATAGCCGCTGAAACAAATCGCGACATGGGAAGAATCAATTCGTGTCACGCAAGCCCATCAATTATAACTCAATTTTCCTCAAAAACATTTCTCTTTCGATTCGGTATGGCATGTGGATCAAATATGGTACAATATATTGAAATTTTTCTTGTCTTTTGCCGAGATTGCCTCTAGTGTTCTCATTGATGCGTCTCCGCTTGTTTGTCGGGGTCAGTGTTTGTCATTTGAATTTACTATGAGACACGAATAAGATGTGATTATGTAAAATGATGAAGAAGATATACTCATGATCTGGAGAGGTCATTTGCATAACACGCTTTCTTTTTGTTGCAGTTTGCGAGAGTATTTCAAAATGCCAACACTTTGGTCCACTCTGATGACTCTCATTCTGGTCCCCTCGTGTCTGGCCACACCACTTCCCGTACCCATTGAGTACCCACTCGCCTACAATCAAAATCTTCAGTCACTTGCAACACCGCGAGAGATCAATGACTTGACCGCCGAGACAATGCAAAAAGCACAGAAGGATGTCGTCACCACAATTTCCGAAGTTCAAAAGCTCTTGGCTGCTGATCCCTCCCTTCCACGACTCACAAGGTGATATTTTATTAAATGCTAAATGAAAGTTATCTTTTTTTATTTATTTTTTTTTTGAGAAAAAAAACCTAGCTCCGTTTAGAATAACTGTTAGATTTTGATGACTATAGTTAATTCTCAAGTAAAATCAGAAAACGAACTTCGCAGAAAGTGAAGCAAATCAGCAAAGATACAAAAAAAACTGTTTAGCACTTTGAAAAATTTCCATAAAAAATCAATTTGTCACATCGAATCGCCTAATAACTCCACTAGCTTAAACATCGCAATCATTTTTGTCCATATTGTTGATATTTTTTTAAACAAACGAGTTATTTGAATTTTTAATTAGAATCTTGTTATATATTTACGGTTAACTTGTTAACTTGAATCTTAGAACATTCTAATTTTTTTCCGAAACACTGCAAAATTTTTGAAAGATAAATTACTAAGATCTTCTGGTTCAGAAAAATTCTTTCTCGCGATGAATTTCTTATTTAAGTCCTATAGGAGAAAGTGCCCAGCCCATGCTTTGCACGGTCTCCCCCAGCTTCATTATGCCTAAATTTTTCCTATCTTTCTTAATAAATGTGACTCCGCAATATATTTTAAAACAGAACACTTTTCCCTAGTTTTTAAAATATTGGTACAATGAGACATATTTATTGAAAAACATAGGAAAAATTTAGTCATTAAAGAGCTTGAAACCGTTGAAAGCATGGGCACTTTCCCTTAGCTTTGGAAAATGTATGGTTTAATGAAATTGGTTTGCTGGATTAAGCGGTTCTCAGACTAGAGGTTTAACCCAGTTCCCGAAGGTCTCGAAATCTTAAATATCGAACAATTTTATTGCATTTTGAAAACCTAATAGGTCTGGTCTTTCATCTTTAATCTTAAATTCTAAGTTAAATTTTTCCAAAAAAAATCGTGATTGTTAAGAAATTACAGTAGTTAAGCCATATGGTTAAGCCTAGGTCTGAAGCCGGTATTACGGTCCGGAAAGAGTTAAACATTATCTGCATGTAACTAACCATTTTATCCTTTCAAAGTTGGTTAGAACTTTTAATGTTTTACCTGTACTTTTAAGTTTTAACAAATAAGAGAATGCGATGAACGTTCTCTGATTGGTTTCTAAATGTTTTCTGAATTTAAATATTTAATTATACGGATAATGCTTTAAGACAAACTTTATTAAAAGGAATTTTCTCAGAAGAAAGACTGAAACATATTAAATTCTTAAACTATAGGAGAGACTGGGGCAAAAAGTCACAAATCGTAAATTTCAAAATTCAATATCATCAAAGATAAAAAAGATAACAACTTAAATTTTTTTCCACATATAGCCTCCATTGACCTTCTTCAATGTCGTAATTTTCTTAGAATTCGAACAAGAAATTTAAAAAATAAAAAATATTTAAATTTTTAACCCTTTTATTTTATTTTCAAAATTGATGCACTGGTGAATATTTCCTAAATGATTTGGATTCTTTGAATACGAAGCCGCTATCTATTTTAGAATTTTACAAAGATTCTTATCTTCAGAAATTCCTTTTATTAAAAATTATCACTTGGGGTAAAAAGTAACAAAACGTATGGAGCAAAAAATAAGAAAAACCGAAGCAATTTCTGATGTCTCACGGCGAAAAGAAACGTTATTACCATGTGTCGCCGCTTGTTGTTTGCATTGGTCAAACGATTTGCAGTCTTTTGTGTGTTTTTTTTTCTAAAATTAGCTTAAAAAGAGCTTTTCTCGTTCAGATAGAGAAAACGCTGTTTTACAAAGGTGTAGATGAATAAATTTCCTATGAAAATATGTTAGGGGAAAGTGACCATGCTTGATACGATCCAAGCTTGATAATAACTAGTTTTTTCGTATGTTAATCAATAGTTATGACTCATCGCAATATATTTCAATAGCTGGTGCTAAGCCTCACATTTCCTAAAAAAATTAGGATCCTAGCTCTTTTTTTCCTAGTTTCAGGAAGCAAAAATCAAAAATAGGCCCAAAACTGTAATTTCGATACATGATATTTCATAAGCATTTCTTAATTAATGTCGCTGTTCACGAAAACTACTATCATAGGCACATAGAGGGGTCATCAGTATTAATATTTATGTAAAAATATTTTTACTTGGTGGACACTGTTTTTGTGGGTGGTAACAAATTCATAAATTCTACTTGTGTCCATCCTATATTTTAAGAAGGGTCCATGAATGATAATTTTAATGTGGCAACTATATCATTAGATGTGATTCTTTCATAATTACACATATTGCAATCCGCCAATTTTACCGACAATTCACATAATCTTCAACCCTGTTGCCTGAATTTTAAGGTTGCAAAGTGACATTTTCATGGACTCAAAGTGAAAAAATGGTTTTCGCTAGCGCCCTAATGTCATAAAAACATGGCTCAGAAAAATTACATAAAAGTGATTTTAAAACTAATAACCAGTCGTACAAACGATTTAAGCAGATAGATTAGAGTTCCGTCTAAATATTGATGTGCAATTTTTTGTATCCGGTGAAATTTTTATAGTGAAAATGGGCCTCCGAATTGTCGAATAAATTATTATACAGGAAGGCCCCGGACCCAACTTGTATAAAAATCGCCACTGAATTTCTATTTTCTTCTTGAGGAAAATCTAAGGATTTCCAGGAACTATTTGAGGTTGGATTATGAACCTAATAAGTGAGACATTTTTTTGTCATAGTGGAAGAATCGCTTAGGTTTGTGTGTTAATCAGAAAATAATCACAAACCTTGGACATTATTTTACAGTATCAAGCATGGTCACTTTCCCCTATATAGGTATATTTTTTAAATTTACGGAAGCCCGTTATAAAGCAAATCAAATTGTGATAATATCCCATGCCTGATACTATTTGCCCCAGAATTTTTGAGAATGGTCACAAAATTACCTTTTAGAAAACAGCTCGATAAATATATTTTCTTACAAAATAGAGGAACATTACTTTCACAAAGTTGTAGAGCGGTAAATTTCCTATAAAACTGCGCTAATTAGAAATTTCTGGGGCGCTCGAGTAGCTTTTAAAAAAATAAAATATCCTTTTTGTTACTTTTTACCCCAATCTTCCCTACCCTATCAAGGGTTATAGATATTTTTATCAATTAAAAATCGGAACTTTTCTTAAATCACAGATTAGTCAAATTGTTAATTTGAATAATCTATTTTTTTTTAAACAAAGACGTTTTCATTAGTAAAATTCTAACTAGATTTCTTGTTGTCCTCAAAGGATATTTGAGTTTTATAGCATTTTGAACTTTTCACTATTTGAAAAATCAATGAAAAAAATCATAATTAAATATTTTAATGAAAAGTCATGTCTGAAAATTGCCTTCAGCCCAAATACAGTGAGGAACGCGCACTACCTTCGGATGTTTCAAGCTTCGGACAACTGAATTTCTTTTTTCAATTTTTTTTATTGGATTTGACCCATAAATATTTTTAGGAAATTTAAGACATTGGACTAGCAGTATTGTATTATAATGGGCAGGGTTGTGCCTTTACATAGTAAAAAATATGTTTTACATTTTACATGTAAAAAATATGTAAAAATGTAAAAAAGGGAAATTAAGAATTTTTGAATCTTTTAAACATTTCCTGTAAGCAATATCAATATTGATATTGCTTTCGAGGAATATCAATAAAACATTCTTGGGAAAGCCATTAACAAAATTACTACAACTTACGCTTAAAATGATTTCACTTGTACACTGAGAAAAAAAGGGGGTGCGATTAACTTTTTTTCCTCGTAACTTTAACACTTTTTAGGTGTAAAAATATATCAACATTTTTTAATGTTAATTTTGCACCTTTTTAAGTGTAAAATAACCGTGAAAAAGGGTACCTTTAACCCCTATAATACACCTAAAAAGAGTAATATTTACACCGATTTCGGATCAATAATGCAGGCTAAAATTAACATGTCCGGAATGTTATTTTAACTTTTTCGGATTTCTCTTAGTATATGTAATACACTCATAGCTTCAACACGAAAATGTTAAAATTGCAAATAAAGAGCGCACAGTTTCAGCACAAAATGGTTAAAATTGAATATAAAATCCTCACAGCTTTCGAACGAAACGTTTAGCAATTTACATCGTTATTACTCGGATTCTGTGCAGATTTGACTAAAAATCGATATAATATCATAATTTCTGTGTGAATTTTTGTTTAATACGTTAGTTTCATTTTAGTAATAAAGCGCGATGGTTTTTAGAATATTACCACAGAAACATTCATTACCACAGAATCAGCGTTAGCAAGGAGATACTGGTTCTCTTCATGAAAATTTTTTTCTGGAATGTGATGTCTTGGACAAGGTATATAGCAAAATCCCCCAAAAAAAGTATCGTTATGAAGAGAGACATAGAAGTTCAAAAATTTATTAATCGTTTAGACGGTTACTATTATATTAGTTTAACCGGGTAGTAGAAAATTTGAATTGGGATTGTCAGTAAATTTCATCATGCATTTTAGACAACAAGCTTTACAGCAAAAAGCTGCAAAATATTTTACCTGATTACAGCGAAATCTTTGAGTAAAAAAAATTGAACTTGTTATTTGATGGGTATCAATCAATTTTCACATTTTTTACATTTTAACTTTACATATTAAAAATATAGCACATGTTAAAGGCTTTTTTACTATGTAAAAACTGATGTAAAATGTAAAAAATTCGCCCAACCCTGATAATGGGCCAAATTAATTAAATATATTGAAAAAAAGAGGTGTTCGAAGCTGGAGTCGTCCGAAGGAAGCGCGCTTTCTTATGCTGGTTTTTGCTATAATTATTGGAAATTTCTCCACAGAGAAAAATTTGGATGGAATTTTCTACAAATTGATAACATATTTTATTATTCACCATGTGAATACATAATTTTTTTTATATGGAGCTATTTGAAGCCAATTCCTAAATTGATCTCGGACTAAGCTCACAGTGCTCCAAGGAAAAAATTTATTTAAACAAAAATTTAGTATATTTATCCCTCCATATGGAACGGTATCTTATAATACGGAAAAACTTCTCAATTTTTAAATATGTAGCATAACGATCACGAGTGCAGAAAAATTCCCATACGAATTTGTATGTGAAAGTAAGAAATTGGCTTCAACTTTGAAGGCCACTCGCCGGGGACCAGTTTTTAGAATATTTAAAATCAGACAACCTTTAGTTTTATTTTAAAATAATAATGATTTACTATCCAGATATTAAATTAGTAAGCCAGCTATTAAAATTTACAGTCCCATATCAGATTTTAATATCCTGTCCTTATGATAGATTCGAATATAAAAGCCCTTTGTTACGTACCTTTTTTGAAAGACGTATTAATAGGTGTATTTAAGATGAAGTCTTAGATTTATCGCCTTACTGCTCAACACAACACTTCATTTATTAAGTACCTTTAAAGTGGCCTATAATAAAGAGTCAATCCTCGAAATTACCTTAACCCTTTAACGACGAGAAAGTTTGAAAATGAAATCGATAAGCAAAATTAGTAAAAAGTCTTACATCTAACCTTAGAAAATCCATCAGAATCTAATTCGGTGTATTTTTTACCTCCATGAGCGATAGGGACAAAAATAGCCAAAAAAATTTAAGTAATTTTCCTGACAATACCAATGAATGATAATTTTCACTCTAAGGAAAAATATTATGTTTGAGTATTGTAGTTTCATTTTCCAAAACGGTTTTGTTTAAAAATAATTGAGAGTACAAAAAATAATTAAAATTAATTTTCATTATGAGAATATAAAAATTCGTCATTTTTAGCTTAAAAATTTACTATAATAGCAAATAGCTGGAGGCTTGCAAAAAATATCCTAGATACCTTCAACCTTCTTCTTTGCAATTACGTACCAAAATAACGAAAAAATAACTTTAGGTAGTCGGGAAAAAATATTTTCTTTATGGGACACCGGTGTTCCAATCGTCCTTAAAGGGTTAAAGACTAAAATAAAAGATATTATTGTTTTTTTTTTCAGGGGTGAAATAGCTGATCTGTTTGAAACTGTTACAAAGGAAGAATACATTAAGAGCGTTCGAGTTGGTGATATGAATAGGGCTAAGCACATGAGAGCCTTGATGCTGGTCTTACCCTATAACACCAAGAATCTTCCCTCGGAAAATCTCGAAGACTTGTATACCCGTCCACCAGTCACCAAAGTCATCCCTTCGGAAGCGAAGCCCCCGGTGGTGCAGAAGAAACCAACTCGACATCCGGAAATTGTGTCCAAAATTGATGAATACGCAGCAACAACTTACCATCCAAAGACTAAGCAGCGAAAGACACAAAAACCTGATGTTGTTGTGACGACATTTCACCCAAAGACAGTTCCTGCGTTCACGGCTGATCCCACAGTGCCCACAAAGGCAACCACCGTGGAGCAAAAGTCAAAATACAGTAGTCACTATAGTGCCGAAGTTGCCAATTTTGAGGAGAAATCGAAACCGCCGATGAGAGAAAATGTAGTTGATTTACTGGCTGCCATCGGACTTACTCCAGATAATTCACCAACGACGACCACAACTCCCACGCCCACAACCACAAAACAACCCAAACTCACGCCTGAACTCGAAGAGTTGCTCAAGTCATTTGGATTCTTGCAGAATCAGGGACAGAAGGAGGTGGAAAATGATGGGCAGATAGCTCAGGAGGAAACACGATCAGCCAGCTTTGCATCTCAGCCATTCAAACCCCTCCCAGATTCTCTGGCAAAGCAAGATTACAGACAAATTCTTTCAGCACCAATTCAGTCAGATGATTTTGTGGCATTTAAGCCAATCCCAAAGGACACTGCCAAAGCCCTCAATGATGACAACCGAGAATTTTTCCGAGCCCTCGGACTCATTGCTGAACCACATGAACCAGAAGAAATTTCAACGGATAAACCTACGAGTAAGGAACCGAGGATGATAAAAATGCCAGAGATTGATGCAGATCTTCCACTGCCAAATAATATGCTTCAAGCACTGGACAAAGTCGGAATTGTCCGAAAACCCACGACAACGCAGAAACAGGAAGAATCTACAACAATTCTACCTGTTTCTTCCACTACAACATCCTCAACAACAACAACGACAACGACAACAAGGACATCGAGAGCTTCAAGAACAACAACAACTACCTCAAAACCCAGTACAACGACCATTACACCAAGAAATCACAGGCCAGTTAGAGTATCCTCCCGTGCCAGAGTATTTTCCTTGCCTGAAAAGGATATGCAAGTGCCCAAGAAAATAACAATTCCCACGAGGAATTCCAAACAGAAGGCCATTGAAGTGACCCAGGAAGATCTGGATCATCTTCACTATTTGCTGGACACTATCCAGAAATTGGACAAACTCAATGCCTCAATTGCTGGAAACACCTCACAATCCAAAGTGAAATACGACGCCAAGACTCTGCTGGGAATTGGTCCTGATCCTGTGTCTCATGTTGAGTTGGAACTTGCAAAGAATGAAGTAAAGCGCCAAAAAGAAGAACAGAAACGACAAACTGATGATGCTGTGACCACGAGTCCTGAACCAGTGAGATTCTCCCTAAATCTTACAGACTCTGGCGATTCAACCCCAGATGAAGCTTCGGATACTACAGCAAAATTACCAGATCTTTCAAGTTCCAGTGATACATCTTCATCAACAACAACAACAACAAGCACATTCCTACCACCCCTCCTTCTAGCAGAATCCTTCCCAGGACTCGATCCCGTAACAGAGAAACCTCTGCCACCACCTCGAAGAACGGGCTTCTACTTCCTCACCGACTGGAACTCTTTCCTGGAAGTGGAAGGTGACAAGGAAAAGGTCGAAATACGATTCCAGCCCCAAGCTGGTGACCCAAGTCGTTTCCTTCCAATCACAGTGCCGTAATCCTCATGTCTGCATCCGAATTTTGTCTTTAATGTAAATTTCATGGGACTTTTGGTGCTTGAACAATTTGGGGAAATGAGCTTCCTTGATCCTCCTCCTCTCTTTCCACCTCCGAGACAATTATTTAAAAATATTACCTCTCTTGTATAGCATAACTATTAAGATTGTAATTAGTGATTTGGAATAAATAATAGGATTATATTTTTTTTATATAAGCGAAAATAAAATCTTATGCGGAGTTGTGTGACGATTTTCCAGAATAAAAATCTTCCAGAATGGCATTTGAAGCGAAATAAAGACTTTTCTTTTAGTCATGATTTTTTTTATATATCATTCTTGCTGTATATACAAAACATAATTTGAAGTGATTTCATTCTCTAACTTATAGCGCATTTTGTTAACTTATTCTTGTTCTACAGTGATCATTCAGTGAAGCTATCAAGTGAAGAGCTAGAAATAAATCAGCAAATCATTGATTTATCTACAAGGACTTTTTTCCTCTCTGATAGCTTCATTTTATCGTTTTCGTGATCTTATTCCAATTAAAATTAGTGCCACTGTCGTAAATGGATTTTATGCTTGTAAAATTAATGTCTATCGAGTAAATTTGTGGAAGTATATATCCATAGGTTACATATTTATCACATAAAAATCAAAAATTCGAACTGAATCGCATGCAACTGATCATAAATTTATATTTAGTTTCACGTGATAATTGCAAACCTACATAAATCCTTCACTACAGAACTTACTCGAAGATCCTGTCTATCATTAGTGTATGATTTCAAGAGTAATGTCTTCCGTGCTATTTCAATCCTTGCAAAATAAATTACTTATTTAGACTTTAAACTTATTTTAAGGCAAATTACTTAATACGTTATTTTGACCAGTCTCTCACTTAGATATTCATTTAATCTTACTATTTCATCTTCTCTCTAGGCAATGATTGTCAAGTTACTGTGAATTATTCATCTTAATATGTAATTATCTTAAAATGTTTTCCTGCATAAAGAATTGCGAGAATTTTTTCTTCTCGACTTGAACTTTATTCTTATTCAATTGCTCACCTAAGAGGTTATTTTTCAATGTGAGGTTATGTATGACATAACCTGGAAAATAGCTTTATATTTCCAAAAACAAATTTTAACACTTATTTTAATATTAATAGTTTTTGCTTATAATTGACATCAAGAAGTCCAAGAACTTTTAATTATTATAATAATAATAATTCAATTTTGAATGCCTAACAAATTCTAACCTCAAAAACATATTTTAAGAATATGAATTTGGTAAATTTTTAATAAAATATTTGCCTTTTGCTTGTAATAGACAAGTCCAAGAACTTTTATGTAATAATTATTCAACTTTGAACACCTAAAAAAAATTCTAACCTCAAAAATAAATTTTTAGGGCGTGAATTTGGCAAATTTTTAATAAAAATGTGTGAAACCAGAATAAACTGCAAACAAGTCAAGAAAATCTGGAATTAATTTCAAAAATTGCTTTCAGTCAGTGCAATTTCTAAGTCTTTCTACTCAAAAGCAGGGCGGAGCATTATCACACATTTTCCGTACAAAAATGTGGTATATTTTTTCATAAGTGGGTTTTTTAGTTTTGGTATAAAACCAAATGCAATCATTTTAAAACTTTTACCAAATGAAAGAGTATCTAATATTATGTTATTGGCTCAAAATTTATAATGATTGCACGAGGATAACAGTTCCTAAAACCTATTTGAAAAAGACGTAAAATTCGCATTTTTTAAAAATTTTTCTGACAAATTTTCTATTTGTAACACCAGTAGGGTGGAGTAACTACTTATCGCCATGTTTAGGAAAAACGGGAATTAGTTTTATTATGACTTTTGAACCCTTATTACAAGATAAGTCAAATTTGACACAAATTTACTTAAATTTTAAGTCCTCCAATTTAACCATGGACTACTTAAAAAAACTGATTTTTATTAACAATGCAAAAATAACCACTTCGTCGCCACTTTTTACTACTTTTCGTCAGTTCTGTAACCACTTCTCGCACCCCTTTGGAAAGGTTCAAACTCTATCATTTTGGGCAATATTATGAAAAGAATACCATCAGTATTTCTCTTTCCTCATGATCACCCTATCATTACTCACTTTAAAAAATTTTTAATTTGCTTTTATTTGTGAAATCAAACTATTGGATTAATGCAGAAAGTTAAAAGTGCAGATTTGACAACTGAAAATCTACGAAGTGAAGTTAGCGTCGCTTATTAAAAAGAGATGGCGAGAGGTGGTAAAATCAATTCCAGAATATTACCACTTCTCGCCATGCCTCATTTTTATACAAAAATAATATAAAATGAAATATTAATTAACTAAATACAAATTTTATCTATACCACAAGTGTAATTAAATATGCAATAGGCAAATTATTTATCCAAAAAGGTACATTTTGCTTGATGAAAATTTGATGACACTTAGTATATTGGGTAAGAAATATTAGATTCGATGCACTTGCTTAAAATATTGCTATAAAAAATGCTCAAAATCGTAAATTCAAAACGAATAATTACTATTTTTCGACACTATACATAGCAGCAGTAAAAATACAAGTAACTTTGCGGCTCAATTATTTCATAAATCACGAAAAATATTGATTTCAATATAAGTGGCGAAAACTGTAGTACTGGCGAGAAGTGGTGATTTCACCCTAACATTTTAAATTCAATAAAAATATATTCTCTGCCTACCATTTCGTGTCATATTTATTTTTGTGGGATCTAATGCCCAAAGCACAATGACTTTTGTTTTGTAAATATGTTTTTGACATTTCAGTGAGAGCGAACGAAATCTAGATCTAGTCATCTCGCTCGCTCTCATGGTAAACTTTGAAAACATGTTTACAAACAAAAGTTATTGTGCGTTGGTCATAAGACTTAAAAATTATAAAGAATTTAAGAAAAATATACCATTTTTGAATTAAAATGCTCCATCCGTTAGTTAATCATCCTAGCACAAAAGGTTACAAAAGGCGAAGATCTTTCTAACCATTATTTTTCTAAATCTGGTTTTGTTAATAACCAAATTCAGGTTTTGCTAAGTATAACATTATATACTTAATACGATTTTATAGGCGACTTTGTAAAATTTGCAACCCATTTTATGATTTTGGAGAATTATAAAACGTTGTTTATAGGTCATGTTTTCCTTTCATAACGTATTTGTTATAGGAAAATTATTTTTGGTCAGTTAATTAGCAAATTCGGTAAATAAACAAAATAATCAATTAGGACATAATTAAAAATTGTCTATAGAAAATCAATTTTGGCCAATAAAGAAAATCCATTTTGTTAAAAAATAAAAAAAGATCAAAAAAGTACAAGATTAAAATTGCCCTTTTTGTTTAATTTTTCAATTGCCAATTTTTGTGTTTTCTGCAAAATAAAATTCTGCAGTATTTTAGCAAAATACTGCTCAAACAACTGCAGTCTTATCCCAAATAGGTCAGGCGAAGATTCCTTCTTTAAGGTATAACCTCACATTCCAAAATAACCTTTTAGTTCTAAATAGAATAAGGCTCCATCATAGAATCCCTAAAATTCGGACGGACTTACGAATTTGTGGCACACATATTTGTATCATTTAGTTCATCAGAAAGTTAATTTTTGCAAAAATTTCTTTTTGTTTTTTTTTTTAAATATAAACATTTTAAATCCACTAGAATTTTGGGGGGGAAGTCTCTGTTAGCAACTCTCTCCACTAGTTACAATTTACACAACTAGCAATAAAATTCAAATATCTAAATAGAATATAAAAATTAGAATAAAAAAATCTATTCAGTGTCTTTTGAAAGTTTCTACCTTGCGCATCATTCTCACTAAAATCGTAAATCATCTCTTTCTCTCTGTACAATTTAATTGGGAGTATCACACTTTTTTTTCTTTACTTGAATTATTTTTATGAAGATTGTATAGTCAGAAATTGTTTATGTGAGATGTAACATTTTGTGCCCAGGATATATTGTCCCAATCTCACAATCCCCCTCACACTTCAATACTGTTTAGACTGCCGGATGAGATATTTTCCGTATGAGCACCTAAGCGTGCCGTCTGTGGCCTCTTGGCACCTGTCTGTGCCCGAATTGGCATGGGTGAACGATTATGATGCATCATCCGTGGACTACTTGGCACCGGGATGCCCGAAGTGTGCTTCCTCGTGCGCCTCATGGATGAACTATCTGTCTGATTGAGTGGCACCTTAACGTCCCCATTGTTGTACTGACGCACATTTCCCCGGCGCTCCACAAGCAGCGTCTGCGGTGGACAATTGTTATTCTGCTGCTGCTGCTGTTGCTGCTGTTGCTGCACCAAATGGGCAGGATTTGCAGCCACGGGGGTTGGCATCGAATTTGGCAGGAAGCGCATCTCCATCACATTGCGATTCTAGAACATTCACGCTGATTTCTAAACTAGAAGAAATTCTTCGTTGTCGCTCTAAACTGGCTTTAACTAACAGGCTCATGGTGTGAATGAGGATATTGATAGATCAAACTAACTTTTTTTCAAGGTAGGATCGTAAGGGATAGTTTGGGGGCAGGAGTTTTTTTTGTTTTCTTTTTTTTTTCTTCTTACTTCTCACACAAAAGCTAATGCAGAAAAAAATACTAATAGCCAAACAGTGTTAATGGAAAGAGAGATTTGACAATGTTAATTGCGCCTTTCAACTAAATTTTTTCCCGATATTTTATATTTGATTGATCTTTTTTTTTGTTAAATATGAAAATTTATTTTATCCCCACAATTTTGAGAGGCTGTTGCCACTTTAGGATGCCTCTCAATTTTTTTTTTGTGAGAATAAAACAAAATTTTCCGCTTACCTTGTCACCCTCCTGGGCCAGAGGATTAGCTGTTATATTCATACGAGGTACCACACCATTCAGTCGACTGCTTTTGTGAATTGGTGAACCTAAAACCCTTCCACCTCCTACAGGAAAACCATTTGGTTCAGCTTGAATGTGATCCGGATGGGCTTTACTCTCAGTGACTCCGTCTGCAAGAGTACCAAAAGCATAAGTTATTCACTAAGACCGTCTTCAGTCACTAAGACCGAGGGTCTCAAAACCTTATACAGCAATTTAATTTGCTCTTAATAATCCAATCCTAAGTCAAAATTTTCAAAAAAAAATCTTGACTAATAAGATATTAGAGAAGTTAAGCCATATGGCTAAGCCTTAGATCTGAAGCACGTATAAGGAATTCAGGACATTCACGATAGGATGAAAGGCTATGCCCTACTACTCGTAGATGC
This sequence comes from Phlebotomus papatasi, assembly GCF_024763615.1. Taxonomy (NCBI): domain Eukaryota; kingdom Metazoa; phylum Arthropoda; class Insecta; order Diptera; family Psychodidae; genus Phlebotomus; species Phlebotomus papatasi. The sequence goes on from NC_077222.1 coordinate 70,302,751, forward strand.
GGGTGATTTTGTACAACTGCTTTTCGTAAGCTTTTCATCGATTCTGACACTTAAGGATGTTCTTTACAGATCGGTGCATAATCACTTTCGGAGCTTTCGGAGTGCAAAGTGACACGCATCTACGGCACTGTCCTTTAAGAAAATGCTAGAACTCAGGGTCAATTGTGCATTCCTAAATAAAACAATCCTTGTTAAACCTCTAACGGTGTTTTCTTTAATATGCGAAGAAAAGTTCTAAAACAATGTTTTCTAGGATAATTGTGATCAAATAAAGTCGAAACAACCATCCATTCTTCATTTTCTTTTTTAGTTTAGGCGCTAGGTGAGAAAATATAAAAATTTTTTGAAACTCTTGTTGCTTCTAAAATTTACATTTTTAGTTTTTTTTCAAATTTTTTAAATAAAATATACAAAGTAGAATGACATATCTTTCACTAAAAAAGTAAATTTATTTTAGTCAGATAACTTTAAATCGGTTCTTTTTATGGAAATTGGAAATGAGTTTTTTTGCACAAATATTTTTTGTTGCTTTTTCTCTGACCTGTCACACAAAACTGGGAATAGCAACAAAACGAAGAGTCAAAATGAGTTCAAACTTTCAAGAGATGTTTAGAAGACTATTACCGAGGACACTATAGCACTTTTAAATAAATAAAACCTTTATTGTCGCTGTAAATGTGATTTTTGTGAAGACCGCCTGGAGGCGGTCTTACCCGTTAGAGGGTTAAAGGCAAGATGGTTCAAACCAGGTCGTTCTTCGAACAAACGCCATTAATCACAACAGCTTTAGTTTTGATAAGTCTCCATCAGGCAAGACTGCTTAATCCAGAAATAGTCGTCTAATGTTGCACAGCTGGGACAGTCGTACGCAAAAAAGTACCCTTTCTTCAGTCTGTCCAGATATTTATTCAGACAGTGACCGATTGAAAAGTGAGCAATCTGCCATGCCGTCCAACGACTGCCTTCAAGTTTACCATGAACAGTTTGGACACGGAACACTTTTAGTCGCTGTTCATACATTCGAATCATAAAATAAACCACTCAAATAATCGCCCAAAATAACTGAGGAGTAATACAATTAATTTTCGGACAAAAAATACTTAGAGGAACTGCTTGTATTTTTTTTTTTTCAATAAAAATTGAAGTTTTTTATTCCTCCCTTATCAGTAGTGGTTTTTAGAACCTTGTTAATCTGTTTATCTTCTTTGCTTTTTCTATAAATTTACTCCCAATGCGTTTAAAAATGAGTAAATATGTAGAGATGAATTTGACTGTAATTTTGGACAGCTTGCTTGTAATATTGGACACTTTGCTTGTACTTTTAGACAGTTAATCCGCCTCATTAAGATAAAAATATTGAGGAAAAATTGTTAATTCTTCACCACAGCTAAATAAGACTGAAATTCTGTTATATTTGTCGCAAGCAACTGCTCACGCTGAAGTTTCGACAAAAAAATTTTAATTCAAATCACATTCAAAATTGAACGAATTTAGATAGAATACATTATTTATCAAATGTTCGCAGAAAATTCCATAATTATATTCAGTTTACTTTTAGTGTCCAATTTTACCCTTAAAATATCCAAATTTGAGAGCTGTCCCAAATTATGGGAACAAAAGAGCCAAGTGCAATAAATTCTATTCCAACTTTCAGGCACAAATTTGTATAAAATGGAATCAACTCAAATTTTTAGACATTCCACCTTATCAAAACGGTTCCAAAAGAAAACTAACAAAATTATAACTATATTTCGTGACAAAACTGTAAAGAAAACTTTTTGAAACAAACAAATATTTCTCTAGGTACAAATTGATTCCAAAAAAATTTGTTCCAAGGAAAACTTGTTCCAATATTTTGGTTAGTATCCAAAAGTTTTTACCATGTAACAATGGTTTCTCAAAGTCAAAGGTTAAAAAAGGCTCTAGATAGCGTATATCTCATCCGAATGCTATCATGCTTAAGCATGTATAAATTTGAAATATAGTGAACCGGTTCAATCAGTTCTGAACCGGTTATGAACCGGTTCATAACCGATAACCAATTTTTATTAGAACAATTTTTAGGATGTATTTTGGGATATATTTTGAGTCATTTATAAATCTGTTCAAATAGGTTGTGAACCGGTAATGCACCGATAATAAACCGCTAAGTAATTTTTGTCTGAAAATCAGTTCTATTAGTCTTAAAACTATTTTGGGGGATTTTTTGAATGATTCATGAATCGGTTCATATCGATTGAGGACCGGTAAACCGTAAATCTTGCGAAAATACTTTTGAGGTATATAGCATCTAAAATTAGAGTTCGAGCACTTCGTAAAGCTTGGGATGCTTTTTCACACCTTTTTTTGCGAAAACACTATTTTCCTGAAGTTAAAATTTTGTTGCGTAATTAAGCGTGATTTCTTCCTACATATTTCCTCAAACTAAGAATAAGCTTCTTGTGCATACAAAGTTAGATATACAATGAGCCAATTGCACGATTTTTTGATAAAAAATCTTAGCTCAGGCAATAATATTAAACTCCTGTTTAAAATATCCTAGACTTGGACACTCTTGTAGTTTGCAATCATTCACAAGAACCGGATTTTTATTGATTTTAAATAGTCAAAAAATTGTTTTTCCTATAATACCCAATATTTTCCCTCAAGTATTCAAGAGTTCCAAAATTATACGAAAGAGGTAATAGGAAACACTTCTGGTTAAAAAAGAATAAAATTTTTGCTTCAAAAATAAACATTCTGAAAAGAATTAGGGTAAATGTCCTAATTCAAAACCATTTCCAGACCCTTTAACTTTCACAGAAGATTCAACACATTAAGTTCATTTTTTTCTGAAGATAAATTTGCTCCTTGACTCTTCTAGAATGTTACTGTTTAGTGAAAATTCTTTAGATATTATTTGAAAACTTCTTAAGTACAAAAAAAAATACGCGAGCGTAAAATGCATCTATTGGAAACAAATTAATCCAAATGGAGACAAGGGAAAGTTTCTAATTGGTGACAAACAGTGTAAGTGAAACCGCGACGAAAGGCTTTCAAAACCTTGTTGAGTTGCTCTTGAGTGCAGGATTTGTTCTTATTCCTGGTCTTTTCTCCTTTTCCATCTAAAACATTATGAAAATCTCTCCAAAAAATCATATTTCCGGGGTTTCCTATTGAAGCATTTGCAGACGCTTCAGAAAAATCCTTTTTGTTCATGAAATTGGTAATTATTTCATTTGAAAACTTCACGTACCGTTAAACAATAAAGATTAGAACTTAATAAATGTTAAACAAAACGAATAAACAACAGTCACCTCATTGTATTTTTCATTGGAAAACATGGTCGATCGATGAAAAATTCAATGGTGAAAAGGTACACTTTTAATTTTTCTGAGAAATTAACAAATTAAAATTTGTGAATATGAATGGATTTTCGCTTTATTTGGAGCAAAATTAATTAAATAATGAAACTGTGGTATAGAAAATATATAAATATAATAATTTAGTACTGTATTTATCATGAAAACAATGACGTTTCCATTTGGAGTAGCGAAAAATCTCCATTTAGAACAGGTTTTGAATTAGCTTAATTTACCCTACTCCCCAATAGGAAAAAAAATCACATTTTAAGTTATTAGTTCTGGATAAGGGTTTACAAATTGTTTGTCCGTAATTCTTGAGGAAGTGAAGTTTATCTAGTTCTGGGCAAAATTTGTTTCTGGGGGATTTTTTTTCTAAATTGCTGGCATTTTTATGGCTTAAAATGGAAATTAAAATTTAAAAAAACTCACCATCTGTTTGGGACTTTTTGCGTTTCTTGATGCAAACGCATGTGAGAATGATCAGGAGGAGCAACAAACCACCTCCACCAGCTCCACCTGCAATCAATGGTAAATTCGACGAGGAACTTTGGGAAGATTCCGAAGCAGCTACAACAGAAGGTGTAATTGTCGTTGCTTTTGTGGGTGGTTTCAGTGTCTTTCCCGTAAGAATTGAACTGAATTCCGATGCTGCTGATGATGTAAAACTCTGCAGTTTGAACTCATAGGCTGTACCTGGTTCCAGATAATCCATAAGGAAGTGCCGTACAGTCATCCCATCCACTGTGGCCTTTGAATATTCTCCGGCTGTCGATGCTGGGCGGAAATGGATGTAGAAGCCATCAATGGGTGTAGGTGGATTCGATGGGAAGGCCCACGAGAGCATAATAGCATTTTCTGTTACACCTTCAACTTTTTGCAAATTTGGCGCCGCCAGATGACTCTTGGCCACACTCAACTGTGATGCCTTCTGCAAATGGAACTTTCCCGAAGTATTGCCCAATTTGTTGTCATTATTCGAATAAACAGCTGCTATTCGAAACCGATAGAGTTGATCTGGCTTGAGACTCTGCACTTCATACGATCGCACATGGGGAGGAATATCCTCACCACATGTCATCCACTGCGATCTGGAAATTTTCCTCGCAGGATCTCCCAACATTCTGTACTGAACTTTGAAAAACTGAATAGGCAAACCCTCCTCCGATGGAACTGTCCATCGAACCATCACAGATTCATCCGAGAGTCTAGTTACACTCGGTCTTGATGGTGGAATCATAACAGCTAGAACAATGAATGACTTAAATTAGTGGAAAAATATGAATTTTATCGCAGAAAAGGAATGAAAAGAATTTCTAGTGTAATATAAAATTAGTTGGTGAAATGTTATTGGCAATTACTCAATTCCTTCAAGTTGTAAAAATTTTATGTGTATAAAAGCCTGTTTTCTGGAAGCAATTTGAATTATGATTTTAAACGCTATGTTGGAAAATGTTGATGTTCAGTAATTAAACATACTATGCCCTGTGGATACATCTTTCTTTATTACCAATTTATTTCTTCTGCCATTGTACAGACAACTTCGAAATAAAATGTGATTCTAGCAAGTTTTATCACTTTTGAATTAAACAAGGACATTTTAATTTTATTTCCAACATTTGAATAAATATTTATATTGTATCTAATCTAGTTTTTAAGGGCCCGATTAGACATTGGCATTTCGAAATGCACCAATGTGCCTTAGAAAATTTACCCCCGTGGTTCGTGTCTGAGATAAAATCTCCCTCTCATCTGTTATAAGTCTCCCAAATGTACCTCGGCTAAAATAATTTATTTCACAAGTGGGAAGAATTTCTTTAAAAGGAATTACAATATTAAAAAAAAATGATATAAAAATTTAATATGTTTGGTAGCGAAAATTACCCTGCCTTTGAATGCACCAGCCTTTGAATATTTTAATTTTTCACTTATTTTCCGAATCAAAAATTCTACTTGATAAACAAGAAAATTTTCTATTATTTTCGATGAGTAAAGTAGAATTTCAATTTTAAGGAATAAGAGAAATATAGAAATATTCAAAAGCTGGCTCATTCAAAAGCAGGCCATTTCCTAATTTCCTATAATAAAATTTTATAGAAAAAAATGAATAGGTAATTATCGTTAGCGTTAACGTTATTAACGAAATCCGTCTCAGTGAAAAAAATTGTTGATATCTTGCCACAAATTAGAAGGAAATATCTACTATGGTTTTTTTTACCCTTTTTTAAATATTTTTTTTAAAGTTATTTTGACAGAATTGCAGTTAACTAAAAACAAAACAAATTTTTTTAAATATCTCGAACAGAGATATTATACAATAAACATTTTATTTCAAAGATCTGTTTCAATTTCAAAAGCCAGAGACAAAACATTTTTACATCTTGTACCATCCGCGGGCTAGCTGAAGTGTTCCCTGTTCGAAATTCAACGTGTTTTGCGTGGCAACATGTGTCAATCTACTCTATGTTTCTTCACGTACTAATTCTTTTAACAGTGTCTTATTGTGGTATATCTTTAATAAAAAAAACCTTTCGCGAAAATTTAAAGTGTAAAAATTCGAAATTCCATTTAAAATTCTTCGAACATCTGTAACACTTTGTGGAAATAGAAAACAATCCATCTTTTAACGGAGACACTTTTGAAAAATCGAACACCAGCTGTGAGTTAAGCGTACAAAATCAGTGTGTCGACAGATGGGATTTGATACAACAATAATGTCTTGGCTAAAGGATAAAAATGCCTTTTCTTTGGCATTCGAAAACAGTCTTCGAATATTTTTTCTCTTGAAGAAATTCCGGTTTTGAGCGTTCAGAATATCAAAAAAAAAAAAGAAAAAAAGAGAGAATATCTTGCAAATGTGGGAACCTAAAAAAATCTTCTTTTTTAAAAAAAAAAAGGAAAATTTAATGTATAAATTTCGAAAACTTAGCACTCTAACTCTTTTAAGGGGTCCCGGTAAAAATCTCAAAAGCCAATATCCCGGACTCCAAGACCCCGAATGAGTCAAAATTCCGAATTGTTTGAAATTATCCTTAGGATTTCGAATGGGATTTTAAAACCTTGGAATCGAGATTTTGGACCATTCGAATTCGACCGATTCAGGATTTTAATAAAACTCAGGAATTCGTCTTTTTTTAATTTTAGCTGATTGTGCTTTGGCATTAGGATTTTGGGTTTAACTGGATTCGTGATTTTGACTATTCGGAATTTCGACTGATTCAGGATTTTGACCATTTGAGATTTCGACATATTCAGGATTTTGTCTCTTTGAAATTTTGGCTTCTCGAGCTTTTGCCATTCGGGATTTTCGTTTACGAGATTTCGACTAATTCAGGATTTTGTCCATATGAGATTTCAACCTATTCGGGATTTTGTTCCTTTGGAATTTTGGCTTTTCGAACTATTGACATTCGGGATTTTGGTTTATGGGATTTTGACACATTCGGTATTTTGACTATTAGGAATTTCAACATATTCGGGATTTCATTCCTTTAGAATTTTGGTTTTTTTTGTAATTTTTGCATTCTGGATTTTGGCTTATAGGGTTCCGACTGATTTAGGATTTTGACCATTTGAGATTTCGACCTATTCGGGATTTTGTCTCTTTGGAATTTTGGCTTTTTGAACTTTTGTCATTCGGAGTTTTGGCTTATGGGATTTCGACATATTCGGGATTTTGACTATTAGGAATTTCAACATATTCGGGATTTCATTCCTTTAGAATTTTGGTTTTTTGTAATTTTTGCATCCCGGATTTTGGCTTATAAGGTTCCGACTGATTCAGGATTTTGACTACTCGGAATTTCGACCTATTCGGAATTTTGTCGCTTTGGAATTTTGGCTTTTCGAACTTTTGGAAATTGGGATTTGACCTATTCGGAATTTTGGGCTTTTCGAGCTTTTATTGCCACCGCATAAACGCAAATTACTTCATTAAGCAATTCAGTAACGCAATAATCCTTAAAGGATTACTTCCTACATTAGTTAGTTAATTGAATTTTAATATAAAAGGAAAAATGATATATACAAGAGCATGTAATTTCCTCACTTCTGAAAAACTTACGATGCTTGTGCTTCTTCCTGCCTCCGCCTTTTTGCTTTCCCGGATGATCTATGCTAGATTTTGTTGATTCAGGAACTGATCCTAAAGGTGACACTTCAATTTCTCCTGGAATTTGCTTAGGATTGACTTGCAGCAAATTTCCTTCGTTGACCTGATTAATGAATAAGAAAAAAAAGTTAGTAGATAATTGACTTGAAAAATTGTGTAAACTGGTAGGCAATTAGCTCACTTCTCCTGCAGCATTCTTGGCAAAACATTGCACAATTCCAGCATGTTTCTTCTGCACGGACTTAATGAAGAGACTCGATCCATTTGAGTGAATCAGAGGATCCCGTTGAACATCAATACCATTGATCATCCACGTGATCATTGGCTCTGGGTATCCTCTAGCATGACAATCAAGATGAAGCATATCACTCTCATTTGTGAGAGTTGCTCGTGGTCCCTCAATGATTGTCGGTGCTTCTAGGACATCAAGGCGTATTGTATGAGCCAATGCCGGTGAGATTCCATTGTCCAGACGACACACATAATTCCCTCGATCTTCTGGCACAACCTTTGTTATTTGCAGTCCATATGGCACAAAGAGAGTTCTATTGTTGAAAATTGACATATCCGGACGACTCCAGACAGCCTTTGGCACAGGATTTCCAATTCCCGGACACTCAAGTATTGCCGTTGCTCCCGGTTTCACTGTAATCACCGACGGTGGTTGCGAGAGGAAAGTTGGAGCTGTTCTTGGCGTTTCAGTCACATTGAGATCCGTTCTCCTGGGTATTTTGATATCAGTATTTGTAATGCTATTCATAGCTGAACACCAGTAAGATCCTGAGTCCTTAGGCGTCAGTGATGTCAGAATAAGAGCTCCGGAAGACAATTGAAGGACTGACGATTGAATTTGCGTATTATCCCTAGAATTTTGACAAATTATTATTAGAAAAATTTCCCAGAAAACAGAACAATATTCTTTCATATCTCACTTGTAATATCTCCAAACAGGAGGAGGATTTGAAACTATATCACCACACTTTATGATAATACTATTCCCCGGAGACACTTGCCAATGAATTATTTGAGGCGGTGGATTCCTCCTCTTGGATGATCCATCAAGAATATTTACACCAAATCCATCTTGTTCAAAAATATCTGAAAATATTTAATTAATTTGCTATCAAATATTTAAATTCTCTCTCTCTCTCTCTCAAAGAAAAGCCCTTACTGTTATCATTGCCAAGGGAAATTGTGGCTAGTGTGAGTTTAGCTGAGACAGATGCCAAAGCTAATGCACCATACCATGCAATACATTGATACTCCCCAATTGTCTTGGGGCTCACGTAGATCCTCAATTTGCTCACACCATCCTTAAATGTAATGTTGTAGCCGGCTGTTTCATTCAGGTACATCAATTCATTTTTGCCACCTTGTGGCCGGAAGCGCCACTCAAGTCGCTCCGGTTCCACATTCAGTGCACATTCAAAGAGCACCTCATCACCAAGAGGTGCAACCGTAGTCTCTGGCGATCGCACCATGTATAGGCGCAACTTTGACGATGGTGCCGTTGTCGTTGTGGCCACCAGGGCCAAATTGAGCACCACCAGAAACGGAATCCGCCACCGCAGGAACGCCATAAGAGATATCCGTTGTGGAGACATCATGACATTATCTGCAAAAGATACCCAGCAGTGGATGGATAAATAAAAGCATTTTGCCAAGAATGTACACAATCATCTAATTAAATCTCTCAGGAGGAGTGATCAATTACAGTCTGTAAGCAAGAGAAATTTCATTGCTCGAACTCCAAAGACACGGCAATGTGAATCAATGAAAACTGAGATTACATCTTAATGGTGCTATTCGAATGAAAAATGAATATGTTTTTTTTAGCAATTTATTGTTCACAAGTATTTCTGCATTATCGACTTTTCTTTGTGTTGATTTCTGTCTGGACTGTTTTCCTTCAGTCCTGGCAGTGTTCTAAAACCACCAAATAGACGTGATAGGAACCAACACTGAGAGAAATCCGAAAAACGGAAATATTAATATTACCCTGCAGTATTGATCCGAAATCGGTGTAAATATTACCCTTTTTAAGTGTATTAGGGGTTACAGGTACCCCTTTTCATGTTAATTTTACCCTTAATAAAGTGTAAAATTAACATTAAAAAATGCTGATATATTTTTACACCTAAATAAATCATCTGAAATCACTCAATTTGCGTATGAGTAAGACATGGGTTAAAGCAGTTATTATCTAAATTGTATTTCCTTCTCTTCCTATTTAACTGAGGCATGAACAGTCTGAACTTCATACATTGTCCTCTAAGTATGCAGTCTGCTCGATGTTATGTGAGTAGATCCGCCCTTATAATACTTTTGGCAGGCTCAAAACCGATTAATGCGATTTTAGACAGTATAAATGAGTAGACATTATTATCAGTTAAAGATGCTCGAGATAAAACAGTAAAAATTCTTGTTTTACTTATGTCCTATGACACACTTACGACTTAAGTCGAGAAAAGGATTAACATATTTATTATAAAAATAATGATCATCAGTTTCTGACTAAGCCGTTTCTTGGTTTAAACCAAGAAACAGCTTACTTATTGGGAAACTGATGAGAACTCAGTTAAATCATTATTTTGATTATACTTACGTTAAGCCGTCTCTCGGTTTAAGTCGTAAGTGTGTCTAGTGTGTTAACTCTTTTGCGCGCTTTATGACAGAAAACTCAACAGAAAAATAGACACTCTGGAAAAAATACGTTTTTGGACTATCCAATTCTTGTGCATATTTATAAAATATAGTTTCCAAAGAACAATGGACAGAAATGTATGGGAGGTGGTCCAACCCTTCGCCAGAGATGGGACTAGGCCCATTTTGTAGGTATTGGTGTATGACTTAATAATTTCTAAGATCCCAGTCGAAAAGGACTGTCAGTCTTTAGGAAATTAACGATATCCTACTGAAGATTCACAACTTTGACATTTTATTTCTCGAAAACGGCTTTACCGATCTTAATAAAATTCGGCTCAAAGTCGATGTGTAACCTAGGTTTTAAATAAATATTTTTAGATTTTCCTTCTGATTGCTTCTTCTGGTAGCTGCCATACAAACTAGTCATGTTTTAAAGATATCGCACATTACAAGACAACTGAACGAAAACTTTTTTCGTGTGATGGAAAATCATTAGTATTTTCGAAGTCCTTGATGTGCCCTAAACCTAAACATAACTCCCGAAGAAACTTATAGTCTACTATGTCAAGTTTCTGAGATATCTTAAAGCAAGAGTTCTTAAGAAATGTGTAAAATTATTATTAGAAAACTTTGTTTTTTTTTGCTCGATAACGATATACTTACTGTAAGTTGTTGGTGTCGAAGAACGATTTCTAAAGGAGAACTCAACGAACATTTTCTTAGAAGAAACCATATCCCTATCTTTAAATTTTCTTTGTAATTATCCAGATTTTCCTCAAATATCTTTAATTCCATTAAAAGTATTATGACATTATTCCTTATAGAAATATTCCCCTTAAAACATGAGCTAGAGTTCTTGTAGATCATAGAGTTGAAAAGTATCGTTACCATCGGAATTTAACAAAAGTTTCAGAGTATAATGGCTTTATTATAAAACATTTTTACTCTAAACTTATTATTCAAAGTTTTGGATAACGGTATCTTTTAAGGCCTTGCAATCTTCAGAAGCATTGAACCCTTTCCCAAGAGGAATATTTGTGCATAGGAGATATTTCCCTACATACAATCATTTTTAAGAATTTGAAGAATATTCAAGGATTTATTAGGTAAATCTGGAAAATTGCAGTGAAAATGAAAAGATAAAGATAAGGCTTGTTCCAGAAAACTCTTCCTTGAGCCTTCCTTTACAAATTGTTCTCTGAAACGACCGACATCAGATAAACCGTTATTGTATAAAAGGAGTTTTGTGAGAAAAAAATCGTCACATTTCTTAAGAATTTCTTTTCTGCTCTAGGGCTCTTCCTACATATATTTGAGGTTGGTCTCGGAACAAAATTTGTTACGTTTGCCAATACCTATTCGATGGTATGGGTTTCATTCGTGGCGAAAGGTTGGACCATTTTGCCCATGTCCTTTAGTATATTTTTTGAATTGGATTTTTTTTATCAAAAAATTGTTGTTGTCATTATTATTATTAAATTTTTAAGACTTTGTTAATATCGCCTTTGGTTTCGTGTGTTCGCTGAATTCAGTGTGTTTCCTTTATTGTTTTTGTGCATGCAAAATTTTGTTTATTTTTGTTTTCATGCGTAACAAAAAAAATTATTAAACATAATATTTTCCGATGGATAATATCAATGGGAAACCGGTGAGCGTCGGGAAAATAAGTGACCATAAGCTTGGGGAAAATTATGATTTTTTCCAAAAACGTTCAGCTCCAACTGATAGCCTACCTTATTGTTAAAACTTGTCTTTTCATGCTTTATCAATCTGGAAGTTTGTGGGAATCGAGATACTGCAATTCAACTTGTAGATATTTTAAATAAATTTTAGCTACCCTAAAATTCGAATGTTTTCACAAAAAATCGGGAAATTAGCTCGCTGTAAGGGGCAGTAGGGCACCTTTGAATTGGGATACCTTAGAAGTAGGGCTTTTTTCTCTAATTTACCAACAGGAAAAAAGGCCTAATGCAAAGGCACCCCAATTCAAGGGTACCCCCATTTTCTCCTAAATGTTACGATCCGGAAAGAGTTAAGGAATTATCCTATATCGGGTATTTCGTCTACATATATCACCGTTTATCTTTAATATTTGGATGCCCGATCTAGCAAGATTTCGAGCGTTCTTCGAAATCTCCTTCACCTTTTCTCTCAATAGCCATTGTATCAATGAACCTAAGTTTGGTATTGAATTTGCGTTGGTTTAACGATTAAAACAAAAACTCTCTCAAAAAAGTTATATGGAGTGAATAAAAAAGATTGGATTTTTTTTCTCATTTTTCTCTCAGATCAAAGAGAATTTATAACAATAAATTGATCGCAAATTGTAGGTATTTTAATTTTCGATATATAAAATAAAAGAGATCCGATTACTGAACCAAGCTTTTTTTTACTATCGTCTCTTACTTTCTTGGTACCCACTGTAAATCCTGAAGGCAGCCTCCAGAAATAGGGATAAGCTACCCATTATTTGCAAACTTAGCACTCGTATTGAGGGCTTCAAGGTATACAGAAAGCAAGTACCTGTTGTGAGATCAACGTAATAATTTTATTGTGGATACTAATTGCAGAACTACAACCACTTTTGGATTAGTTGTTGGTAATATAATTGATTATTATATTGCTATCTTCGTGTAAGTTCAATAAAGTTTAAGAACTCGTTTGATTTAATCACTTTAGTGAGTGTGCTTAAAAGTTGGAGTCTGCTAAAAAGAGGTTCTTCGCCCTTACAGTCTTCTCTTCAGCAAATTCCATTCTTATCTTGTCACATTTATTACAAATCCCAGTCTCGATTTACGGCAGCCAGTGACTTGTTTCTTCATTCCTCTTAATTTCTCTTCGTTTTCTGGCCAGAGAGTATTTTCTCATGGACCGAAGACCATCTCACTGTTTTTTTTTTCTGTTTTTTTTTGCGTCAAACTCCAATGTCTTACAAAAGAGCAGAAATCACCAATAAATTCAATAAAAGTATAAAATAAAATTAACCATAGAATGATGCCCCTATATGGTGGATTATTATAACTTTATTGATTTTGCACATTATTTTTGTCACGAAAATCTCATCTCTCACGCACTCAACAAGCACTTTGGTGTTGTTGTCTTTTATCATGCATCGAAATCGTTCCTGTGTCCTCCAATGTCTCGTCTTACTGCTCCTTTTTTTTCCCCTCCAACTTTGCCAACATACACAACAAGCCACCAACAAGTTAATAAATATTATCCACGCGGCCCATTTTATTTATTATATATACTTAATGTTTTCCCCGTCTTATTCCATTATACCAGTTCTTTTAACTTTAAATCTTCACGATTCTCCCATCGGGATATGGGTGAGAGAAAGCGAGATGGGATGAGATGAAGGGCAGTTTTGTGAAATATAAATTACACAAATATTAATTTAACTTTTAGTCTTCTCTCACACTCATTCTGTGAGAAGAAGAAAAAAAAATGCAATGTATAAAATGATCTTATGATACACAGGGCACATTAAAAATTATGGAATTTACATACGAAATGGGTGATCAAGGCGGTGCAAATAAATTTTGCACCACGACAACGCCACAAACACAGATCGCGAACGTCTCGAAACTGATATTCGAAAAAGTATTAATTGATCGCAAGTGCCGATAGCGTTTCAGGCGAGCCTCAGAGTTGCCCCTAAAATAAATTAAACCACACGTTCTTGCAGATTGAAAAAAGAGACAGAAAGAGGAAGATTGGTAGAGTTAAATGAACTCCCATATATATTCATTAAAGTCCTTTTTCTCCATAATCTCAAATATTTTCACCCAAGGTGGAAGTAAAAACAAAAAAAAGTCCAATGATCGCATTCATACAATGCAATCCCCAATGAGACTTTCTTTTAATTCTCACACTCTGTCCATTGAATCCATTCCCTTCTTTATATGGAACATCTCTGCTATGTGCTCATGAGATGGAATTTACAAAGTGGGCGACTGTCGAGCTTCACGCTCATCTGAGTCTCTCTGGAAAATGATGGGAAGGGTGGGTAAATAAATCTGTGATATAGAAGCTTCAATCTACATAATTAGAATACAGCCTTAATTAGTTTCCAGTGTCACTGTACACCTCATTAATGGTTGAAGATCTTTTTGGATCCCTACAAAAACTAGTATGATGCTATCAAACCACTTTTTGATACAATATTTTCCTATTTTATTTATTTATTTACTTTTTTTTTGTATTGAGGTGTGAGAATGACATTTTTGGGCCACATATACTTCTTTCATTAGTAGCCAGTGAAGCAAATAACATCGTAACAAGTTGATGTGAACCCATCAACACCTCAACTTGTTTCTCTTCTCACCATTATCGTGGAAAATGCTGATGGAGTTTCACAGGAATTTTAAATTCATATGAAAAGATAGGAGATGAAAGGGATTAAAATGGGTGTCTGGGAAATGGAAAAGAATTATAATGGACCAATCAAATTCACTGTAATCCAGACGCCAACAAAGATTACTGCTGCATACTTAAGCTAACAACTATGTAAGGGCCTTGACAGACATGAGGATTAGCCGAGAGACGGCTTGGCGTAATTAAATTAGAAATAATGGTCAAACTTGGTGGCACCCAAAATCCCGAAAGCCAAAATCCCGAATGTTCAAAATCCTGAAAGGGATGAAATTATGTGGAGGAAAATGTTTAGAATAATTTCCCAATACACAGAAGATTTCCCTGTGCCTCCAGCAAGCGCGGGTGCAATCGTGGGAGTAGCTATGACACTTTTAAGAATTCAGGATTTCGGCTTTCGGGATTTTGACTTTCGGGATTTTGGCGTTCGGGATTTTGGCTTTTGGGATTTTGACCGGGACCCGGTCCCGGTCATACTACATTTCCATCATTGTCCACTAAGTCGTCTCTTGGCTTAAGTCGTAAATGTGTTTACGCCATAAGATTAACAGTAGACTATAGATAGCTTTAAAGTTAAACTTTTTTCATACAAAAAAATACTTAAAATATGTAACGGTATTGTCACATTTGCTTATTAAAATTTCAATGCAAATCGCATTAATTGTCGCTAACAAGCTTCTAAAAGTGCAATCTGAAAAGGTTGACTTTGCAAGCAAAATTGGTTTAAATTTATAAAATTCTTATTAATTTCTTAATGTGAAAAATATTTATGAATTATGTCAATTCAAACTTGTTTTTGTGGGCTAGGTCTACCTTTTCATCAAAAGCTAGATCATATTCTGAATAATTAGTGATTTAAAGTCTTTACACACTGGAAGTAATTTTTTTATTAGTCAAAAGCGACCTCAAGGCATAAGGCCTTGGTCAGGTGGGGAAACAAAAAAAATAATTTTTGTAAAAAAATGTTGTTTTTAGAAAATTTCCCTTATCGTATTGTGCAAAAACGTCAAAAAAATTTTTTGAAAAGCAATTTTTGACGAAAATTGCTTCCAATATGTAGAGGCAATTAGAGACAAAATTTACACGTCTGTATGCTCATTAGCGACAATTAATACGAAATCATTTTAAACTTTTAATGATGAAGTGTGATGCCAGAGTAAAAGTTTTTAGTTTTTCACAAATATTGTTCGTAAGATGGTTACGTGACGAATATTTCTGTTTTCTTTCAAATAAAGTTTATTAAAAAAATATTCCATTTTTTATTCGTAAAACTTTGCCAGGCAAACAAAAATTACGAACAAATAGTACGATATTTCCTATTTATGTACGAAGATTTACGAACAAATATTCCTAAAAAGTGCACGATATTTTTACGAGATTTTTAGTAGACCGTACGAATTACGAAATCTCCATAAATCCCCTTCAGAACATTTATAAACATTTACTAATTATTTTAGAACATACCTTAATTCTGTGTATAGGTTTGAATATTCTGAAAACCCAAATAGTTTAAAAAGGAAAAAAGGTAAAGAAGATAAGGGATATCTAAAAGACTTAAAGTGCTTAAAGTTCGTATTACATACGGTCAATGAAGATCTCAAACTATTTTTAGTCATTTTTTATCCTACATATATGGTAAAAAATAATGAGTTTTTAAGCCATTTTCCCAAAATCACAAAGTAGCTTGCATCACTTATTGTCGTATAAGAATTTTGGCAGCTTTCAAAAGGGAGAAGTTATGGGTTTAGAAGAATTTGTAAAAACAATATTTTTCTAGAAATTTAAAAACCTGTAGCAATATTTTTTTTATATTGGATGAGTTCATATATTCTGTCAGTAGAAGAGGTAAAAAGTTTGGAGTGGTATATCTCAGCTCCTGATGAACATAATTGAATGGGTGAACTATTGTTGGAAAGCTTGGCTCATTAGCTTTCAGAATCTGGTATATGTAATTGGCTATGGGTAAATCATGGTCATCCAGAACCATTTATGTCGAGGAAGACACATTTTGCAACGTCTTTTTGGCCATCTACTGCTGGGACCAGGAGTGACCCACAATTCTCGCACTTGGACTTTTTGTTAGAGGAACTCAAAGGGTATAATTTGTGGAAGAAACTTTTTTTTTGGACATCTTACTTTTTTTTATTCATCGACTTTTGCAAGAATTTTGAAGTGTTAAACGCAAGGAAAAAAATACAGAAATCCTAAAAGAGTGGTTTCTGGAGGAGAAGGATAGACGTTGGGGTGAAATTGAAGTGACATTTGGATTCCTTGGATCAACTTATGGGGGAGTACTTAGAACATTCCAAGTCGATAGCTTCATTAGTTTGTCCAGAAAATGAGATAGAAGGATTTCTGTCATTTTTTTCTATGCGTGTAAAATGTTAAAATTCTTGCAAAAGTCGATGAATAAAAAAAAGTAAGATGTCCAAAAAAAAAGTTTCTTCCACAAATTATACCCTTTGAGTTCCTCTAACAAAAAGTCCAAGTGCGAGAATTGTGGGTTACTCCTGGTCCCAGCAGTAGATGGCCAAAAAAGACGTTGCAAAATGTGTCTTCCTCGACATAAATGGCTCTGGATGACCATGGTTTACTCATAGCAGATTAAGTATACCAGATTCTAAAAGCTAATGAGCCAAGCTTTCCAACAATAGTTCACCCATCCAATTATGTTCATCAGGAGCTGAGATATACCACTCCAAACTTTCGACCTCTTCTACTGACAGAATATATGAACTCATCTAATATTTATAAAAAAATATCTCATGAGAAGTGAATCATAAAATATACGTAAATCATAATCAATTAATTTTATATAACGTTCTCTTTCTGAATTTGAATAATAAAATAACTAAAAACACGTTTTATGAGAATTAACATTTTCAATTCAAGTTTTTGTTATTTTCGCTAATTTTATTTATGTATATTTTTTTAAATCTGTTGTTTTCTTTTTGCTTTGAAAGAAATAGTATATAAAAGTTCTTGAAATAATTATCTAAACACATAAAAGAAAAGACGAAGAAAATGACGATAATTCAAAATATATAAAATGAGAAAAAAAAACAATAAAATAAATTTATTACACAGGGTATTGGAAACCATCGCATATAGTGCTTGCCAGAGAGAACAATAAAACTTTGAACAGGTTTATATTATACGTAGAATTTAGCTGGGGTGGGGTTATTTCGAAACCCCAGTTAAATATCTGCTACAGTTTGCTCTTTATTTGATCAAATATAAAATGGGAGCCCTTGTTAACTAAAGGATATTTTTTCAAAATTCAGAAATGAAATATTGTAGGAGAAGGCTTTCAGGCTTTGCACACTGGTCCTGGTTTTAAACATTTTATATTTTTTTATATTTCTTTAATGAATCTGAACTAAGTATGGTAATATATTTTAACAACCAGTCCTAACGAATACATTTTTTGGAAAAATAGATCATATTCATTAAAGGGAAAAATATAAGGGATGTTCAGAGCCAAGGTGTGTGCAAAGCCTGAAAGTCTTCTTCTATTATTCCTTTCTATTGAAACATTACTATGATATATACATTACCATTACACAACACAGAGAAAAAACAGGGGTGCGATTAACTTTTTTTCTTCATAACTTTTACATTTTTTAGGGGTAAAAATATATCAACATTTTTTAATTAACATTTAATCAACATTTTAAGGGTAAAATTAACATGAAAAAGTGTAACTTTAACCCCTAATACATCTAAAAAGCATAATATTTACATCGATTTCGGATCAATACTGCAGGGTAAAATAGACATTTCTGGAATGTTATTTTAACTTTTTCGCATTTCTTTCAGTGAATCTATAATTGCTATTTCTTTTCGGAATTCAAGCAATAAAATTAAACATAAAGAAGATATATAAGTTAACTTACACAGCGAGATTCGTAGGACACCGCGTCGTTTCTAAACCTTCCTGGAATGGTAGCCCATTGCATGTGATAATTGTCTGCCTAATTATTTTACACCTATAATTGGAAGAGAAAAAAAATAACTTTGTTTAATTATAGTCAGACAAAATTCTCAAATTTATTCAATTAAAAGTTTCATAGAAGTGGGAATTTTTACATCTTCCACAGTGATTCTAAAGATTTATTGACTATAATTGGCTGCTGGGTGAATGATGATGATTGTTAGTAATAGAATACCCTCTATTTTTTTTGTCCCATATACTCTCAACTACTAAATAGCCTCTCAATCGATTCAGTTTCCATTCTTTTCCTTTTCGTCCGTTTTTTTTATCGTCCACCACAAATTTCGGGCAGCAAAACCCATTAACCAAATATCTGATAACACAACAAAATACTCAACCGGTATGTGACTCGCGATACACAAAGAGATTGGTAAGATGGAATAAGGAGAGAAGATGAAAAAAAAATCATTTTTCATGTTACATCCTCCTTCAGTGTTCTCCATCTTCTCTACCCCCTTTTTTCATTCCACCTTTAACCACGATGGTTAATCGAAAAAAGAGTTTTTGATTGGATACAAGACACAATTTTTATCGTTTCATCACCTCAAACATCATCTTCTTTCAATCTTCACCAGACAAAATTATGCTTAAAAATTCATTCAATGTTACAGTTGGAGTGTGTGAGAGATAGAGTATAAATTCCTCATGTGAAGATGGGGGATTACAATAATGAATCCGATTATTTATTACTTTATTTCATTTATTAAAATCATTTTAACATGTTAGACACTTTGCTGATGTACCACAAAAAGGCTGAGATTTTTTTTTATTTAACTCATAACAATGGTTATCTCAAGAGGGAATATCTCCAATGTACTTTACATTTTTTCGAGTTGGTATAACAGAGAAATATTATACTTTTGCCGATTCAGCATTTTGTACATTTATATTTATATATATATAACCATTGCTCCTCATCTCTCCTCATCACCCAATCATTCCTTGTAACCGTTTCTCTTCTCACATCTTTTCCACCAATTGCCCGGACAAGGCATTCATGGAGCAGGGGGAGAAGAGTTGGTATTAAAAAAGCGAGACGAATGTAAAAAGATGAGGCACCTCCTTGAAGCAATTCCAGCACGTAATTATGAATGATTACTACTTGATGTTGAAGCCAGAGTCGAAATAGGTACGAGAGAAAGGTACTTTTGTGTCTCCTTTTTTCCCTGGCCAACAAAGTTCTCAAACACTGCACTTTTGTCTGCATTTGCCACTCTTCCACCTCCAAAGATCAAATTGTGAGATTATTCGCGGTTTCGATCAGAAAACCATCATCCACATAAAATATAATATCTTGGGTGAGAGGAGGAGATTGGCAAAAAAGAAGGCAATTGAGAATGGCTAGAAAACATGAAATAAAGCACATTTATTGAAGATTGTTGGTGTGTAGTGCCCAAGAGAACAACATAAGCACAGGGGGAATTGAATTGATCGAGGGAAGAACAAGATGAAAATTATTATGTGCTCACCCCAACATTGAATATTATTGTATTGAAGAGAAATAAGAAAATAAGAAGAAAACCACATACAACACCTTGCATATAAATTCCAATTTCAAGACACTCCATGCTTAACGTGCTACACTATACACACTGAGAACATTTCAATATTTTAAACGAGATTCCTTCTCTTATTCATCTCTTTTATTCAAAGTCACGGGATATATCACAAAACTTGCAAAGATGAAAAATAATTAATATAATTCAGTACATTTGGAACCAAATATTAGAATCTCAAAAAATTTCCCGAAATTACTTAAAAATCAATCAAACTTTCCAATCATTTTTTTATTTTATAAATATGCTCTATTTAGCTGAATTAAAAAAAAACATGAGTTTGGTTTATGAATTTGCAAAAATTACTTCGTTTTTTTAACCAGATACAGAGAACAAATTTTATAAATTAAAATACAAATTTAATTAGAAAATAGGAAAAATGCAGATACGACTACTGTCGATGCAAGTGACGAAATATTGATATGTGTACCGTTGAGTTACTTGAGAAGCTTCTAAATATTCAATTCAATGTATTTCTTCTCAAATATACTTGGTTGCGGCTACCGACCGACTTCACTACCGATCTCGTTATGTAAACGGCAGAAACAACTGAATAGCTGATCGTAATGCCAAATAGGGTAAAGGCTTATAATTTTGTCCAGTTTCTTATTTTGGACACTTTGAGGATAAAATTGGACATTAAAAATAAATTGATTACAATTATGGATTTTTAATCCAATATTTGATGACTAATGAATTCTATCCAAATATTTGTTCTTTTTGGAAGATTTTAACACTAAACACATTAAATTTTGAATATAATTAGAGATGAAATTGCTTTGTTGAAAATTAAGTGTGAGCAATTGCTTACGAGAAATATGACAGAACTTTGTGTTTACTTCAGTCTTATTTAGCTCTGGTGAAGTACTAACAATGTTTCTTCGCTTTTTTGAATGATATTATTGAATATTCATTGAATATTGTGTTGATTCACGTTAATGATGATTTGTACATTTGACCTGAAGTGAAATTTGCCTTGTGAATTAGATTTTTCACGTGAAAAATGGGAAATTTTCTAAGGCATTCATCAGTGAAGTGATACTCCTTATTTTGGACAGGTGTTTTTCTCTGGAAATTTCGTGAAGTTTTAGCTTTTGTGATGACTAGGTTGTACAAATGCCTGGAGAAACAAAGGAGCATCATTTCTACGAAAGAGATGTAGCGAGAAAAGCCTTGAAAGGCTTCCGGAAAGGCCAGGGAATGAGCGAATCCGCACGTACTTGGAGTACCGAAGTCAACTCACTTTAATGAATGATATGGAAAGTTTCCGGGCTTCTTGTGACATTCTACGTTTCCCTTACATGAACAGGAAGAGGACTTGGTAAGATTGGTTTAAGAAATGAAGAACAATGAGCATCCTGTTGAGGCGGATTAGCTGTTCAAATTTACAGCCAAGTTGTTCAAATTAATAACCAAGTTGTCCAAAATTCGAGTCAAATTCACCTCTACATATCTATTCATTTTTAAACATATTAAGACTAATTTTAGTAAAAACAAAGACAATAAACCCTTGCCAAGTTTCTAAACAACCCTTCTGAAAAGAGAGTAGGGGAAAGTGGTCTGCCTTTGAATGCGGCAGCCTTTGAATATTGTAATTTTTTCATTTTTCTTTAAAGCATAAATTCTTTTCTATTAACTATTAGATAGCTATTCATAATCCTCACAAGTCATAAAAAAATGCAGACCCTAGCTCTTATTTTCTAGGTGCTAGGGCAAAAAAACGAATCTGAGCTCTAAACTGTAATTTTGATGTTCCACAATTCATGTGTTTTTTCATAATTAAAATAATTTTTCGAACAAATCTTCTATTGTGAGTCATAGAAGGTTATTCTTGAATGGTATTTCTCCAAATACATTTTGATTCAGATGAGACAAATTTGGTGAGTGATAAAAGTTTGCAAATATTGCTCTGCGGCAGCCTTTGAATCTTAATGTTGTGTGCCTTTGAATCCTCTCTTTCCATGCATTGAAACATCTGACAGCTTCCTGTCCGGGAGCAGAATAGAACTCCTACTTTGGTCTGACGAATGTCATACAAATACTTATAAAATGCTATCTTGCTTCGGCCGAGATGTTTCAAACTGACAATTGTCAATTTCAATGGCGTTTTATTACAAATTTTCAAGTGAAAAACAGTGCTTCAGAAAAATGTAAAAAATGTTGTTGTATAATGACTTTTGACTACAGTGGTGGTTTTATTGAGTGCATTTGGGTTCATGCTAATCAATTATGGGCCGTTTAATGTTACAGCCCTAATATTCTCAGTGAAAAATTAAGATTCAAAGGCTGCCCAACCACATTCAAAGGCAGACCATGCAGGCTGCATTTGAATATATCGACATCACATTTTCAAGTTCCTCACCAGGAAAACCTGAGGACTTGCGAGTCCTGAATGGGGTAAGCATAGAAGCTTAATGAACAAGAGAATATTTTGGTGTAGTGAAAAGTAAAACTCATGTTGTAGTTTACTCTGAAAAAAATCTCAAATTTTGAACATCATTTTTCGTTCAAAGGCAGACCACTTTCCCCTAACAAAAAAAAGTCAATTAGTATTGAAACTATAGCACTTCAAATATGGAACATCAATGCTTATAAGCAGACTGGACAAAATTATAAGCCTTTACCCTAGGTATGTTTACAATATTTTATATCGTTTACATTTTATAAGTTTGTGATAGTTGTTGCACGGGTTCAGGACAACAGGAGGAAACGTAATGAGAAATATTAGAACTATTAGACTATTCTATATAGCAAAATTGAAATCAATTCTAATACAGTATTAGAAATTGATCTTCTGAAAGCATTTATAAATAAATTTTGCATGGCGAGGGTGGAACAGTTTCATCTTACGCGATTTTTTATACCTCTTTGAGAGGGTTGGGCAAAAATCTTTATGTTTTTAAATTCAAACTAATACCTATAAGTCACATACTAATTTTATGAAACCCTATAAAAAACGAAACTGTTCAGGATTTTTGATTTTGTTCAATTTCAAAACTATTAAAGTTATCTAACGAATAAGGGCTAAAATTAAGCTTGTCTTGCTCAAAAGCGGGGCACGCAAATGGACTTGCTGACATAAAATCCCCTATATGACAATGGATCAAACGAAGTAACATAATGCAGTAGTTTTCCAGTCCGATAATTTTACTTTAAGATGAATAAGTACTTATGGGGTAGTTTCTGGTAGGTCCATGGAAAAGTTTTGTGTGCAAAAAATTATTATTCTACTTTAATACATCTCAAAATAATCATTTTATGGAACCCTACTCTGAAAAAAATGTTTTGTCAAATTAACAAGACAAGTTTGTAAAAAGGATGTCCTTCCATACAGAATATGGAAAAGTTTTGTAAAATCGGCGACCAACTGGATCTTGTTAAAAGTTTGTCAAAAGGGCGTTTTTCCGTATAAAGGTGTCTACACATTGAGCACAGTTTTCGTCAAAAATTGCTCTTTTGAAAGAAAATTGTCTGCAGTGCTGTAGGAAGAAACGTCAAAATTCTGTAAAAAATGCAATTTTTGACAAAAATTGCTCCCAATGTGTAGAGGCCTTAAAAT
Source organism: Phlebotomus papatasi (assembly GCF_024763615.1). Lineage (NCBI taxonomy): Eukaryota > Metazoa > Arthropoda > Insecta > Diptera > Psychodidae > Phlebotomus > Phlebotomus papatasi. The sequence continues at coordinate 70,326,332 of NC_077222.1, forward strand.
ATAAGAAAAAGTTTTGTCAAATTGGTAAATAACATCCTTTTGACAAAATTTCAACAAAATCCATTTGTTCGTTTAACAAAACATTTTTTCAGAGTAGAAAGTTGTTTGCCTCGAAAACTTCAAAAGTTAAAGACAAACACGATGTTACTAAAATAAAAACCATTTTAAAACCAGTTAGAACTGAGGGCTTAATATGGTGTTATATATCACTCGGAGAGAAGTTATTCCTGGTAAATTTTCTGTGTAACCCTGTTGCTCTTCCTCATGGATCTTGACCATTTTTCACTGGGTGCACAAATATTTCTAATGCTCCAGGAATGTTCATCGCACTATTTGCTAACATAGCCATAATGTCCTAGAGATGAGCATAAGAATTCAATTTTAATACAGCTTGTACATGTACGCGGAAGATAAACTTGCCAGTGGAAGACCAAGAAGATTGCTTGTAGATTTAAAACGACAAGAAGTGATTCATCTCACGATCATTTTGTATTACAAAAATGAAATTTATGCACAACAGGACTATTATTATTTAATGAAAATCCATAAATTATTGAGTAATTTTGCATGTTGAACTTTTCGCTTTTAGTCCCAAGATAAAAACTAATCTTCTTGAGTAAGTTCAAAAGAAAAAAAAAAAGAATAATGTCATCAGCTAATTTTATGCGGTTGACATCACACATAAATCATCATTTCTGTTATTAGCTAAAAGAACATTGTCATATAAAAGAAAACTGCACAATATCTTATTAATACGATCCATCTCCCAGAAGCAATGAATCGAAGAAAATTAATATTGGAAGTTGGGAAAATTGAGTAAAACTTAATGGTTAAATTACATACTACCATTATTAATGGATCGTTATTTAGTGGAGCAATTTTGGAAATTTCTTTAATAGAATAATTGAATCATTTACACATTCTTCATTGCAGAGACATCATCTCATCAACGAACCATTTTTGCTGAAAAAGTATAATAGCATTTATACAGCTTCACAATTCACTAAATTATTCTTCTTTCTCGTTTTGTTTTGATCTTCTGCTATGAAGTAAGAAAAAAAAAAATACAAACGTTGCGTGATGATAATTATGTGCAATTTTCCTATCATTTCTCCTGCCTTGTGTCAAAATTCTCAGTCTACTGATTCGTATATGTTTATATATTTTTTTTAGTAAGTTAAGCGGGCGTTAAGAATTTCGGATAGCGTTCTATAAGTTCGGATAGTATTCCATAAATTCGGATAGCTCTAAACCTAGTATTTAAGAGCTTGTCAGTTGCGTAGGCTGTTAAAAATAGTAAAAAAGTGAAATAACCTACATCTATTCCTTCCCAGTATTTGTCCAAAGCATAATCATATGTCTATCATTTTATCAGCGCCCTATTGAAAAATATCCTCAATCATAATTATAAGTCCGAAAAGCCTTCAAATAAAGTTACGAATAACATTACACACTCCAATCCATTATTCACCTGATGAGTTTATTACAAAAAAAAACGCAGATATCGTAATACCACGATAACGGTTTTGAAGAAATATTTCCTTTAAATAAAAGTATTTTATGATTTAAAGATTTGTAATTAAATAATTAAACACTAAAATATAACATTTAGCATTTCACTTCAGGAAGATTGAAAAATTCTCGTGTGTGGGCAAAAAGAAGATTTAATGATTCACATTCCCACCATTTTTTCCCTTATGCGAAATTTAATCGCCCTGATATGTAAGGATATAAGACGGATGTTTAAGTATCGCATTCTCACTCCGTATAAAAAAAGTCCCTATTTTATTCTCACATTTATGGGTTACCCTATACCATGTAGCCTGCAGTAGGAAAGAAACCAAAATAATGCAAATTTTAAAACCTTTTAATTGAAATCAAATAATTTCAGATGGAATTGAATGTCGCTATTGAAATTGTAGTTTATGCAAGAATAAAGTATTCCCCATCGAAGAGAGAAGACACCAAATGTCTCGGGGCACTAACTCCAATTAATATCAAACCGATCAAGATTGATTACTTTCGTACTTGAGTCTCGTGTAAGGTATTAAATACGTGTGTCTTGCCAAAGACTGTTTGAAAAAGAGCAAGAGGGATTGAAGAAAAAAAAGGTGTATAGAAAAGATGAAAAATATTCATATTCAACACACGAAGAAGATGGTCCTTAATGACTCGTGTCTAATACGGATATGCTCAAAAGAAGAGGCTTAATATTTCCTGTGATACTCCCCAATACAACATATAAAATTTGGTATGGTCAATTTTGCGATCATTCACCTTACGATTGAACCTAATAATTGATTTTCCATTATGGTGTGAACAACAAATTTGCAATGGGTTAGGCACTGTGCTAATATTTGACATCCTCACCATCGATATATGGTCATTTACAAGTCATCAAGTGTCACTTCAAACATAAAAGAAAAGTAAAAGTTTAACCGTGTAGTCTTTGGAACACCCCTAAGTGCTTATGTAAGCGCAATTTACTATCATGCAAAAAGCATCAATGTGCTATATTGTAATTAAAATATGATACGAAAGAAGACATGCATCTGAGTACTCAATCATCTCCAGGGAATGCAATTAATGTATATAAGTACACAAGCATTCAGCAATTTATAAAGATGAGCTTTGAAATTTCCACCAGCAAAGAGATCTCGAAGAGAATTGCCGGGTGATGCTAATGACGCGGAATTCAATTAATAGATCAAGTTGAGACGTTCACTCCATGTCTTATAATAAATGACTCCTTTTCCATCTCTTACCCATCTCTTCCTCTTTATCTCCCATCCCTTTTCAGCAATCATCTTTTATATGGGAGTAAAAAAAATTATTTACCGACGTTTTCATTTTCAATCTCTGCACCATTACTGCTGTCTTTCGCATATTTATTGCAGAAGACTTAAGTTGAGGATGAAACTTGATTAATAATTTAATGTTTAAAACACTTTCTCATAGTATTTCGATTGCATATACAACATATCTATCATTTAGCATCTGAACTATATTTAGTGAGGAATTGCTTTAACAAAAGAGACCATGAGAGAGGAAAACTATATGGATGGAAAAGCTATATCTTGCTGTTATGTAATTTATAGCATTTAAACACCCGCTAAACTGTGCAAGTGTCCCATTATATCATTTTACATTGCAGTACTACATAGCTGTATCAATTCGATCCCACAGTAAATCATTCCTCTATATCTGCCTTTATGTGGTAAATGTGCTTTATAACTACACATCCGTGCGTAAAGTATTACACTTCAAAATCTGTCATGAACTATTATAGATTAGATAAATACTTTCTAAATAAATATTTTTGTGGACTTTAACCTAATAGATTTCTAAATGGAATGTTGAGATATGACTGCGACAATTTATAATACTCAAAGATTGATTAGAAAAAGCATTTTAAGAGATTTGGATTAAGTTCTTGAGAATGTTAATCCAATTAATAGAGTATTACAGAACTTTGCAAAAAAAAGTAACACCAATTTTAAGTATCGATGAAATATGGGACAAATTTGAGTAGCGAAGGATGAGGCAGTTTAACGCAACTCTCATCAAAACTCAAAACTCTATATTGTTAAATGATTTGTAAATGATTAGGATAAGTATGCCAAATTTTGGCCACTTTGAGTAACTTCGGCCAAACAAGTAAATTAATTAAAATCATGGATTTAATCTTCGAATAGTCAATAAAATTTTATTTTCTTTTAAATATTCATTCTTATTAGAATGAATTAACGCAAAATCGTTAAAATTAAAACAGCTATTATAGCTTAGCTGTAATTCTTGCCATTTCAACACTCGTGGACAAACTCACGATTGAAAATCTTAAAAATTGTAAAAGTGTAAACCTGACAATATACAACCTGTGAAGGGGTTTTCCATCGTTTTCACCTGGAGGGTGGTCACCAACGCTAAGACGGCGATGGCCGCAATATATGTTGAGTTCAATATGAGTATTTGTAAATGGCAATGACTCAATAAATACATACATACATTTGGACCTCATTTGAATTAAAATTGTGTATTAGAAACTTCGATGTGGAAAGGGTCTTACAAAAAATGTGACAGATCGCCTATCTTGTTAGTAGCCTTGTGATGAAGTGCAGAGAATTTCGATGTTTCTCATTAAAATTGATTTGTGTTCATTAAAATGAACAATTCTTTAAACTATTCCTTCCAATAGTGAGGACATGTTTACTATTTCGGCCACTTTTCTTGCTTCCTTAAAATTCTTATTTATTTTAGTTTTTTTTTCAATTTATGGTTATAAAATTCTCAAAGAAATAAAAAAAAACATTGCCTCCATGAAAAAGATGATATGGAAAAAACCTTGAAAGGGTTAAGGAAGGCCAAGTCGCTACAGGAATCTTCGCGGATATTTAGGGTTCCAAGGTCAACTCTTCAGGTCTTCAGGATAAATTATACGGCTTGTGGGCCATATAAATGTTTTTAACTAAATAGTAAACTAGTGCTGTATGATGTTTTTAATTTTTCTCTCCGTTGTTTCACACAAGGTGATCACAAAGTGGCCGAAATTCCACTCACAGTGGCCGGAATATTACTCAAAGCATTGTCTATACTTTTATTCATTTTTTTTTATATTTGAGGAATCGTTTTAAAGACAAAAAAGATAACAAACTACTTTACAGTGTTTCAAAGAACACATCTGAAAGAGAAGTAACAAGAAATTTCAATATGTATTTCGATATGTAAAATATCACATTTCAAACTTAGGACTTTGGTGCTTATTTGCAGCTGTCGAAATTTGGTAAACCTACCCTAATTATATCTGTAGCTCCTTTTAAGTATCGCCTATACGAAAGATAACAGAATAACGATAGAGTATATTTTCTAAAATCATGCGTGCATTAAAGTGACCTACCTTCCACTTTGGCATTGAAAATAGGAGATACAACTCTTCCTTGCATTAATTTCTCAATCGAAATAATTAAGTAGTTTGAAAATGATAACCAGAGAATTCGATCTCAAGGGAAGGTATGATGAACGATTATTTTAGGGATTCCTTTCAAAACTAATGTTATTATTTCATATCGTTCAACTTCTAAAGATAGAAGTAGTCGAAGACCAATTTATTATATTCTAGCGATAAAAGATTATAGTAGACATAGGTAGGTATCGCAAAATCTTGAAATAATTATTATACTGACTTTTTTTTTAATTTAAGCAATAACGTTCATTGGATTTACGACTCTGTTGTTGTTCAAATTCTTGTCTCAGTTGTAAAATTCACTGTATTTTTTATTTGATAATAATATTAATCAATTAAAGCATAATAATCGTAATGTGTTTGCCACCAAACCGCCTATGATAACAAGCAGCTTATACATTTTATGGTCTCTTAGTAAAAAAAATCCAAATAACTGCCGCAAACCGTAGAAAATGTCCATTATTGGTATCAATTTATCATTGTCTAGTACTAATAATTTGAACGATGAGGCACCTGTTTGTCAATTTATGATACATTTACTACACCATTTCACAATTTTGTGCAAAGTAAAAAAAAAGTATGTACAAATTTCAAAATGGTTGAGTGATATAACAAAAAGTTCAAGCTCATCGTGATATTGAGAAGGGAAATAAAAAGAACAGTCAAGAGAAAACGAATGAAGAAGAGCCAAAAGTTCAGGTTAATTCTTTTCCCCCAATAAAAGAGTTCAATTTGCACTTCAGAGGTGAACTCAGAAGTTCATTAGCAATTGATTTTTTTTTAATTCTGTAAATTGAATTTTTTGGGTATTAACCAAAAATTGCTAATCTGAATATATCAAGTATAATATTCGGAATACACCTTTTGGTGCAATTGGTTGGATAGTGTAAAATTTGGTAAAATCACTTGATACAACACTGTTGCTAAAAGGAATTTCTTGCTGATTGCACAGACATCCACCAGCATCCCAGGCGAGAGTTGAGCAGTTAGATGACCGAGGAAGACTTGTGAGAGACTCTGGGTGTGCAAAATTGCAGAGTGGAGTTGTTGCAAGGTACACGTCTCTTCAATGGTTCGACGATCGCGGTTAGCGGACCCCAAAGTGTATTAAGTGGATGGGTAGAAAAAGATGAAGGGAGAGAACCTAAACAGCACACGGCTATATAAAATGCATTTTAGAGCTGAAGAATCAAGTTAAGAGTGCACACACCACCAATATAACAGAGAGGGATATAATTATAAGATCTCAAAGTGATCGAGAACACAAAGGATTCCATTGCAATTTTTCATTTTGTCTTTTTCTTCGCGCTCTCGATGCGCGAACTTTTTCCACCATACAACATCCCAAGAAATTTCTGCACGCCGTGTATTCAATGCACATTCTTACCTTCTTGTTCCCACTGTCCATACAAATAATATTTATATGTTTCAAGAAGATACTCAATATAACCAACTAATGTTAGGGGCTGCTAACTACATAACATAGCTTGGTAATTAGTCACTTGAACTTCTATCTATAAACGTTATTTCTGTAGTGTTGCAGAACTTGAATTCAGAAATTGGAAATCGCTTTGATCTTATCTAAGGTTTTACTGAGGCATGTTTTTCACTTCATACATATAGGTTCCTGAGACAAAAACTGTCAAACCGAAAATTGTCAAATTTGATATCTCAGAGATATCCAAGACATTAAATTTTTACAATAGAAAAATTTTATGAACTTCCTTAAATAACAAAAGTTTTTAAAGGATATTACAAAAGAATTTTTAAAATAAAAAAATATAAATTTTGAGCTTCTTTTAAAAGCTTTCTTTACAGGAAGCTTAAGTTTTGACAAACTTAATCAAACTGATTAATTAAACATTATAGGTCTTAATTATTGTGCTGATCGCGCTAATTATTCTCCATAATCGTTATCTTCGCATCAATCAGTCTCCATGATAACGTTAATCGCGCCGATCAGTCTCCAATACCTGCTGATCGCTCCGATTAATCTCGAATACCGGCCAATCGCGCCGATTAGTCTCCATGATCGGCCGATCGGAACCATAAATGAACTGTAAATGGCAGACCCATTTATCTCCTGGATTAAGAGTGAAATGTATCAGAAAGTATGAGGTAAAAAATCTGTACTAAATGACATGTACACCAGATTCTCTTCGCAAATCCTATCAACAGAAATACACATTTTATACGTCAATTTAAAATTTAGGTTACGATTTGTCTTCAGTTAGCCTACACTAACCCTTCAAAAAATATTCAAAACTGCTTTTAAAGAATAAATTGAATATCGTATTTCTGGTTTAGGGAAAAATGATCTTTAACAAAACAGAAGAGATGTAAAAAATGTCGAGTGAATATTTTTATCAGCTAAGACAGCCTGTAATAATAATGAATGTCACAAATTAACTGATTCCTGTCAATATTTGTCCCATTTTTTTAATAGTCCTACAAGTCAACTTTTAGAAAATAGCTTGTATTTTACTTTCAAATAGAGAAAAACTGTTTGTCAAATTTCTAGACCGGTAAGTTTTCTAGACTAATGTGCTGAAGTTTCTCAAGTCATCTGGTAGTTAGTGGACAAATAACATAGGGTAAGTGTACTAAATTCCGGCCAGCTTGCAATTTCGGCCACCTTTTTTGTTCCTCGAATTTCCATGATTTCTTAGTTTTTACATACTCTAGAGATTATTCAATGTAAAAGAATAACAAAAAATGTAGCTTTGACAAACGAGATGACGTGAAAAAGACATTGGAAGAATTCCGGAAGGCCGCATTAGGGCACCAAAGCTATGTCTACATTTTTATTTATTTTAAAATGTTTTAAGAACGATTTTAAAGTAAATAAAAACGATAAATTGTCTACAAGGTTCTAAGCAACACTCCTAAAGTAGAAGGAATGAAAAAAAATCATTTTTTATTAAAGATATTACATTTCAAACTTGAGACTTTGGCGCTTGCATGTAACTATGCAGATATTTGGCACACTTACCCTATACTCCCATATACTAAATAACAAAAAAAGAAAATAATATATATAAAAAAAACTGAACAAATAAAATTAAATTGGAGATTGAATTTACAAGTAATAGAAAAGTAATATAAACGAAAAAAATCGATTGAATCGCATGATTTCGGTCAAAGACCCATAACAATTCCGCACAAGATATATATCTCTTTTGAAAAGAACCGAAAAAAAATTAACAAAGATTTATACAAAGCATCTTGGTACGGGCGTTAAGTTTAATGGCATCGTGAATTAACTATCTAAATAATGGCTTCAAAGGTACTTTTCCAATTGAACACACAATAGGAAAAACCAATTAATTTCCCACTTCACATCTTCCCTCTCCCATAAGTGGATTATTACACTTTTTATCAATCAATTCATCGAAAACTAACAAGTGGCGATGATGATGTGAAGGAGTTTAGAGCGGTCAGCAAATTCTTTACGCATATCATTAATCACTTGTCTCAATTGTTCAAAAAAAAAAAAAAAAGAACATTCAACATTGAATACATTGTACTTTTCACAAATTCATCACAGGCATTTTTTCAATTACAATGGAAACACACGTTGCAATTCACCATCGAAGAATCCATTTGGGGAGAATTTTCATTTATAATATGTTTCTCACCATCAATATCCCCTTTTCACAGTGATCTTGCATTTTATTATACCATCTCAACATACTCAATTTTGTTAAATATATTCACATTTTAACAAAATTGTATGATGCTAAATCACTATAAGAGAAAATGAATGATGTGAGAGATGGAGAGGAAAAAAAATGTGACTCATAAATACAAGATCTCTATCATTTCTGGAATTAAATTGTGCAATTATAGTGGCATGTTGGAGATGCACTCTTGTAATTTTTGTTCTTTATTATGTTATACGGTTGTACGCGGTATATACTATACGAAAGCGGTTGGTGTTCCCATATCACAGTCGCATGATCGCACAACTACCGCCAATAAAATTTACTATCAATTAAAGTCACTCTTTTTCCTCGCTGTTTTTATTATTTGGAAAACACCCTATATCAGTGCTTCTTGAGCACGAGCAATTTACTCATATATGGCGTCTTCCTCATTAAACAAACATCATGAAAATTGCATCAAATGCATTTTAAAGAAGACCCCATAGTAATAAATATTTTTAGTATTCGCAGTAGTCTCTATAAGCCAACATAAGATCATAGTGCTTTCAATTGCACTGTTAGAGTATACCCTCCTTTCATCTTGCCAGTAAATAATATGTATTTGCAATTTATGAAACGATGGCGCAAAAAGAGGTCATATGAAGAGGTCAAAAGTGTCACCAATCATTTTTTTTTTTAATTTAATCTTACCCACAATGCACAATGAAAGCAGGTGAAAATGTTATAAGGAGCATATAACATACCTTTTATTTTCAGCTTAGAAGGAATTTCTGTGCAACTCTTTCCATATTTTTCACCATGGGCTCGCCTCTTTTCAATTCCCAGGGAGAACACACCTAAAAAAAGACACAGACAGAGAATAAATGTTTAATATATTTGAGTAAATATCGACTTACAAAAAAAAAACTAATATATCAGTTCTGTGCGATAGTGAATATTGATAAGAGATTATTGACACTTGTATAGTGTATTGCGTTACGCATTAATCAAAAATTGAATTTCTTCATTCTACTTGGCAATATATAAATTCAGAAAAAGACCTGCAGCCATCATTTCACAAAGTATACCAATGGTTCTTTGTTGAAGCTCCAACAATCAATTCTTCACTGATCAACTTCTTCTCCTTCTACCTGATCAATAACGGGACCAAATCACAATTGTGATATCTCAGCATCTTTCACAAGAGTGGTTTTATGTCTGATACTTTGAAGCGGTGCATCTTGTCTTGTTCCACCTGATTACCATTGAAGATCATGTTCTCAAAAGGAATATCCAATATGTGACTCTTTTTATATGCCTTCAATTCAGTTTTCTCCTCATCAAGAGGCATCAAGTTGCTGAATGATTCACCCATTGCTTGACGTATACCAATTTTTTTTTTTTTTTGGTTTTGAAAATGATCACCATAGACGTGAATTAAAAAGTGTTGAAAGGAAATCATTTTTTTCTGTTTGTTCCATCACCACCGTCTCTTCTTACATTTCGGATCGCATTCAAAAGAAAATCATATCCATCTTTCAACACGGTTGATCATATAAAAATCTTGCGGTTAGGTCGATATTGAAAATCGAAATGTGAATCATCAACAAAAGAGCCGAAAATTAACTCTTTGATTTATAACCCGATGATAAAATTCAGCCACAAATGGACTTACTCTGCCATTTAAACATGACAATAGATCACCAGAAATCTAACAAGGATCATTAACCCATGGTACAAAACGTTACTCATATCGATAATTGGTGTAATTCACCACCAACTATTTTGTAGTAACTTATGTAACAGTTTCAACATTCTAATAAATACTTATCTATCAATTTTTCTCAATTAAAAAAAACATTTTAACAAGTCACAAGATCACTTATTTTTAGAATGCAGGGTGCAGTGAGTATTTGAACCATTTTAGCCATTAAAAATGTAGAGAGAAAATGTCATTTTCCCTTTTAATAGGGCTTTATTGAGTTACAGATTGAAAGTTTAGCCCAGCTCTCGAAGTACTCGAAAAATTTAAAAACAAACAATTTTATTTTTTTTTTCAAGATTAAATTTAAACCCGATGGACCATTAGCCTTTAATATTCAATTTTAAGTCAACATTTTTTCCAAAATATAGCCTTAACAAAATAAAGCCTCTTTCAGGACTGACTATGTAGGGAAAACTGGGGCACCACCAAACACGGGGTAGCACCAAACACTAATTTTTATTTCTTAACTACTTGGACTATCTCAACCATTTTGTCAGTAAGCATCCCTATAAGTGCCTATAAATTCCTATTAGGTCTTGTCCTTAGAAGTCGAATAGCTGATTAAAAAATCGCAGTGTTTGGTGGTGCCCCAGTTTTCCCTATATTTCTAAATCATTCTTGTAGGACTAAATGACTTCAATAATTAAAAGGAAGCACTAATAAGGATCTCGCAGATCTTCACGAAAACTCAGATTAAAATGTCAGATAATGAGTTTTTTTTAGGTCGATTTAAAATTCTTTTTAAAAATTTTAGGGGGACTTGGGGTAGTAGTAAACAGGGGTAGTTGTAAACACTGTGAATTTTTTCATTAATTTTAAGACTCCAGAGGATAAAACCCATAAGCATTCATAGATACCATGAGGATATATGTCCACAGATGAATTGGTCAATAAAATCCTAATACTTTAAAAATAAAAATCATTTTTCCCGAAAATGTTGATATTTCGATTATTTTGGTCATTTGGATTTCCACCTGGAAATTAAAAACTGTGTAAAATAATCGAAATGTAACAATATCAGTTCTTTCCTACATCTTTTAGGATTATATTAATGCATTTACTAGAGAAATTGAGATTTTCATTATTTTAAAAGGATTAATAATTGGTCAGAAAACAGCATTTGGGGTAGATGTAAACAGGAAATTTCCCCGTAATTGTAGATGTCGCGAGTGTAGAATGAATGGCAAAATATTTTTCTTGGTATTGTATCTCATGGTGGGAAATTTTTCGTTGGCTGTGTTCAATAAGAAGTCACATGATATCAAAATATGGAGAAAATCCATTGAAAAATTTCTTTGATTTGCATGCTTTTAGTTTTTTTGCTATTTTAATTATTCTTTGTAAAAAGTGTAGTGATTTTTTGAATAATATACAGTCTTTATATATCTCTTAAGTAATTAAAATAATTGAAAGTGGTGGAAAGTTAATTTCAAGGGTGGAAAGAAAGTGTTTACATCCTCCCCAGAAAGTGTTTACTTCTACCCCAGGTATTTTGTGAAAAGAGAAAAATGCATAGTGACACAAATTTTATTTTTATGGAAAACTCAATTGTTTTTCAGCATTCGTATTACCTTCAATGTATTGCCTATACCCAAGGGTAAAGCATGAGCTAAGAAAGATTTTCCAAAAAATAACTGTGTGCTTGGAAAATCACCTCAATTTCGCATCTATCGAAAATGTTTACATGTGCCCCAGTCTCCCCTAGTTCTGTAATATAACTAGCCTTAGATACGGGTGGCTTGTTGTTCGTAAGCTTTTCTTTAATTTTTACAACTTAAGAGTAGTCTTTCCCGATCGGATCTGACATATCCGATCGATAAAGACTATTCTCAAATGCTAGAATTAAAGAAAAGCTTACGAATAGCACAGGGCAGCATCTTCCGAGGCCAAAGTCACCCACATCTACGGTAATTTGTTTTTAGAACATATTTTCTTTTGTTCGCAATTTTCTTTTTTTTATTAAATGTAGCAAATTAGATAAATATAGATGAATAAAAATCTAAAATGACACGAACGACGATGTGGTAAGTCTTTGCCACATATTCTTTTCAATGCTTTTTTTTTCTAAAGCACATACATTATTGCACAATTTATGCTCAATGTGGTGCATTTTGGCATACAAAGCGACAAATTATTGCGTATTCACAATGTTGACAGCATATAGGGAAGTAAAATGCGGAGTGAGATGGCTAGATAATTTGCGATGATCATTGACAATAAAGTATCAAGATTTCAATGGTATATAGTATTCAAAGCACAGCATAGCCCTAGATTGTGGTGCATTTCAAATGCGAACAATGTTATTGCCTCTCGGTTAGATTGATTTGAATTACACAAAAAACTCCATAAATGGGAGGAATATAGGATGCGTGGCGGCAATTGAGATGCATTGCACCAAACAAATACAAGAAATACAATATGTACACAAGAAGTTGTGCAATTTTAATTAATCGCTCAATTTAGAGACATGCCTGGATGAATGATTGTGACCAATAATATGTATAATACGTGAAAATTCAGCCGGAACCAAGTGTTGGCATATGAATGATAGATTGACACGTTAGTTACTAAAAATAGAGGTGAAAAAGACACCACCCTCCACTTTCTAAAATCAGTCATCATTACTTCATCATCAGATCACCACAGTGACATTCTCTCACTATAAAGGCCTGCATAAGTTGCAATTTGCTCACCACAAAATCCACGCACATAATTAAGAGGAGTGAAGACATTGATGTTGGTACGGCGTCGAACTATTTTCAATTTTTGACTGAAAGCCAAGTCGACCAAACTTCTATTTTATCGTGTAAAATTTTCTTGCATGGTAAAATTGTGTCGTGCCTTTTGAGATGGGGATTTTCACCAGAATTATGAGTAATACTTCTGCCAGAAATTTTATGGAGAAATTGCAACAAGACAGTAATGTTCAACATTTCCGCAGAATAGCTTATATTATACTTTCTTGTTTGCGTGATTGCTCTCAGATGGGGGAACCGCTTTTTAATATTTCTATATGTCTCATATTTTTTTTTAACAGGTCCCATTCTAATGTTTGAAATCAACATGCGCACTACCCATTTGTGTGATCTCTCGAAAGGTGATGCGTGGAAAAAAGCTTGAGTCAATTTCAATTTATTTTTGTCACAACATATCTTTCCACCAGTTAGTAAAATGATCTTGTAGTGTTGGGAAACAACCATGATACTATACTCTGGTTCCTAAAAATCTCTCATGTGTCCTAATTATATTAATGACTCTTATTTCCGGCGCCTGTATATTTGTCACTTCCCAAGAAATTATTGATGTTTTTCCTGCATTAAAACCATTTCTCTTTCTTTTTCTTGTTATTCAAAAAAAAAATCTTTTAGCCTTTAGTCTACACTGAGAGAAAAAGTGAATCTTAAACTTATATTTTTTGACGACTTAATTTTATTCTACCAAAAAAGAATAAATTTTATTCTAAAAGAATAAATTTTAATTTTTTCATTCATATCTCAGATTAATTTTTAGTAGTTTTAGTCTTAAATTCCAATCTTTTTCGGAGACTTGTTTTTAGTTTTCACTCTCCCTGAGAGAAAGAAACGAATATAGTGCAAGGCAAAGTGTCCGTGCTATGTGAGAGAGTGAGAAAAAGAATTGTGCGTCTGACGTGAAATGGGCAGCCATTTTGGCAGTGAACGCCAAGCTGTTAGCACCAGAGGTAAATAATTTTTTTCTTTATTTTATTTTACTAATTTGCGATGATTTTTTAGGTAGATGGATAGCAAATAGCAACTGCGAACATGAAGATATCTGTCAAGTTGAGAATTCAATGGGATTTTAGGTTTGTGCGAGACTGAAGGGGGACTAAGTGAGGAAGGTGTAAAAAGCATCTGGCAGAATGCGGCATTATCAGGAAAAAAACATTTGGAGATTCTAGAAGCTGCAGCCCTCTCCAACTTCCAAGTGTTAACACGACCAGTTCATTGGAGACGTAATCGTCCTCCAACATCATCTCACGAAGTGGATGAAAGAGAATGCGGTAAGTGCAATACAAATGGAATAACCGTCCTAACCTAACTTCCCCGTGGGGGCGTCCGGAGCGTCGACTTAGATTTGTTCCGTGTCTTAATTAAGACAAGTTAGTTTTTAGTGGAAATTGTTGTGAATTGTCTTTTTAGCTGGAATTTTTTCAGTTTCCAGATACAAGTTATGTAATTTTTAATTAATAATCTGGGCCTTTGGTTTAGTTAAAATTCCCGGGTGCAAGTTGAATACTTTATGATTGCGAATCTTGAGCTTTAATATTATAGGAGTTTTTGTGTTCCCGGATGAAAGATTTGTGAACTTTCAATGAATATCTTAAGCCATTGACGATGTAGTTGGACTTCTATGCGTTTCCGGGTGCAAGTTGGGTGATATTTAATAACCTGAGCCTTTAGTGAATGTATTTGGAGGGTTTAAGCTTCGCGGAGCAAGATAAATATAAAGCTTGTTACCTTATTTTAAGGTAGAGCATGGACCATAGTGTCCATTAGTAGCTGAAGGAGGAGAGGCATCAAGGAGCCGCTACGGCCATTGGTATCTTACAGTCTTTGTACAGTCTAGAAATCTTATATTTCAGTATATGTTTTGTATTTTTGACGTATGTATCTAATGGCAGATTGATAATAGTTGGTGAAAGAATAACCTTAACTATTAGTTTGTGTATATGTATGCAAGATGCACTAGGAGGTGCAGAGATACAGGCACAGGTTATAAGACTTTTCCATGTATTAGAATAATCGATATCTTTATATATTTATAAAGATTATCTTTTTTGAAAATTCCGCTTATTTTATTAGTATTTATTCTACCCTAACTATATTTGGCATATTTCTGCTTAGATTAGGAAAAAAATTTTATTTATAATTTCTCACAAATTATGTTTTTAATACTAAAACTCACTTATTGAATATTTTTAACGATGTTTGAAATCTTTCAGATGATGATGGATTTTAACTCTGAAAACCCAAACATCGGTGATGGTGCATCATTTGCAAGCAATTTTGCTCGGATTGTCACTAAGCTCCTGTACATCATAGTGATTGATATTAAAGATAAACCCAATAAGCGGCTACTGAAGAAATGATCTTACAACAGAAGGTAATACAATGATCAGATCATTTTTTATATTGTTTTATCCTAAAATTCAATTTCTGTGGTTGTTTCAGACTCAAGAGATTGTATCCTGCTTGTCTTGCTGAATACTTTGATTCTCCCATACCGTAAGAGTGGTAACAAGATTAAAAAAAAATAGCATAATATTAAAATAATCTTAAAATTATGAAAAATAAAGCTAAATTTCATTCTGCTTAATGACTTATTTCTATTCTGTTTATTCTTGGAATTAGTCGAAATTAATCTTGAAATTAATCTGCTGCAGTCTTAAATTTAATCTGCTAGCTTCTAAAAAAAAGATTTAAAGTTATTCGAAAAAATCTTATTTTTAGTTCCGACTTGATTTTATTCTTTATAGGACTAATATTAAGAATAAAAAAATCTTAATATTTTTTAAGCCCTAAAAAGACTTGAAATTATGAAGAAAAGATTAAATTTTAATCTTTTTTTTCTCTCAGTGTATTGTACATTCCTTGATGCTCAAGAGTTCATCCTCTCATCACCAATCATCTCGTTTGATTCTATTCTCAAGTCATTCAAGAATATATTGGATAATACATAATTTATCGTCATGTTGACGTGTGTCACTTTGTGTTGAACAGTGGAAAAGATGCGGAATAAAATGTTATAAGAAGCATTTATTGTAACATTTCAGAATGTCTCGCAATGAACGCGGACAGACAGTCAAATTGACGTATTGAAATAGTTTTAGAAAAATATTCCTTTTCCTCAGCAACAATCATCATCTTGTATTCTTATAACAATATTATGTATATAGCCAGTTCGATACAGAAACAGAACTGTATAGGAGAATTGTTATACCTTAAATAGGTGTGTTTGGTTCACATAATTTCTCATTCAATTTCTATCACAATATTTCAGTAAATATAAGAGAAATGCAGGGTATTGACTGTGAAATGTATGTTATATATTGTCTATTGCTCTAACTCAAAAAGAATGATTTATGTATATAATCGCTTGCTTTTTCGTTACATACATGTCCTATCCTCTGTATCTCATTCACTTCCAGGATATTTTGTTTAAATACATATTACAGATCTAAAGTTTTGCTGAATTACTATGAGGCATATTTTATTTAGCTAACCGTATTAAATGATTAAGATGCCAAACGGTAAGTGATATGAACTTAGGTTTTTCATTTCACTTACCTAGATATAATTGCAATGATCGTAATTCCCATTCTCACGTCCATTGATTTTAGTACAAAAATTAGTTACCAATGATAAATTGATTCAGAAACGATTGGAATTGGTTAAAATCGTTTCTGAATTCGAAGATCTGTACAACAAGCCCAGATGTGATACCATTCAGATGAGAAATACGCTATATAGAGCTTTTTTAACCTTTGACCATGAAAAACCATTATTAGGAATGATGCAACGTTATTTTCATATATAAACGAAATGTCCGCCTTGGTAAAGCGGTCTTAATACTAGAGGTTTAACCCAGTTCCCCAAGGCCTCCAAATCCTATAGCATACAATTTTATTGTTTTTTGAGAGCCTCATAGTTAATTTATCTTTAATAATCCAAAGTTAAACTTTTCCAAAAAAAATCGTGATTGTTAAGGAATTAGGGGAAAGTCGTCTGCCTTTAAATGCAGCAGCCTTCAAATGTTGCGATTTTTTCGTTGTTCTCAAAAGCATAAATTATATTCTATTAACTATTAGGTAGATATCCATCATCCTCACAAATCATCAAAAAATGGGGAGCCTAGCTCCTATTTCCTAGATGCTAGATAAAAAAAAATGAAAATGAGCTCTAAACTGTAATTTTGATGCTCCACAAATCATGTAATTTTTCATAGTAAAAATCATTTTACAAATAAATCTTCCATTGTGACACATAGAAGGTTAATCAGGCTTAATATTTCTGTTAATACATTTTGGTTCAGATGACACAATTTTTGTGGGTGGCAAAAATTTGAAAATATGACCCTGCAGCAGCCTTTAAATGCTAATGTCGTGTGCCTTTAAATCCTATCTTTCCGTACATCAAAACATGTGAAATCGAACTCCTACTTTTCTCTGACGAACGACATACAAATACTTATAACCTGCTATCTTGCTCCGGCCGGGATGTTTCAAGTTGACAATTTTCAACTTCAATGGCTTTTTCTTCCAAATTTTCAAGTGCAAAACAGTGCTTCAGAAAAATGTGAAGAAAAGTTATTGTGTAATGTCTTTTGACTGCAGTGATGATTTTAGTGAGTGCGTTAGGCTTCAATCTAATCATTTATAGCCCATTTAGTTTTATTGATTCAATATTCTCAGTGAAAAAAGAACATTTAAAGGCAGCTGCCTCGCGTTTGAAGGCAGACTATGCCAGCTGCCTTCATACAAATCGACATCACTTTTTTAATTTCCTCAGAAGGAAAAACTGAGGACTTGCAAGTGCTAAATGAGGTAATCATATACGCCGAATGAACAAGAGAATTTTTTGGTGTAGTAGAAAATAAAATCCATTTTGTGGATTCTTCAGAAAAAAATCTTAAATTTGGAACTCCATTTTTCGTTTGAAGGCAGACGACTTTCCCCTACTGCAGTTAAGCCATATGGCTGACTAAGCTACTGCTGTATAGGACTATGATCCTGCCACTCCTCACGTATTCGTCTAAGACGTGGGTCCTCAGCAAACAGAATTGCGAACTCTTAGCCGCGTTTGAAAGGAGGATCCTACGACGGATTTTTGGCCCCATATGTGAGGAGGGACGATTCCGGAGCCTATACAACCATGAGGTTATGAGCGCTACCGAGAGGTAACTGTCGTCAAGCAAATACACCTCAATAGGCTCCGGTGGGCTGGTCATCTGGTTCGCAAGGATGAGGACGACACAGCCTGGAAAGTCTTTAGGGGCGGACTCTATGCTACGAGGAGACGAGGTCGACGCAGCCTCAGATGAACCGACAGCGTGGACCAGGACGCCAGCTCATTAGGGGTGCGGAATTGGAGAACAGTAACGCGTAACAGGCTCGAGTGGCGACGGGTCCTGAGTCAGGCCAAGACCAGTAATTGGTTGTAACGCCGGATAAGTAAGAAAGTAAGTAAGCCATATGGCTAAGCCTTAGGTTTGAAAGCCAGTATAATCTCTAAAACATATCCAAGAACGAAAAAACAATCCCAAAAACATGGATTTGGAAGGGAAGGTGAGGGGGAAGCGGAAAATGAGGGACATGTTAATGGTCCCACGATCGACTTATGGAGGGTCCTCCGAAGGTCCCAAGTTTTTATCTCTAACCGTTTGGCCTATAGTTCTGTTGACCGCCGGACAAACAGCGTGACGTCAAAAAACTCGAAACTTCAATTTTCCAAAATTCTACCATAATATGACCTCTTGAAAGGTAAGGTGTCGAAATGTAGATATAACTCAAAATCGAGGGATTATACTGCTCTCTCTGTGGAGTTCGAGCAGTAATAAGTAGTATCTATTAAGGGTGCAGTGTCTTGACCCGTTTGGGCTGCCAGTAAAATTGGATTATTCCATTATAAAAATCAGTGATTTTATAAAGTGAAGACTCTGATCGAAATTTGACTTTTTTAAAAGGTCTTCAAACTCTATAAAGGAATTATCCAGTTCAAGGCGTTGTGAAATGCAAGTTTTACTTTTACCAAAATATCTATCTGTATTTGTTTTTTCTTTTATTTCCAGGCTCTTAAAAAATCGTGCAAGACTTTAACGAACGAATAGAAATAAAATATGACAAACTGTAATATAAGTAAGTTTTCAATGCAATGTGTCATTATATTGTTCCACAAAAGGATACTAACTAGTTAAAGAAAAAAAATTAAAAGTCAAATTTCAGATCATAATCTAACTCTTGATTTCGAGTATTCCACGAAGTTTTGTACATATCGGCATTCTCTTAATACTATAAGAGAGTGCCGATATAAGATATAGCAGACACACCAGTTACCTTCTGTGAATAACCTCAAATACTATTGATTATTTTCTTTGAAAAACTAAATAAACACTAGATACAGATCACAATTGTTCATCTACGTCTGATAGACAGATACTGCAATCGTAGGTGGACAAAGTGTTTCTCCTCCACAACTTCAAACTCACTTTTCCGCCACTTAAATATTGTCTAAGTCTCTTTCATATATTGTTTCGGTTAATTTACCGTGTATTCTTCACAATATGGCCCAATGATCTCTTGATTAGGTTGTTGCAACGAGGCGAAAAATAAATAATTTGACGTAACACTCAATTGGTTGCTTTTTCATACCAAAAAAAAAATCCCAATTGAAGTATAATAATCAGCAGAAAGACCTAGAATAAACCTCCACAAAAGACAAGTAGTTTAGCAGTTTTACTCAAACCACCTACAGATTTGTGTGAAAACATCACGCACAATAGCCAATTGCTTTAGATCATATGGGACATAATTCACATAACTTGGGAAGCATGAGGAGTGAATTTTCATTTATAATATAATAAATTGTTGAGAATGGCTTTGAGAGAAAATCATATTTGCAGACACAGCACGTGAAACTAAAATAGTTCAAATTCAGGTGCTTGGTAGAAAGAGAGATTGTCCCATAGATTTTTTTTTGTGGTAGCGGGTGGTCGGTTGAATTTGAGTAGATTTTGTGAATTATAAAAGAAAACACCATATATCTCTCGCCATGTCCATTATTTATGTCCGCTGAAATAGATTAAATTCTCACAAATGGTGTTTTTGCATTTCCATGTCATATTGGTATTTTGTAATTAAAAGCCCACCCAATTGGCTGATAGATGTTACAATCTGTAATTTAGTATTCAATAAATTACACACTTTGCCAATCTAACCCAACGCTACAATAACTATATTTCTTTTTCACGTTATAGGTATACTCTTCTGTATGCAAAAATTTATTGACAAGTTAACACTCTGCTGGTGTATAATTAGGGGAAGTCTGAATAACTAACTCTGAATTTATATCTTTGCTGTCTCTTTGAACGATCCAAAGAAGGCAGAAAAAGAGGCATACAGGCACACGCAATTATTAGAGCCCCAATTTCCACTTAATTCAGTGAAATCTATATCTGTCTGTCTGATATATCTCAATTCATTCTATACCATTCGCTGTGTGCGAAAATGTCTATGCCTTTTCTTTTTGGAAGGATCAGAAAACCATTGACTGCTAAAATGGCACATGACGGTCTCTTAAAAGTAGATAAAAGAAAAGTGAAACAGTGCAGTATTCTCAAAATTTTAAAAAGAGTTCGCAAAGCATCGTAATTTTGTAGGGGAAGGGACGAGCAGGGGAAAATTAGAGACATGTTAGTAGTCCTTGGGTAGACTTATGGGGGGGGGGTCTCCGAAGGTCCCAAGTCACTATTTCCAACCGTTTGACTTGTAGGTCTAGTAATGGTCAGACAGACGGATACAGAAAAACAACGTGACGTCAAAACATTCGAAATTTCACATTTCCAAAATTCTACCAAAATACTACCACGAAATACTACTACGAAATTTCAACAAATTCAGCAAAGAAATGAAGATATTTGTCAGAAGTGACGTGTCGTTAAGTGTGGAAAATCTTGAAATCTTGGTTCTTAGCTAAGACATTTTAAGTTCCATTAATGTTTCGCGTCAGAATATGAAATCTTGATCTTGGAAATATTTGACAGCTTGAAATTTTGATCTTGATCTCGGTCTCAGAATTGAGGCCAATAATGGTTTAAAATTTTCTGATTTTTTGTATATTGCATTTGACCATAAAAACTTTTGACCAAAACTGTAGAACGACCAGATAATTTCACAATACTCTTGAGTTCCTAACCAGGTTAATAAGATCAGGGATACCAAAACGCAATATCTCCAGGCGTGTCCAGCCAATTTTATGATCAAAAGGGTAAATTGAAAAAACTCACAAAACATTATGGCATTCTAAAATTCTCTTTACGATTCTCATGTATACATTAATACAATTGAAATTGAACAGAAAAAAAAGTTCGCAAAATTCTCACATTAAAATATTTTTATTACTTTAAACGAACTGAAGGGATGGTAATTAAAACTGTATTTTATTACACATAATCCTGTTGAACCAATTTCAATGCATTCTTTTGAAAGATCCTGAAGGGTTATCAGGCCCGCACTTCGTTTGTTGATTTTGCTTAATCAAATTTTGTATTTTTAAAGTAAAAAAGAAAGAATTTTTATTTTTAGTCAGTTTCAACAGCTTCAATTCCAACTTGAATTTTCAAGCATTTAGTAGGCTTACGAAGAGAATCTAACATATAGCATTAGGATTACTGGTTTTATTAGTAAAATATCTAAGCAAAATGTTAGAACACTTAAAATATTATTGTATTTATCCCCAGGCTTTTTAAGGCCCTAAACTTCTGTAGTTCTAATCTTTATTTTGTAGTCAATGGCCAAACAAAATCGAAGTGGTATACACTCACGCGAAATTCTCCATCATAACGTTCCAAGAATGCCACATGAAAAGCAAAAGAATTTAAATGTGCAACACTTCCACACCATCAAAACAACTTCTTCAGCTCCCTTGCCTCACGATTTAAATTCAAACTGACAGAGGCCTTTTACAACATAATTATTTAATTCAACATAATATAAATTAAAAATAGAACTAACGCTCAGCATTTGGCTGGTGCACCAACAACGTGCATCGACATTGAGAATTGGATGAAGGGGGGCAAAAGAGCAAAAAAAAATAAATAAAAAGAATTCCATTTGAATCAGTGTTTGAGATTCAAGCAGGAGGACTTGAAACAAGCAAAAACAGCCCATAATGTCTCAATGCACCGCGAGGATGTGGAAAACCGCACAAGGGAAAAATATCAAATTACGATTTTTTGTACCCCTCATCTTAAGATCGTGATAAATGTCATAATTTGGTGTTGTTCTCAATGAATTTATCCCGTCACCAGGGAGCACAAATGTGAGTGAAATATTATGAGAATTCTACGTGACTGAATATAGACAACTTCTCAAATTTCCTGAATATCCCAACATTTTAATCTCAAAGGATTGAATGAGTTGACTGAGAAAGATTTAAAGGGGAGAATGCATTGTTCTTATCCAATATTCCTTCTATTCAATTGGGAATTATTGAAAGCGCGGCAGGAGTAGAAGAACACAAACATCTCCTAATGAATAATAAATTGCAGCGAAATAGAGAATATTTACTCCATGGTGGTGGCAAGAAGGGAAAGAATCGAGACTCTGGCGACATTCGAAACCACTCAGCCAGCAAAAATCCAGACCATAAAGCAGACAAGCACACTCAGGAGATGTTGTACATGCATATTTTCGTTATCGTAGCCGGATTCTCAACTGTGCACCTCCATCATGTGCACATATTTTCCATTGGATACAGCACTTTGCATCCTCGGAATTCCTCAATGCAATGGCATCTGAAATACACGCACTGAATGTTAAAGTCGCCTCAACATAATTCCTCTTTTACTGATGGCTAAAAACTTGTATGGCTAATGGAAAGTAGCAAATGATTTTTTTTTAATCTTCAAAAACCTCCGGAAATATTTTGCTTTACTCAACTATTCAATAATCTTTGGATTTATCTTCAAATGGCTTAAACGGTTTGAACACAAGAGTTGGGTGTTTTTTTTTGTAAAATCTTCTCATTCCTTTTAAAGACTCAAAGTGTTCATTGGTGCGAAAAACTTAATGAACAAATTGCTTCTGAGTACCAACCTCAATTTTGTCTTCCAATCAACCAGTAGCAACAAGATTTAAACCACTTGCGATGAGTCATGAAATGCCACTGGCATCCTCATCGAACCTTTAGCATCAAACCGCACTTAGCACAAGGCAAAAATCCAAAAATTACAGCACTCACGCGCGCTTATTTAATCCCCCTCCTGGAACAATTAATGTGACCAACAAGCTGAGATGAAAAAGAAACCCAATAATATGATTAATACCAAGAATGTCGACTCTTCTTCTTCACTGAGAAAAAAAGTGAATCTTAAAATTATATTTTTTGACGACTTAATTTTATTCTGCCAAAAAAGATTAAATTTTATTCTAAAAGAATGAATTTCAGTATTTTTATTCATATCTCAGATTAATTTTTAGTAGTTTTAGTCTTAAATTCAATTCTTTTTCGGAGACTTGTTTTTATTCTTCACTCTCTCTGTGAGAGAAAGAAACGGATATAGTGCACAGCAATGTGCCGTGCTATGTGAGAGAGTGAGAAAAGGAATTGTGCGTCTGACGTGAGATAGTCGGCCATTTTGGCAGTGAACGCCAAGCTGTTAGCAGCACCAGAGGTAAATAATTTTCTTCTTTATTTTCTTTTACTAATTTGCGATGATTGTTTCAGGAAGATGCATAGAAAATAGCAACTGTGAAGACCATGAAGATATCTGTCAACTTGAGAATTCAATGGGATCTTAGGTTTGTGCGAGATTCAGGGGGGACCAAGTGAGGAAGAAGAAAAAAGCGTGTGGAAGAATGCGGCATTTTCAGGAAAAAACATTTGGAAATTCCAGATGCTGGAGCCCTCTCCAAGTGTTTAATTATGACCAGTTCATTGGAGACGTTATCCTCCTCAAACATCATCTGACGAAGTGGACGGAAGAGAATGCGGTAAGTGCAATACAAATGTCCAAACCGTCCTAGCCTATCTTCCCTGTGGGGGCGTCCAGTGCGTCCGGGGCGTCGACATAGATTTGTGTGTTAATGCAAGACAAGCTAGTTTTTAGTGGAAATCTTTGTGAATTATATTTTAAGATAGATTTTTCAGTTTCTGGATACAAGTTATGTAATTTTTATGTAAGTTAAATGCTTTGTGATTGCGAGTCTTAAGCTTTAGTTGGTATTATAGGAGTTTTTGAGTTCCCGGATGAAAGATTAGTAAAATTTCAATTAATATCCTTATCCATTGAAGGTGTAGTTGGACTTCTATGTGTTTCCGGGTGGAAGTTAGGTAATATTCAATAACCTGGGTCTTTAGTAAATGTATTTGGAGGGTTTGAATTTCGTTGAGCAAGTTGACTATAAGGCTTGTTACCTTATTTTAAGGTAGAGCATGGACCGTAGTGTCCATTAGTAGCCAAAGGAGGAGAGGTATCAAAGGGCAGCTACGGCTCTTGGTTTCTTATAATTTTTGTACAGTCTAGGGATCTTATATTTCGGTATATGTTTTGTATTTTTGACGAATCTAATAGTAGATTGATATAGTTAACCATTTAAGGACGATTGGGTCACAGGTGTCCCAAAAAAGAAAATTTTTCCAACACCCTTCTAAAGTTTGGTTTAAAAAGGCAGAAAAAGTGATTTTTTTTTCAGACACCCAATTTTTGACCGTTTCGTCCTTAAAGAGTTAATTTTTAATTTGTGAATATGTAGGCAAGATGCTCAAGGAAGTCCAGGGTTACGTGCAGATTATACGACTTTCTCATGGAATAGAATAACCGATATTTACATATATTTAGAAAGATTTTTTTTAATTAAAATATCGCTTATTTTAATTAGTATTTATTCTACCCTAAATTGTAAAAATTATATTTATAATTTCTCACAAATTGGCTTTTTTATACTAAACTCATTTATTGGATATTTTTAATGATGTTTCAAATCTTTCAGATGATGATGGACTTTAACTCTGAAAAATCAAACGTCGTCGGTGATAGTGCATCTTTTACAAACAATTTTGCTCGGATTGTCTTGTCACTAAGCTCTTGTACATCATAGTTCAAAGATAAGGCCAATAAGCGGCTATTGAAGAAAATGTATGATCCCCTTACAACAAAAGGTAATAATGATCAGATTACTCTTTATATAGTTTTATCCTAAAATTTAATTTCTTTTTTTTTGTTTATTTCAGGCTCACATGATTGTATCCTGTTTCTCTTGCTGAAGGCTTTGATTCTCCGAGACCGTGAGAGTGGTAATAAGATATCAATAATTCAAGACGCGGTTACTGGTTATACTCTTAAAATTATGAAAAATAAAACTTAATTTCATTCTGCATAATGACTTATTTCTATTCTTCTTTATTCTTGAAATTAATCTTCTGCAGTCTTAAATTTAATCTGCTAGCTTCTTAAAAAAAGATTTAAAGTTATTCGAAAAAAATCTTATTTTCAGTTCCGACTTGATTTTATTCTTTATAGGACTAATATTAAGAATAAAAAAATCTTAATATTTTTTAAGCCCTAAAAAGACTAGAAATTATGAAGAAAAGAATAAATTTTAATCTTTTTTTTCTCTCAGTGCACTGAGAGAAAAAGTGAATCTTAAACTTATATTTTTTGACGACTTAATTTTATTCTACCAAAAAAGAATAAATTTTATTCTAAAAGAATAAATTTTAATTTTTTCATTCATATCTCAGATTAATTTTTAGTAGTTTTAGTCTTAAATTCCAATCTTTTTCGGAGACTTGTTTTTAGTTTTCACTCTCCCTGAGAGAAAGAAACGAATATAGTGCAAGGCAAAGTGTCCGTGCTATGTGAGAGAGTGAGAAAAAGAATTGTGCGTCTGACGTGAAATGGGCAGCCATTTTGGCAGTGAACGCCAAGCTGTTAGCACCAGAGGTAAATAATTTTTTTCTTTATTTTATTTTACTAATTTGCGATGATTTTTTAGGTAGATGGATAGCAAATAGCAACTGCGAACATGAAGATATCTGTCAAGTTGAGAATTCAATGGGATTTTAGGTTTGTGCGAGACTGAAGGGGGACTAAGTGAGGAAGGTGTAAAAAGCATCTGGCAGAATGCGGCATTATCAGGAAAAAAACATTTGGAGATTCTAGAAGCTGCAGCCCTCTCCAACTTCCAAGTGTTAACACGACCAGTTCATTGGAGACGTAATCGTCCTCCAACATCATCTCACGAAGTGGATGAAAGAGAATGCGGTAAGTGCAATACAAATGGAATAACCGTCCTAACCTAACTTCCCCGTGGGGGCGTCCGGAGCGTCGACTTAGATTTGTTCCGTGTCTTAATTAAGACAAGTTAGTTTTTAGTGGAAATTGTTGTGAATTGTCTTTTTAGCTGGAATTTTTTCAGTTTCCAGATACAAGTTATGTAATTTTTAATTAATAATCTGGGCCTTTGGTTTAGTTAAAATTCCCGGGTGCAAGTTGAATACTTTATGATTGCGAATCTTGAGCTTTAATATTATAGGAGTTTTTGTGTTCCCGGATGAAAGATTTGTGAACTTTCAATGAATATCTTAAGCCATTGACGATGTAGTTGGACTTCTATGCGTTTCCGGGTGCAAGTTGGGTGATATTTAATAACCTGAGCCTTTAGTGAATGTATTTGGAGGGTTTAAGCTTCGCGGAGCAAGATAAATATAAAGCTTGTTACCTTATTTTAAGGTAGAGCATGGACCATAGTGTCCATTAGTAGCTGAAGGAGGAGAGGCATCAAGGAGCCGCTACGGCCATTGGTATCTTACAGTCTTTGTACAGTCTAGAAATCTTATATTTCAGTATATGTTTTGTATTTTTGACGTATGTATCTAATGGCAGATTGATAATAGTTGGTGAAAGAATAACCTTAACTATTAGTTTGTGTATATGTATGCAAGATGCACTAGGAGGTGCAGAGATACAGGCACAGGTTATAAGACTTTTCCATGTAATAGAATAATCGATATCTTTATATATTTATAAAGATTATCTTTTTTGAAAATTCCGCTTATTTTATTAGTATTTATTCTACCCTAACTATATTTGGCATATTTCTGCTTAGATTAGGAAAAAAATTTTATTTATAATTTCTCACAAATTATGTTTTTAATACTAAAACTCACTTATTGAATATTTTTAACGATGTTTGAAATCTTTCAGATGATGATGGATTTTAACTCTGAAAACCCAAACATCGGTGATGGTGCATCATTTGCAAGCAATTTTGCTCGGATTGTCACTAAGCTCCTGTACATCATAGTGATTGATATTAAAGATAAACCCAATAAGCGGCTACTGAAGAAATGATCTTACAACAGAAGGTAATACAATGATCAGATCATTTTTTATATTGTTTTATCCTAAAATTCAATTTCTGTGGTTGTTTCAGACTCAAGAGATTGTATCCTGCTTGTCTTGCTGAATACTTTGATTCTCCCATACCGTAAGAGTGGTAACAAGATTAAAAAAAAATAGCATAATATTAAAATAATCTTAAAATTATGAAAAATAAAGCTAAATTTCATTCTGCTTAATGACTTATTTCTATTCTGTTTATTCTTGGAATTAGTCGAAATTAATCTTGAAATTAATCTGCTGCAGTCTTAAATTTAATCTGCTAGCTTCTAAAAAAAAGATTTAAAGTTATTCGAAAAAATCTTATTTTTAGTTCCGACTTGATTTTATTCTTTATAGGACTAATATTAAGAATAAAAAAATCTTAATATTTTTTAAGCCCTAAAAAGACTTGAAATTATGAAGAAAAGATTAAATTTTAATCTTTTTTTTCTCTCAGTGTATACGCACAATTTCAACAAGTTTTCTTAATTAATTCTCTCCATTCAACAACTTTTTTTTTTATTTTCCTAACGAGTATTTCAAAAAAAAAAACCTGGACATCTTCCTCCTCAGTGGACACCACAATAATACAATATTGTGTTCATCAGAATTTAAAGAATTCAGGCAAGTAAAAAATTAAGAATTTTTCATGCAATTTTCATGTGACATTTTCATTAAATTCCGGTTTTCATTAATTTAACATCAGTCTTCTTAATATACAATTCTTCTTGCAATTCAATCAAAAGCCTTTTTTTGTATAACCTTTCTGCACAATGTGTTCATTGTGCATTTTGTGATTGTACCCTGATGCACGTAGGCAGAAAATCTTTCGATCTACGTCCTGTTTCACATTATATAAAGGATGATGAAGGTATATTTTGTGAATATAGAGAAATAATATAAAAAAAACATACGGTTTAGTGCGCGACTGATGAAGAATCAAACTTCTCCACACTTCTTTATATGACCTTTTTTAATGTATTCATACTTGTTTTATATTTCACTTTTTACTCTTTCTCTCCTTCATATTATTTTTTTTCTAAAAATTTATTTTATAGTATGTTCCCACACATTGCATTTCTACAGATGAATAGTATCTAAACTATTTCTCAATATTCATATGTACATTTTCTTGTATTTATGATTCTCAAGAACTTAAGACTTAAGAAACAGAGTGCATTCATTATTTCAGGGATATTTTTTATATTATATAAAATCTTTATAAAGTTGGTAATAACATCCAACTTCTTTTTTTCAATATTCCATTCAAAACATTTTGAATAATACAAATTTTTATTGTTCAACATCCTCCTTTTTTTCTACTTCTTCATCCTGGGTTAAGTGTGATATCTATAAATGGATGGAATTGAGCTTATAAAATAAATTACCATAATTTTAACGTTCTCAGCAACTCACAAAAGTTTTCGTGTTTTAAGAATGAACATTTTTATACAACTCGAAGTATAAAACTATTCTTTCCAGATAAATAACTAGGGGAGACTGGGGCACATGTAACCATTTTCGATAGATGCGAATTTGAGGTGATTTTCCAAGGACACCGTGATTTTTTGGAAAATACTTTTTAGCTCATGTTTTACCCTTGGGTATAGGCAATTCGTCGAGGGTAATGCGGATGCTGGAAAACAATTGAGTTTTCCATAAAAATAAAATTTGTGTCCCTGTGCATTTTTCTCTTTTCACAAAATACCTGGGGTAGAAGTAAACACTTTCTGGGGAGGATGTAAACACCCTTTTTTCCACCCTTGAAATTAACTTTGCACCACTTTCGATTATTTTAATTACTTAAGAGATATATAAAGACTGTATATTTTTCAAAAAATCACGACACTTTTTACAAAAAATAATTAAAATAGCAAAAAAACTAAGAGCATGCAAATTAAAGACATTTTTCAATGGATTTTCCCCATATTTTGACATCATGTGACTTTTTATTGAACACAGCGCCACCAATTTTTTTCGTAATCTATGAGTTATAAATATTTCGCATGAAGGTCATTTTCCCGCTCTTTTACCTACTCATTTTGTGAAATTCAAATTGCCTGTTTACATCTACCCCAAATGCTGTTTTCTGACCAATTATTAATTCTTTTGAAATAATGAGAATCTCAATTTCTCTAGTAAATGCATTAATATAATCCTAAAAGATGTAGGAAAGAACTGGTATTGCTACATTTCGATTATTTTTCACAATTTTTAATTTCCAGGTGGAAATCCAAATGATCAAAATAATCGAAATATCAACATTTTCAGGAAAATGATTTTTATTATTAAAGTATTAGGATTTTATTGACCAATTTATCTGTGGACATACATCCCCATGGTATCTATGAATGCTTATGGGTTTTATCCTCTGGAGTCTTAAAATTAATGAAAAAAATCACAGTGTTTACAACTACCCCAGATTACTACTGCCCCAGTTCCCCCTATAGATAAAATGCCTTATTGGATATATATAAATTGTTAATTAATTATTTTAGTTAGTATAGTGTACAAGTGAACGAGTTGAAAGGCATGGTAGAATCTGACATAAAATTTGATTTTTCTGTGTTGCCTTATCAATCATCTAAAGAAGCCGTCCTCCCAATCGATCAAATTCGAACATTGAAAAAAAAAAATCATTTTCTGCCTACCCACAACAACAATGCCTGGGATATAGAGGAGAGCATTGAGGTGAACAAAAATCAGGCACCTCTATCTGGGCGCTGGAACATCAATTTATATTCAACACATTTTCAAATGAGAGGACAAAACTCGGACCAAAAATTCCAACCTCTGAATCTTTTGCCTGTTGCCTTCCTCTGGTATTCTTCTCAGTTGCACGTCTCACCTTTCCCCGGGTGCAGCAGCAGCATATATCCAAAAACTTGGCGTTGATTGAGACATAAAATACTGAAGAAGAAACTAAAACAAGTTGACAGGAAGACATATTTGGGACTCCTTTTTCTTAACTCCCTCATCCATCCTCTTCTCTTCACTCTAAATCAGAAAATCATAAAAGATATCGGCAGCCCAGAGAAAACAATAATAATCATAATAATAGAGTTGGGGATGGAAGTAGAAACAGCTAAACACTCTTGCGGACAAACACGGCAAAAGAATAGGGTTTAGGCGAGCATTATACAAAAAAAAATATCTCAATGGATTTTTGCTGATTTCTTGTCTCGTGCTTCTTCTTTTCTCCTCCACATTGTGGAGAACCAAGAGGAGCACATAGTCTACCTGAAAGAAGACAACTTCTGCATTATCCCTCCACACCCCCTCAGTCAATCTATAACAGCAGAAAAATCTGATTCTTTCCTTTTAGCCTCACCGTTGATCGGTGGAACCTTGACGAAGACTATAAAAAAAGAGCCTCTCCGCAGCTCGTTAGTGTGACTTTTGTTGGATATTCTGTTTTCATATTAAATTCGTGAGTCTTCTATTAATGAGGTGTTTCATGGAAGATTCTCTCAGACGCTCTCCACTGTGCGCCACATAGTGGCTGCTGCGCTGACGATGATCAAATTTGAAACATGATCAACATTCCTCCCTGGATGACGTCACTACCACCATACACACCCTCTTCCCAGAAAGATTTACTCCAGAACAGTCAGCACTTTTCTCAAGAGATCCAGAGAGATTAAGATTTCGACCAAAAGATAAGAAAGAGGATATTCAAGCTTATTGGGAACTTCGGTTGCAATGGTTGCAATGGATTTAAAAATAAGAAAAGCATAAATTCCTGAAAAGGGAACACCATACACAAGAAGAAGAAACATAAAAGCCATCTAATGCAAATTCACAATTCCTGTGTCCATTTTACTTCATTATGCTAATGTAGAGCTTTGGAAAATAGATTTTTTTTTGTATCCTTCTTTGTCTCATAATTCTCTATAAGCTACACAATTAGAATTATGTTTAGATTTAGGCTTAGAATGAAAGTCAGACAAGTTTAAAATTTTTCGAGATGAAGGAATAGGGTAATGGCAAAGATTTTGTCCAATTCCCTTCTTTCACATAGAAATCCTAATTTTATTTTTAATAATAAATGAATTAGAAGATCGCTTTGGAAATCCAAAAAAATACAGTAGAGTCCCACTATAGGCCATCGCTCTATAGTTCACAATTTATCGACCGTTGATTTCAAAACACTGATTTTAAGTTAGGTTATGTTTTTTAGTACGCGACATGAAATGTTGTCATGATTATTTTAATATTTTTGGCAAATTTTATTGAGTAGTTGTGATAATTGTGTTCCATAATGAAGAGAGCGAGGACAAGTACCACAATCGCAAAGAAAGTGGAAGCCGTTGAGCAATTTCAATACTAAAAGTAGTTGAAAATTTAAAAAAATTACATGGACTATAATGCGACCCAAGTGTCAAATCTGGAACCAAATATGAACTATAGCAAGACTTTACTGTAAACATTTTTACTTTCCATTTCGTTCGCGTTGTGACTAAGGCATTTTCTGTTCGAATTTCGAAATGTGTCATTTACTTTGTTGTCAAAAAAATCCAAACAATAAAGCTCATAATATTCCTATTCCATTAAAAGAAATCTCGTCATAATCATTTAGTAACTCGTTTGACAACTTCTCATATTAGAAATTTCTATAATCTTGGACGAATTTTTAGTATGAAAATTCGAAATTCTATTTGTAATCTTCTATCCTCAACGATATTTTAGATAAATATATATTTTTCAGTCTAGACACTTTTTGAGAATCAAACTCCGGATATAAGCACACCGAATTCATCAAATCCTTAAGAAATTTGTTCACGATTCCAAAAATTTATTGACCAAGGCAAAGGAAATTGACTAAATTAGTGTTTTTTTAGTTATAGAATTTGAAAAAGATCATAAGTGTAGAGCTTAAATTTCCCGCCTTATAGCAATAAATGCTCTGCTGAGGCAACCCTAAATATTCGAGACGCAATGAGCCCAAACAGAAGTAGATTTTGATTCTCCAATAGTGTCTTGGATAAAAGGTGAATGGAGCTCTATTTGCACAAAAAATCGTTGAAGTTCGAAGAATTCAAATTCATTTTCGAATTTTCATACTAAATTTTCGAACAAGGTGGGGAAAATTTATAAAATATCACACTAAAAAGCTGGCAAAAGAGTTACTGAGTGATTAAATAATGGAACAAGAACAGTAAGATTCATTGTTCTGTTTTTTTCCTCACAACAATGTGAAGACCGTCACATTTTGACACTTCAGCACTTCGAAATTCGAACAGGATGTACCTCAGCCACCTTGCGGAATTATCAAAAAGTAAGAAAGTCTCTTTTATGGATCTTCAAATAGATTTTCGAATTTTTCAAGATCTACTTCTGTACGGAAAGAATGTCTCCTTTCTAGGCCAGCGCCTCAGGTGATGGTGGAGACGACTGTATTAGTTTGGTCGATCGTACGATCTCAGTGAGTACGGACGTGAGTTCGTCTTGAATCGTACAATTGATAGGACATATCGTCGGTTGCGACTACCTCTGTCGTATCTGCATTTCTTTTGTAACAGCATTTCACACAAGAGAGGACGTCTGTATTGTAGCTTTCACCGAATGCAGATACAAAACATATGCAGATATGACAGAGGTAGACGCAATCGACGATATTGCGGAGAACTCGCGACAGTCTGGAGCCCACACCAGTCGATTGCATAAGCAGGTCACCTCCTTAGTATCATAGATTTAAGAATACATATTGCTTGCCCTCTATATAAGTGTAATAAGGCCCAAGAAGCCATAACTTATGAATTTGGCATTATCAGAAAAAAGTGAATATTTAGAGATTTCGTACTGCGTCCTGAGAAATCTGCCTTCATGACCAAAAGCCATGACTTCATCCTATAATACAATGAATGCATTGGCAGGAAAACAGAAGAGAACGAAACAGCAGCAAATAGCCTCGTATAACAGCACAAAGTACCATGAACTTGTCCTCAACCTGAGCAGAATAATACAATATAATCTGCGCGAGCGACATTACCACGAACTTGAGCGCGTGCAAAAAATCTCTATAGGGGGAAGTGGGGCTACTTTGAGCTGTGGGGCTACATTGTTATACGATTTTTTCGCATATTATTACTGGAAACTGGTCTTAAACATGCTGTAATTTGGATAGACAAAGTAATTGTGAATCTAAATAAAATAATTGTAAGAACCATCTTCATTTAGAAATAGGCGAAAAAGTCGTATAACAATCTAGCCCCACAGCTCAAAGTAGCCCCACGTCCCCCTAAATGGTTTGAAAGGAAGTTCTCTTCACCCCTATAACCAACCAATTCTCTATCTCAAAACATTTTGTCGTGGCGGCGCCAACAAAGACAATGCACCAAAGAGAAATACCATACAGAAGAGGAACTTAAGTAATGGCATTTACCTGTGTTTGGGTGAGATGTCGTCTGTTACCCTCCAGCATCCCACAATCACTCCACACACAACATAAGACTTCTCTTCGAGACAATTTACATAAAAATGTGTCCAGTCGAATAAGCGAAAAATTACTCTTGTTACGTGCCAATGCATGAGATATTGCATCATTTGCACAACTATTAAATACAATTTTTCATGTGCAATTCCCTACCTTTTATCCTCCCAGTTGCATAGTATACATTAGTCAGAAAATAAAAAAAATAAAAACTTTAAAACAGGAATTTCTTCACATTTTAGCCCATGAAGAGTTCCATGTACTCCCGGAGAAATATTTATTTTATCATTTGAAGCGGGCTTTTTTGACGGAATGCGAATTGCTCGAATATTAAATATTTATATTTGTTCCGTCGAGACGAGACAAACTTCAAATAAACTGTTTTTTTTTGTGGTTTTATTGCTCCAAAAGGCATTCTTCTTTGGTCACGTAAGAGCTTAAAGAACCCAGAAAGCGCTCTTCTTCTCCTTGGGTCGGGCCTTATCAACTTTTGCCTATTTCAGCTAAAACGTGAAGAGGGATTTCTTGAGATAGAGAGAAAAAAAAAGATAAATCTTGCACCCAATCGTCAAGATGCTATTGTTAAATGGATATCGCTTCGTTATTTATTTTCATCACAGATTCAGAAGCGTTTACCAATTAACATCGAGCAGATCTTCTTCCTCGTCTTTCGGTTTCTGCTTTTTTTCTTATTTGTTTATTTTTAGTTTTAACATTTTTTATGCCTCTTTGCTCACCTGCCTGTATAGAAGAGGCTCTGAAAATTGAGGGAGAAATATGGACTCAAAAATTCTCTATCGTTTAGACACGTCAGAAATACACGAAACAATGAATAGAGTCAAGTTATAGGCATATAGCTCTAACCTGAGAATGAAGAGTAAACAATTTTTGTCTACAGAATTCTTGATGATTTTCATCATCGAGAATCGAAATATTGACCTTCACCGGGTCGCTAAAAGAATTTTTTTTTTATCTCTAAAATTGAGAGAATCACTAATTTAGAGATGACTATAAAAAAAATGAAGAGACAACCAAAACTAATCTGTATTTTTCTCTCCATTTCTGCAGACAAATAATCTTCATAATTTATTGCGAATTTAGGATTAGTGTGAGCATCAGTGTATTCAGCATCGTTGAAGCTGAATCATCCCATTTGGTGGAGGCAAATCACTTCTAAATTGACTCCAAAATCAAGTGTTTCCAGTCAAAAAAAAATCTTCACCTTTCTGCGCCATTTATCGTCTACTTCACATCCACATCACAGACCCACACTGTATATTTTAATTCGTGGTATTAAAATAAAAATTTCGAACCAGTTTATTCTTGTGCGACTCGTTAAAATTAATTTATAATCTGTCAAGAAAAGGTGGAACCTCTAGAGAGAAAAAACCAACACTTTATCTGACAAAACTGTGAAGAACACTTTGAAAAAAACAAAGTAAAAAACATTTGGAGGATAAAAGGACTTTTAATCTTCTTTCGTTAGAATACTTTTGCTTTTATTTATTCACAAGACATAGTGTCTCTTTTACGATCAGTAACTCGTAAAACTTTAAATAAGTGACTAATGTATGAGATTGGACCCCCTTTTGAGCGAAAATGAAGGAACCCCAAAACATTTAATTATGCTATGCAAAAAAGAGGGAAGAATACCAACGTGTTATGTGATTATATCAGAAATAAATGTTAAACAACATTGAGAGGACTTATGTTCAAAAATGACCAAAAAAAAAACAAACATGAAGAACTAAACAAAAATGGTTGGTATACGAAAATAAATGACGATATACCTTTAGATTTTGTCATGTTGAGCGAAAAAAAAAGTTAAAACTAAAAGACTCGATGACGCGATTTATGCTGTTGATGCCAGAAGAAGTGACATGTGATCAGCAAAGCGGTTGTCAAGCATAGCTAAGAAGAGACCCTCCCTGATGGATTAGCGCGATGAATTCCTCTCTACCAACAAAACGATTTAAATCTAATTGCTGAGTAAGCTCAAAAGGATATAATCTTTCAATTCAGTACACCATTCATGAAATTCTTCAAAAAACAAAATTGATGTATTCCGAGCAGATTCCTAAATGGACAAAGTTTTAAAATATTAAACAATTATGCTGAAGACGTGGCACTTGTTCATGTTTATGTCTTCGACATCTTTCTTTTCTTTTCTCTAACCTTTCGGCTCTATGATCCTCTATCTCACATAAACATTACTACTTCACCTTTTTCCCAAGCATACGACACCTTAAAGTCCCCCGCCCACCTTGTCCTTCACATCCACCTTATCGCACCCCCTGCCTCACCTCCCGTGGCTTCGACATTCATTTAATCAAATCACGTCTCTAATTCTTTTGCGCGATCCTCAGCGGGCATCCATCAGTGAAGCTGATCTTATCGGGACTTGAGCGAAGGCACGCCACAGCCAAATGTTGCTCCGCCACGAGATCATTCTTTGGGAGAGCCGAAGACGATGAAGGTGAATAAGAGTGGAACCAGATCAAGCACAACTTACACTAAAGAAATAACACACACCCATCATGAGAAATTCAGTTTAAGATGAGACACAACGAAGAAACCCAACAACATCAACAAGAAGTGGAATGTCTGGTGCTCTTTTGATGACTCAAAGAAATGACTTTTATTGCTCTTTTGGCAACATATGTATAAAGTAGTCAATGGCGTGAGAAAACACACAAGAATTTTGTGTTTTACCTCACCCCCTCTTCATCATTTCATCTATACGAATCTTAAGTCCCATACACCTATATAAACGTGATGATGCACCAAATTGCCATCCCAAAATCACCTTTTTCCGGTGAATGCTTCAAAGAAATCGCCCTCTACCCAACTGATATATATATATATACCCTTATAGGATGTTAAGCAGAGTTAAAAACCTGTAAAAAAAGAATTCTTTCTACAAAGAATCTTCTAATTATCCATCTTTCTTTACACCCATTTTGACAAGAAAAAAATATCACATCTATAGTGTAAATTATCTCTGTTAACGAAGATTTCCGGTTGACACTTTCCCAAAAATTATCACCATCAGTCATTCTGTTCAATCCTCTACTGTCACTTGCATTTACCTATTTATCTTACAAGTGATTAAAAGAGTGCTTGATTGTACCAATTAAGTGAATGAAGTATCTGGCCAAATGCCGCAGTCATTGACTTCATCTCAAGAGTCTCAAGGTAAAAATCATTTTTTTTTTCTCTTTAGCCAAAGCACTATATTCAACGCCACCGTCTTCCCAAAAACCAAAGCCATTAAATCCGTCAAAATATTACACCAGAACCTGCGCAGAGCATGAATTCACATTTTTTTCAGCTCCTTACATTACACTGTGCAACGATGATTTTGTCGCCGGGTTCTCATGCTACTTTTTCTATTGCTAGGGTCAAATGATTTACGAAAATACTTATCATTTTGATTTCATTTGGATTTTGCGACTGGTATTTACGAAAAACGGTTTTTTCCGTTTTTTGATACTTGGGTGCCTATATCTCCGAATCTACTGAACCGATTTATTTCTCACTAAGGAATAATTTGTTCTCCTTTAGATGCCCGATAAATCCTGTGAACAGATGAAGTTCGTACAACCGACACCAGGGGCGCTGTAGTCCCATAAATGTCAGAAAACATGTAAAAATCGAAATTTGTAGCAACTTTGATCAAGAATATCTCGAAAACTAAAACTGTTCTTAACAATCTTATTTATGGGTTTGATAGAGAATTTTATTAGCTACATTTTTGTTCATATACA
The DNA here is from genome assembly GCF_024763615.1 of Phlebotomus papatasi. Classification (NCBI taxonomy): domain Eukaryota; kingdom Metazoa; phylum Arthropoda; class Insecta; order Diptera; family Psychodidae; genus Phlebotomus; species Phlebotomus papatasi. Next base: position 70,364,022 of record NC_077222.1, read on the forward strand.
ACTTTTTGCTCAGATTATTTTTTAGCCTCGAAATAGAGGTTCAAACGAAAAATGAGCACCCAGCCAACTAGAGAAAACCCTCATTATTTCACACATTTTGCCTTTTTCTTTTCAAGTTGAGGTAAATCCAGGATATTTTCATACTTTTTCTAAATTGCATAAGTTTAATAAATATATACATATTTTTTCTTTTACATCGGAAAATTTCTTAGCCCAAGATACACAGTCTCAAAGATGGCGTGACGCGCTTCATATTTCACTTGTGATTTTTGACAAAAATTTTAAAGTGCTCTATTTCGGGAAGAGGCCAAGATATTTTTTGCTATTTTTTTTTAAATCTGACATGTAATTTTATTCTCTTTAAAGGCGTCTCCAAACTTTCCCCTATCATTGTAGGAAGCAACGTCAAAATAAAAAAAAGGCAATTTGTTTATGAAAATTGATTCTAGTGTATAGACACCATAAATCGACATACTTTTGATTTTTTTTTAATTAAAAAGTATATTATTAACATAAAAAACTACATTCCCTCAAAGAAAGAGGGTCCACTTTTTTGTTGAACTACTTAATTTTTTTTTTTGGAAATTCCCCAAAACAATTGAGTAGTTAAACTCAAAAATGGATAGACTTCTTTTCAGGGAGTATAGCACCACAATAGTATTTACCAAAAGGAAAAATATTGAAACTTTTGGATTTGGTATTTAAAAGAAAAAAAAGTTCAAATTTTTTTTTTGGTAAAAACAAAAGTTTTTCACATTTTTAGTACATATACGCTATTTTTTTTTAAAATGTTTTAGACTTTGATCACTTTACTTTTCGAAAAAAATACAGTACGACTCCAATAGAGTCAACACATGTCATGTCTGCAATATTCTAAGTTATTTTTCTTGTTGAAGTTACTATTTCACTCATTCAAAATTGACTCAGATTGTTACTCGACAAAAGTAGTTTAAAAGTTTGACATTAAATTTGAAATTTTACATATTTTTACATATTTTTCACTGTGTTTGAAATTTTTAGGAATTAATACTATCAGAGTCGTACTGGACTTTTTATTTATATATTTCGCAATAAAAGTCTAAAACATTTTCAAAATAGAGTATATGTGCCAAATATATGTTAAAGTTTTGTTTTTGACAAAAAAAAATTTTTTGGACTCTTTTTTTTAAATACCAAATCCAAAAGTTTCAATATTTTTCCTTTTGGTAAATACTATTGTGGTGCTATACTCCCTGAAAAGAAGTCTATCCATTTTTGAGTTTAACTACTCAATTGTTTTGGGGAATTTCCAAAAAAAAAAAATTAAGTAGTTCAACAAAAAAGTGGACCCTCTTTCTTTGAGGGAATGTAGTTTTTTATGTTAATAATATACTTTTTAATTTAAAAAAAATCAAAAGTATGTCGATTTATGGTGTCTATACACTAGAATCAATTTTCATAAACAAATTGCCTTTTTTTTATTTTGACGTTGCTTCCTACAATGATAGGGGAAAGTTTGGAAACGCCTTTAAAGAGAATAAAATTACATGTCAGATTTAAAAAAAAAATAGCAAAAAATATCTTGGCCTCTTCCCGAAATAGAGCACTTTAAAATTTTTGTCAAAAATCACAAGTGAAATATGAAGCGCGTCACGCCATCTTTGAGACTGTGTATCTTGGGCTAAGAAAATTTCCGATGTAAAAGAAAAAATATGTATATATTTATTAAACTTATGCAATTTAGAAAAAGTATGAAAATATCCTGGATTTACCTCAACTTGAAAAGAAAAAGGCAAAATGTGTGAAATAATGAGGGTTTTCTCTAGTTGGCTGGGTGCTCATTTTTCGTTTGAACCTCTATTTCGAGGCTAAAAAATAATCTGAGCAAAAAGTTGTATATGAACAAAAATGTAGCTAATAAAATTCTCTATCAAACCCATAAATAAGATTGTTAAGAACAGTTTTAGTTTTCGAGATATTCTTGATCAAAGTTGCTACAAATTTCGATTTTTACATGTTTTCTGACATTTATGGGACTACAGCGCCCCTGGTGTCGGTTGTACGAACTTCATCTGTTCAGAGGATTTATCGGGCATCTAAAGGAAAACAAATTATTCCTTAGTGAGAAATAAATCGGTTCAGTAGATTCGGAGATATAGGCACCCAAGTATCAAAAAACGGAAAAAACCGTTTTTCGTAAATACCAGTCGCAAAATCCAAATAAAATCAAAATGATAAGTATTTTCGTAAATCATTTGACCCTAGCAATAGAAAAAGTAGCATGAGAACCCGGCGACAAAAAAAAAGTTTGAAATTGTTGCACAGTGTTATTGTTTCTCAACAATTGATTGTAACCACTTAGAAATATTTTTAGTTTAATGTAACAAATAGCTCTTGGGTGAGAAAAGAGTTTGAATGAAAAATCGCTGAAGAAATCAACATGAAAAATTGTTGAAGAAAAACTTTCTCTCCCACATAAATATGAAATTCTTTTCTTCAGTGTTTCCGAATTCCTTCAACACGAGAATAGAAAAAGAGACACATTCTGTATGGGTACCAGAAAATGAGCGAGATGCTGAGAAACAGGAAAATTAATGATCAAGCCTTAAGACAAGAAGTGTAGGTGGAAATTGCCCATATTGGTTGTTTTATAATCACTGGAGCTATAATCACTGAAAAAATTATAATCACACAGGAATTTTTTGAGAATTTTTCCATCTTTTTGAATCTTCTCTCCACCTTGTCACCCATGTCAGTGTTTTATTTTATTTTTCTCCACATGAGATGAAAAGCCAACAACACTCCCCGGAGATGCACACATAAAGTGCAGCAACACATTAAACCACCACACGATATATGGATATGTGATTCATTTTTTATCCAACAAAAAATAATCATTTTGACATTAAGCATAAAAGTTGATGTCATATGAAACATGCAATGAATGAAGAACCATTGAGCCTTAACTAATACACGCAGTGGTCCAATGGTGAATCAATCATTAACATCTATTCTAGAAAGGCCTTGACAGGGGTTCTAGTTCTTCTAGTATCTTAGTCAAGCGAGAGATCAAACAAGGCACACATTTTGTCATATATGACAAAGTAACTTGAACAACCGAAATCTCGAACAGCCATATTTTGAACTATATAGATGTATCTGATTTTTTTTACGATTTTCGTCATTTGGTTAAATTAAAGCAATGTTCAAATCAAATAAATTGTGACATTTGTTTAGACAAGATCTCCCCGACTAAAAATTTAAACAAATCTTCCTTCATATCATCTAGATATATTTTTCAAGTGGTCGAACCTAAAATAGAGAGCAATATCTATATATTTCTTGTCGTATGTTGAATCTCTCTTCATTACGTAATATTTTTAAAGAAATGTCTAAGATGTCAAACTAAGATGAATATTATAATACATCCGAAGTTAAATATCAGTCGTGAAGCAAAAATTTAGGTGTGATATATTCTTCTTAAGGCGCAATGAGCTCTAGCGGAGGCATTACAATATCTAAAGCAGACCGTAATGGTTCGTTCTGGAGAGGGTTAAGCGAGGGGCAAGCAATCCCACTCCCACCCCGAGTTACGAAAACTCGCAAGGAGCCTCCGATAGGACGGACATTTCGACAACGATCTATGCTATGTTTCTGGAGTGAGCTGACGGAGAGTCGCCAAGACTCCAGTCGTGGAGGTTAGTGCGAGAGACCCGGTCCCTTAGAGGGACGTTGCATCCACCTAAGTAAATAAGTAAATTAGGCCGTAATATGTTACATGATAGCAACACTTCTAGCTTGAAGGGTTCTATTAAGAAGTAGATTGAGACGCGTTGCAATAAATACGAGGAATTTTTACTGATTTTGTATTCGTCCCCAAAACCTAGTCATTTAATTATGCTCAATAACGGAACTTTTAGTATATTCCTTTTCTAACTATTAATTAATAATAACAACCAATCGTATCATAGATAATGCAGATAAGAAATGCAATAAAAGAGTTTGTACTGAGGTTCGGTTTTTATATCCACCTAGGTTCAATTAAAGAAAAATTCCAAGGGTTCTTTTTATATTTGGTGTAGGCTGTAGGGTAATGTAAGCATGGTTAGCACGTGTGTGAGTCTTCGAACGATACGCATTTTCTATTTTTTTTTGCAAAGGTCTGTTTCGTCATTTCTAAGTCAAAAGTTTGGTAATCATACATCATGCCTCACGAGGTTTATGATAATTCATTTTATAGCTTAGAAATGATAAATCAGTTCCTTGCGAATAACGATAAAATTTGCAACGTTTAAAACTTTACCCATACGAACCATACCTACATCCCCTAGTAAAAGGTACTGATGGTCCAAATGGTACGCTATTTCTTTATAATAGTGATACTATTTGTTGAAATAACGCAAATCTCACATATTACCTTTGACGCATGGGGTATCATATTGGTCCGGTACCTTATCTATTTCAAAATCGCTGATGTGTACCTGAAGAGAGAGAGGGAAGCCACCTGGTAGAAGTGAGGCCCTGTTATTTCAAGACCTTCTTCCGGACGGTTTAGTTTAAATGATTTATTAATTTTTCTGCACCCCCTTATCATGAACAATCTTCTACGAAAAATACCTCAGATGAATAATACTGCAAATGTGACTCAACTACACATATCGTAGAACTTTTTACACCCTTTTCTCTTTGGCTATCTAAATCAGTGAGGAAACTTCAAAGTTCCGAATTAGAATTGATTCCAAATTACCCCATTTTACCTTCAATTTAGATTTATTACAGACAAAATTTAAATTTTTTAATTCTTTATTGTTTTTCTTTCTTGTTCGGGGTTGGAATTGTTAGTCTAATGCCCTTTACAGATACATACCAAAGAACTTATAGTGACTTGAAAAAAATTCGAACTCGGGATACTTGCATTGCGATGCAGACGTTTTATCACTTGACAAATTGCGTATCCCAATCAAATATAAAATTCCTCAAATTTTATAAAATTTATGTTTCAAACTGCCCCACTCAAAAAGGTTCCCCAGAAAAGCTATACAAGCCATTGTGAGAAGGCGTCGACCTCGAGGCAGACCTAGCACAAGGTGGCTGAATCAAATTCAGAATCTTGCCTTGGAACGCCTTGGGATCGAACCCGAACATCTTCCTGGACGACAAGCGTGAGCTGCTAATTTGGATGTCATGGGCCCGCGACTCCAATAGGGATAAGCGGTTGAAAATGAATGAACTGCCCCACTCATAGTAATACAAATCAATTACAATAACTGTGGATTCCTTGAGACGGGAAAAAAACAACGTGAGAAGAGGAGTGAAAAGACATAAGGTAGGGCCCTTTTTGGCTGTTTCATGTCGACTTATTGTTGTCTGTTGTGCGACATACAAACTGCACATTATCATAGCTTGTTTCTCAGTTTATTATTACTTAGTGTCTTCTTATAAGTGTTGTTTATACGACAGTGCGACAGAGAGGAACCATCCCAATCGGAGGAAGTCAGTGAAGTGTGCAGAACATTTGGGCAGAAGCTCATACAAAAATTTCAGAGGAATGTTAGATATAATTAATGAAGAAGAGAGGAAGAAAAAAAAAAGCAGAAAACTTTACAATAAATTCTCGCCACCACTGGGCTCACTTTTACACTCACCACAGGATGTCGAAGAGGTTTGATGGAACAGAGCAAACGAAGAAGGGTCCAGCAAAGAGAGTTTGGAACAACAACAATAAAATAACGTAAAAATGGAAAAGATCTTATATTGCTCCTGATGCAGGAGTGAATGAGAAAAAATATAACATACTGTTCAATTCAAATCCAAGAGAGTCTTTTCTTCACCATTTCTTCTCATGCAGAGAAGTGTCTGAAAAGCTGATGCCTCGTCCATGATTTCGGGCAACTCTCCACAAATATCGCAGCAGTAACAACACAACACGCAGAAGATCTAACAAAACAAGACCGACATTCAATTCTCACTTGTTCCACCAAACATTATAACAACACACACACATGCCACCATCCAAAACACTCCATCCCATTTTTCAGTATATCAAAAGAAAAAGAGTGTACCTTATGCATCTTCAAGAGGAGAGTTCCCATTATCCAATCAAAGACTCACCGTGCAGGAGGTGAAGAAGGACGGATATTTCGTACGAAGGCGAAGAAGTAGGATCACTACTCAGCATAAAACCGAAGCATAATTTAATGCAAATTATCTCAAAAACAAGAATATGGATAGAGGCGATAGTTGAGACGTGATAAATGTCTTTGGAACCTTCTTTCACATCTCTTTAGAGAATTTTCGTCTCTTCTTTGATTTTTTTCTTTTACTCCCTGTCGGTTTTAACTTTTAAATTTTAATGGGGCTATGTTTTCTCCTTTACCCTCCATCACCCAATGACTTTTATTTTCTTCTCGATGAGCCACAGTGATGCTCCACAAAAGTCAAAACACATATTTTTCCACCAGAAGAACAACGAAAATAACCGTCTAAGTGGCTTCTCCTTTTTTTATTTCAATTTTATCTGCCACTTTGTGCCAAAGATTTACCTTTTTATTCTTCACTCCTCGACGCGTCAGGAGATATTAAGGAAAAAAAGAGAAACGAGGTAAATGAGAGAAGCAAGAGTGAAAATTTTCTGTTTAATAAATTGACTGAAATATTTTATAAGATTTCATCTCGATAGATGTGTAAATTCAGAAATGCGTTGAAAATTCCAAAACTCCTGATGATCACTTAAAAAAAAAAAGAGAATTCAGGTGAAAGACTTCTGAGTCTTATGATAATCCCAATTTCTTATGATAACTCGCGTTCAGTCCCACATTTTTTTTTTTTCAAATTAAAAAAAAAGAGCATGAAAAAGAATTGATGGGGAAGAGTAAGAGACCCCATCTCTTTTTTTTCACCATAATTGAAAAGAAAAATTATTCTCTTGCCTCAAAAAGGGACAGATAATCCTAACCGGCTTATGTAGGTGAGATTCTTAACGTGAGCTAACTCGGAGTGCATGCAAATTCGATTTGATGCTGAGGTAGGGAGACGCCATTCAGTTATCTTGAATCAAATTCGTGAAATTATACAAGTTTTGTATTTGAACCAAAATATCAAGGATTTGGATGAACTGGCACAAAAGTGATATATGGGTGAAATGTAGACCAGAATGTTCTCTATAATTTTGCCGTAGAACTTGAACTCATCGATTACTCAGAAGCCAAGATAAGCGAGGTTTTTTGTTTCTTAACTCGTTTTTTCATCCAGAGTTCCCCAAGTGTTCATTTGTTGAACTTCAACTAAATCAAAGAATTGTTGTATTTTGCGGGACTTTCCATTTAAACCCCTATTTTAAGTGTCTTGGTGGAGTAGAGGCAGTCAAATTGGCATCTGAGTGATTTCAAAGCGTTATTATGGGAAAAATCAATTTTTTCACACTTATACGGCAAAATCTGAGTGATAGCGTAGTCTGAGCGGAAAATGATGTATGGGCGAAATGTAGAGACAAATGTCCTCTACAATTATGTTGAAGTAATCATCAAAATCGGTTCAGCGACAGTCGAGATAATTGAGGTTATGTGATATTGAAATTGGTTTTTCGACTGTGGCGCCCCTGGTGTTGGTCCCACGAAGTTCAAACATTCTAGAAAGTTGTAGCATTTGGTGAGATCTTTCGTTTAAGCCCTCATTCATCAAAATCGGTCACATAGAACCGGAGATATGATTTTTTGAATTTCGTGAAATTTGACCCCTCATATCTCCGGTTCTATTGAAACCACAGCGCACATACGCACCATTTTGGAAACGTCCTAGACTGGACTACAACATACTAAAATTTCATTAACTTGCACAATGCCGTTTTTGAGAAAAGTGACTTTGAATTTCGATGAATTTTGACGCTATCACAGCGCCACCTGTGGTGACTTTTTGAACTTCCATCTGAAAGTGCTCATCGAGACGAAACCAAAAAGGTAAAATTTAGGTCGCTATGTTAGTTAGAACCGGAGATAGAGGCCGGTCAATGTTCGAACTTTGACCCCTTATAGCTCGGGTCAGGGGTTATGGATCGACTTAAGGTTTTTTTTGTTTGATAGGTATAATCAACGGCTACAACATACTAAATTTTCAGCCCGATGCACAATGGAATTTTTGAGTTATTTAACTTTTAAGATTTAAAAATTTTCTTTTTAAAAAAAGCGCCCCTAGCGGTGGTTTTATGAACTTGCGATGTTAGAAGGAGAAGTGGCATTTCACGAGAGCTTTCCAAAAAGCCCTCACTTTTTAAATTCTGACAATTAGAACCGGAGTTATGGCCATTTTAAGAAATTTTTTTTGGACCCTTATAGCTCGGGTCAGGGGGGTCGGGGGACCTTAAGTTTGATATTGATGGAAAGCTCTAAGGCCCAGCTATAACATACTAAAATTTGAGTCCGGTGAATGCCATAGGGGCGGAGCTATTGAGAAAACAAAAAAAGGGGGGTCTTCAAAATGGCGGAAGGAGGGGTGGGGGGTGGGGGGTCTATGCACCAAGTTGCAATTTTCACCCGATATATAACCTTTGCCGAAAACCGCAAGTCGATATCTTTTTTAGTTTAGGAGCTATTAAGCTCCAAAGAGCGGCCGGCCGGCCGGCCGGCCGGCCGGGAACGTAAATTAGCCACATATATATTCGTGATCAGGAAGTGCTGAAACACATTTTGGCCAAATTTGAGGTCGATCGGACGACATGAAATTTTGTTAGGATTATAGTAGGTGAGATTGTTAAGAGGGACAGATAATCCTAACCGGCTTATGTAGGTGAGATTCTTAACGTGAGCTAACTCGGAGTGCATGCACATTCGATTTAGAGCTGAAGTTGGGAGACGCCATTCAGTTATCTTGAATCAAATTCGTGAAATTATACAAATTTTGTATTTAAACCAAAATATCAAGGATTTGGATGAACTGACAGAAAAGTGTTATATGGGTGAAATGTAGACCAGAATGTTCTCTATAATTTTTCCATAGAAAATGATCTCATCGATTACTCAGAAGCCAAGATAAGCGAGGTTTTTTGTTTCTTAACTCGTTTTTTCATCCAGAGTGCCCCAAGTAGTCATTTGTTGAACTTCAACTATATCAAAGAATTGTTGTATTTTGTGGGACTTTCCATTTAAAACCCTATTTTAAGTGTCTTGGTGGAGTAGAGGCAGTCAAATTGGCATCTGAGTGATTTCAAAGCGTTATTATGGGAAAAATCAATTTTTTCACACTTAAACGGCAAAATCGGAGTGATAGCGTAGTCTGAGTGGAAAATGATGTATGAACGAAATGTAGAGACAAATGTCCTCTACAATTATGTCGAAGTAATCATCAAAATCGGTTCAGCGACAGTCGAGATAATTGAGGTTATGTGATATTGAAATTGGTTTTTCGACTGTGGCGCCCCTGGTGTTGGTCCCACGAAGTTCAAATATTCTAGAAAGTTGTAGCATTTGGTGAGATCTTTCGTTTAAGCCCTCATTCATCAAAATCGGTCAGATAGAACCGGAGATATGATTTTTTGAATTTCGTGAACTTTGACCCCTCATATCTCCGGTTCTGTTTTAACCACAGCGCACATTTGCACCATTTTGGAAACGTCCTAGACTGGATTACAACATACTAAAATTTCATTAACTTGCACAATGCCGTTTTTGAGAAAAATGTCTTTGAATTTCGATGAATTTTGACGCTATCACAGCGCCACCTGTGGTGACTTTTTGAACTTCCATCTGAAAGTGCTCATCGAGACGAAACCAAAAAGGTAAAATTTATGTCGATATGTTAATTAGAACTGGAGATAGAGGCCGGTCAATGTTCGAACTTTGACCCCTTATAGCTCGGGTCAGGGGTTATGGATCGACTTAAGGTTTTTTTTGTTTGATAGGTATAATCAACGGCTACAACATATTAAAATTTCAGCCCGATTGCATAAGGAATTTTTGAGTTATTTAACTTTTAAGATTTAAAAATTTTCTTTTTAATAATAGCACCCCTAGCGGTGGTTTTATGAACTTGCGATGTTAGAAGAGGAAGTGGCATTTCACGAGAGCTTTCCAAAAAGCCCTCACTTTTTAAATTCTGACAATTAGAACCGGAGTTATGGCCATTTTAAGAAATTTTTTTTGGACCCTTATAGCTCGGGTCAGGGGGGTCGGGGGACCTTAAGTTTGGTATTGATGGAAATCTCTAAGGCCCAGCTATAACATACTAAAATTTGAGCCCGCTCGATGCCATAGGGGCGGAGCTATTGAGAAAACAAAAAAAGGGGGGTCTTCAAAATGGCGGAAGGAGGGGTGGGGGGTGGGGGGTCAATGCACCATGTTGCAATTTTCATACGATATTTAACCTTTGCCGAAAACCGAAAGTCGATATCTTTTTTAGTTTAGGAGCTATTAAGCTCCAAAGAGCGGCCGGACGGCCGGCCGGCCGGCCGGGAACGTAACTTAGCCCCCCATATATTCGTGATCAGGAAGTGCTGAAACACATTTTGGCCAAGTTTGAGCGCGATCGGAGGACATGAAATTTTGTTAGGATTATAGTAGGTGAGATTGTTAAGAATCTCACCTAATATCCATTTGACTTTTGGCTTCGGCTTTCCTATGTCGGCCTTTTTCAAATTAAATTAATGTGGAAATTCGTGGGAAATTCTTATCGTGTAAACAAGTAAATTAAATTCAATTATCTTCAAAAGTGAGAAACCACAGTATGATTGATTTATATTTATAGACTCACACATTTATTTTATTACCAACGAGTAGGTAATGTTAAAACAAAATTCAGCCCCAAATCTTCATATCGTGCTGACGGAAATTCCTCTTATTGCTTTCTCGTTTCTACTCAAAATTTGACGATCACGTTTATGAGTATCTTACCGATTAATAAATATTTTTTCATTAGAGTCAAACGGAACAATTTTTTTTTCTTCCTTTCAACATTTTACATGGAAATGGTTCAAATGACAAAATTCTCTGCTATACACAGCATCATCAAATCTTTCTTTTTCTTCAACTTCTTTGCGTTACAGTTTTATTAATAAAACTTCCCATTTTCATGGAGCACGATTTGTGAATAAAGAGAAGAAAAAAAAGTTATGAATGAAGGTGCTAAAATAGTTTAACATGAATATTTCTCATTATGCAGAATAAACGTTTTCTGTTTTCTTCTTAATTCGTCTTCTTTGTAAAGTTGCTTCGACATTAGCTAAGGCTATAAAGGAAAATTGCACGTTTCTTTGAAACATATAATTAGAAACTTCTATAAGAAAGTAAATAATTAATTATTCATTTCATGCATGAATTGAAAAGTTACAATAATAAATTTAAGTAAAATTTTAAAAAGGGATTATCCCAATTCCTCTATATGGTATTTTTGAGATTCATTACAGGCAATTTCAGAATACGTGAAAGTGGAAAATTCGATACGACTTCACTAAACGATATTTCAGAATTCAGCTTTTGCGAAACCTCAAGTTGATATCTCTTACTGTCCTTTCTCTCTTCAGAAACGAGAAAAATAACTGACAGAGGGGCAAGGTCAAATTTCACTTTGATCGACAGAAGCTGAGTTTGTAAAAACTATCAGAGAAACACATAGATCAGGAACTCTTGATATAAGAGAAACATAAACTAAAACAAAAGATAAAAAATAGAAAAAAAATCTATCAAAATTATTTCAAAAACTTGGGAAATTTCGAGTAATGAAAATATAGGAATAGTGTATACACGAGAAAAGACATGCTTATAGCTTCCTTTTGGTAAAATCCCCATCAACTTCCACTGAGATATGAGACAATAAATGGAAAAGGAAACTCATCGTTAACATGTACTTCCAAAATCCTTGAATTCATCATGCAAACCTTGGAAAAATCATGAATACTACCCGGCAGACCGTCCGGAGGGTGATTCTTCGATTCTTCAACATTAAAACTATACTACTGCACAGAAACCAGTTTGGAGAAAAATCTGATGAAGAACTACATGGCCAATCCTACGACATCAATGAGGGATTTGGCTAACAAAATGAAGTGTTCTCCTTATCTTGTTGACAAAATTAATAAAGATGATAACGATCAAATAATTACCAAGACTGCAATATTGCACCGCAAAGTTTCGCAGAGGATGAGATAAAAAGTACAGATTCAAAAACTATAACAAGTTTCCTAAAATATTCATGATTTGAATGACGATCTGCACATCTGAATTCTGAATGTCAGAGCAAGGCGTTTTTCGTGTAGGGCACCAATGAGCTCGTCCGTTTACATCACGGAGTACCTTCAAAAATACCTGTTGCCTATGTACAGAAGCCATGACATACTCCCAATCTTTTGGCCAGATTTGCCATCCTAGCATTATTACTGAAAGACTACCAAAAAATGCTAAAAGGAAAAAGATGTCCGTTACCTAATCAAGGAGATGAACTCATCAAATATTGGGCTTTATCGAAAAGGACCTGAAGAAGAAGAAGGCCATACCCGTCCAGATTATCGAGAACATTAAAAAAAAAAGTGGAATAAAATGGTCAAGTACTGCTTTGATGATCTTGTGAAGACCTTTTTGATGGGAGGAATCAAAAAAGAAAAAAAACAGCGAAATTTTGCTAATGAAAAATTTGAATAAAAGTCCTGTGTATCTAAGTAGAGGAGACTGGGGCAAAAAGTCACAAATCGAAAAATTCAAAATTCAATATCTTCCAAGGTAAAAAAGATAGCGGCTCAAATATTTTTCTAGATAGCATCCATAGACCTTCTTCGATGTCGTAAGTTTCTTAGAATTCGAACAAGGAATTTAGCAATGTCTGGTACTATTTGCCCCAGCATTTTTGAGAATGGTCACAAAATTACCTTTTAGAAACTGGCTCAATAAACGTATTTCCTTACAAAATAGAGGAATATTACTTTCACAAAGTTGTAGATCGGTAAATTTCCTATAAAACTGCGCTAATTGGAAATTTTTGAAGCGATTGATTAGCTTGTAAATAAATAAAATATCTGTTTTGTGACTTTTTGCCCCAGTCTCCCCTACTGTATAATGAAGTAAAGTTTCAAAAATATTTTTCTTTTTTTATATTATGTAGTTTTTGTTTTTAAAACGTTTTCCATGGGACTAATTTTATCGTGGACACTCTTTATCTTTATTAAAATTGACACTGTTCGAATAAGGATTAAAAGTGAAGTTGGTTAACGAATATAATCAAATTTAAGCAGTATTTTGAACTAATATTCAAAATACCCCGCCCCTCTTAAAGATAAGCCACACCCCTTTCGAAACGTATACAGACGTGGCTTATACCAGCATAATTACTATCGAATTACTAGCAAGTACTTCCAAATGGAAAGACATTGTAAAAGACCACAACTAAATCAATATGGCCCAAAAAGTATGGAAATTACAACGATCTAATTGTAGGGCACCACCAAGACAAAATTTTGCATTTTACTGTTATGAAAATTAATTGTATAATTCTCGTCATTTTTCCTTATTTCCTGCACATTAAGGCAATTAGCATGGAATGCTACAAACATAGCCGTATCCCAATTTCTTATAAAATCTGTAGGAGAAGAGACGAAAGGCAAAAATATAAGAAAATAACAGGGGAACAATTTCTACGGAAATTTACACTAATTACTTAACAGTAATTCAACTGTTTGCTCACTTTTTCGTCCTCCACTCTCTAGATGACTGTCTAATTGGGCTGAGTTTATAAATAAATTTACAAACATAGTCTAAATGAATAATTCTGCAACTTTTGCCCAAAGAAGACACAAAAAGTGTAATCCAAGATAGAAAAAAAAACTATAACAAAATTATAATAGGGAGATACAATAGAAAGGGAGAAGAAATGTAATATTAAAAAAAAATTGTGACAGGAAGTAGTATTTAGAGAATGTCTATAATTAAAATTGAAAACCTGACAGAAAATATACCATGAAAATTATTCATGTTTCTAGCTCGACAGTTGCAAACACATAAATATCGACCCAATTTCCTATAATGAATCCTCCTTTGGTGACAAACATCACAATCTTAGTGAAAAGGTGATGAGAATCACTTCCCAGATTTTTCTTTTAACTTTTTTTGTTTCTTCTTCCACCACCCAAAAAATTTGGAGTCGCGTGCGATTTATCCTGTTCTACATCAAATCGCACGCATGTTTGAAAGAAAACCGACCAAATGGCCCAAAGAGACAGATATTTCAGTGGAAAAGAACTGAGAGTATTATAAAAGAAAGCATATTGGGATGCTCAGACAAAATTGATATGAATCAGATGTTAAATGAGAAACATTAGAAGAGTTATTTATCTTCATAATTTTTTAAACTTTGTATACCATAGTGAATGCTCGAGACAAAATTGCGGATGTTTATCAAAGTGTCAGTAAATAAGTGAAGTGGAAAAAAGACTTATATAATCACCTTCTTCCACCAATCTTACTTTTTTTTCCGAGTGACTAAAATAAAATATAAAGTTATTCCTTCAACTCTCGAGACAGACTTGTTTAGAGAGACACACGAAAATGTTCCCAAAGTCTAAATAAACTCTCATGTAAATATTATCACAGAAATTGATAATATCCAATTTTTTTTCTCCAAGTCTAAATCCAGTCTCACCAGATAAATATCAAAAGGAAAACAAAATTCTGACCTTAGTTTTTTTTGTTGGATTCTTCTGCTTGTCTCGTCAAACAAATTTGCCCCTTGAAGTGCTAATAGACACATGTAAAGGGATTCTTTTATTTCAAACTCCTCCCTCCAAAACCCAAAAGTAAAAATATAATTTTTTTTTCCTAGAAATAAGACACAAGGTTCATATACAACATCCCTTCATGCATCTTCAGACACTTGGAAGTACATCTTCTCCCCTTTATCAAACTCATCAACAATAATGAATGAATAGGAAAGAAACACCTGTAAGTCCTAACCGGCTGCTCTTTCAGCTTCAGAACACACGACATTTTATTGAAGAATTTCCTATAAAAATTTAAATATATTTTTTTTTGTCTTTCCAGTCATGTGTAGTGTTTATTTTTATTACAAGGTCCCCTCATCTCTCTATCTATCACCATTCCCTTATTACTCCACTAAAAGTCTGTCTATTATTTATTCACACACGAGATTTTCGAAGTCAAGATGCAGTGAAAATTCAAGTTCTTTTTGGAATGTCGAAGACTCTCATTTTATAGTTCTGTTTTTTAACTCTTCACGTGGTCGTTTTTTTTCTACTTTTCCCTCTTCTTCCTTGCATTCATGAAAGAACGCATATGTCTAGTGACCAGAAATTTCTCTATATAGTGCTCCAAACACTTTTGGAAGAACTTCTCGTAAATATACTGCTTCTATTTTCACTTTAGAAGAAGACAGAAAGTGCCCGAGTATTCAAAAGCATCATTTTAGCACCTTAAGTCTTTTGAATTTTCAATACTTATTATACTTTTAATATTTCACCACAAATAATTTTTTGTCCTCTTTGAATTTATAAAAATCATTGAATAAAATTACATCTTGCCTTATTGCACAAAATTAGTTGATGTCAATACCTTTGAACGTTGTTCATAAAAGATAAATTTTTATTGTGTCAAATAATTCAATATTTTATAACTCAATAAAAATCGTTATTTAAGACATAAATACCCACTTCGGAATTATCATTATATTCGCAAATTGATGTGTTTAATATGAACAGAAAATATTTAAAAGATTATAGTTTTCATCGTTTTCACCTTCACGAAATTTAATGGATTCGCATCTCGATACATAAAATTATTATTTGGATATTTTCCAATGAAAATACTTTTACTAAAAAAATCGCTTTGAGCTGCCCGTAAGATGGGGTAATTTGGAATAATTTCTAATTTGGAGATTTCCTAACAGTTTTAGATGGCAAAAGGAAAAAAAAACAACGAAAATTACTCAGGAATGAAAAATCTTGTACTTTTTCATTGTTTTATTTTTCCCCTTTACCATCTGAAAGAGTAAGAAAAATTCAAAATTCCAAAATAGACAAGATTTCGAATTACCCCGTCTTACCCTAACTGATTTTCAACGGTAGGATAAAATTAGGTAATTCGGAATCATGTTTATTTTGGAATTTTGAACTTTTCTTACTATTTCAGATGGTCAAAAAGAAAAAGGAAACCAAGAAGAAGTACAAGACTTTTTACATTCAAGACTAGAGTACTTCTCCGTTGTTTTTACTTTTTGCCACCTAATTCTGTTTTAGGAAATCTCAGAGTTCCAAATTTTGAGTCAGAAGCTAATGATGCTTGATCTATTACAATTTAATCTTAAAATTTTCTATAATTTAAGATTTAAAAAATGCTACCGACTAGTTCTAACATTCAAGAAAACTTAAAGAAATTTGATATTTGAATATTGGGTTTAATAATTATTGTGAAATTTCTGACATTATAGCTTTAGGACCCTAAAGAAATTTAACACTTTAAAATTAAAGATCTGTGTCGGAGAATAGGAATCAGCCTTTTAAAAGATCGATTTAAAGATTTAACGCTTGAAGATTAATCTCGTATTTGAGGGGCATATGACTTATTATCGTAATTATAGATCTGAAGAACCGAAGTTACTTTTTGAAGTTCAAAAAAAAAGAATGATTATTAAATTCTTTTTTATAACAAATTAAAAAAAAAATTAAGAAATGTTTTTTTTTACATAATTCTACTAGTAAGATAAATTTTTTGAACCCTTATTAGTTCTTTTTCTTTAATTTTCCATGTAAATTATAAAAAATTTAGCTTTAAGTTAAAATAAGTTCATATAGAAGAGAATTATTTATTTGAATTTTTTTTGTGAAAACTCGTCCTTCAAGTAGTTTCAGCTTAAGGTGTCTACACATTATTGGGAGAAATTTTCGTCAAAAATACATTTTTGACAGAATTTTGACGTTTCCACCTATAGCAGCGCGAACATCTTCCTTCAAAAAAGCAGTTTTTGACAAAAATTGCTCCTAATGTCTAAAGGCATTTAAGGAGTTACGTAAGTCCATCAAGACTAAAATAATAGTACATTTTATTTACATTTTTTCCAACATAATTTAAATATATTTAATTCAAGTTCTTAAGAATATAAAAGTACAACATACTTAACTATATTTCTGAAAATTTAATTTAAAACCGCAAAGTAAGTTTTTTAATAAGGTTTTCGATAATAAGAGGTGACATAGTAACTTACTTTCGATACTATCGACTGACTGTCGATTCTGAATAATTTAAACGATAGGTGCACTTCTTGTAACTTAAGTCGACATTTACTTAAATTAACAGATATAGCTTTATCGATACTCTCGATTCGATTATCGAAAAGTTATCATCCCACCCCAGGTGTCAAGGGATGAATTTTGAAGATATTTAAATAAAAATTTCAGAAAATATAGTTTAAATGTCGTACATTAATATTCTTTAGAGCTTGAATTAACTAAACTTTTTATTGTGTTGAAAAAGGGGCGACAAAACGTCCAAGGCTTTGCAATCTGTTCAAATTTCCGAAAATCTCTGCCTTATCTTCTCTTTCGAACATTTTTCGGGTACATATAATATTATTGAAGATTTAAATTTACTTATAAATCATCATAAAACTAATCTTGAAATTGACCGTGGTGTCACATATTAATACTTAAGAGTAAAAAAAAAAACGGAAAGAGAGGTGTATAGTATGCAAAATTTCAAATGGAAAATCACGTGTGCAGGAAAGGGTACACTCTAGTGGAGTAATACGATGAGTAAGATATTACTGTTCGTATTAATTGTTTTCCGAATCGTATTAATTGCTTTCTGAATCGTATTACAAACAATTCGAGCAATTTTTCATGAGTTCCAAACGTGATTCGGTCAGTTTTCGAGCGAAACACGAGAGAGAAGGAAGATAAAACACTTGCTATCTTTTTTTGGCAGTCTCGCAGTTCAGAAAGTATTAATCTTATAATCTGATATGTGACATGGTCAAAATTGTTCAAGAAGAGGGTTGCTTTAAAAAATCACTAACATTTAAATTAATTATTAAACCAAATCGGGTGAAAATTAGGCCATTAGACCTAGAATAATTCAAGATAGCGATTTTTCCGGTGAAAGGTGTCTAAGGACAAAATGTTCAGCTGAACTACCTCCAAAACGTCTAAAACATATCCAGAAACAAACGAAATCGCCAGGCCCAATTTTGAGATAAGTCAAAGAAACATGTTTTTGGAGGGAATGACTTTCATTCCCTCCAAAAACATGAGGGTGATTTAGGTAAGTAGGATCTCTAGGGAATATTGACTTGAAGGGGTCACCGAAGATCAAAAGTCGATATCTCTCATAGTTTAGATACCAGAATGGTGAAAAATTTAAAAAAAAATGTGGGAACGAAACTGCTTTTTCTTGGATTTCGAGTAGTAAAAAAAATACAGAAAATATGCTGTTTCTAAATAAGAGTTTTTGATTTACGTACTCCCTTAATCGCAAGAGAAAAATGATAAGGGATACGCGCTATTTTTTTCTATGTTCCTTATGGAATTCACTCATAGCCCTTTTTTTGGAAATATGAATCCTTGTCAGGGGCCTCTCAACATTTCATTTTTCCATACATTTTTGCATAAAGGCACTGAAGACTATTGGCAAGTTTTTTCTTAACGAGAATTGATTTATTCGTCTGATATATTTCGAAATCGTGCATTAAAAGCTACAGTAGACTCTCGCAAATTCGGCTCTTTTAAGATCGGGCTACTTTTTAATTCGGGCAGCGGTTACATTTGAAAAAAGTTTGTTGTCATTTTTCAAGTTTGATTATGATTATCAAATGAATCAAATATGCTCAAATATAGCATGGTTTGTTTTAGTTTTGATGTGATTTTGCATTATTGAGGGATTTTCATGCAATTTACGATATATATCAGTGTGTAAACTCAATATCTATATGCACATGTCGCCCGAATTTCTGTCTAATTCGGCTGACATTTCGGTCCCATATGCCCGAATTTGAGAGAGTCTACTGTATCTAAAAATACATATTTCATAATGTTCGCCGAAATAATACAAGAACTACGAGCAAATTTGTTGAAGTCGCGGTGCAATATCTGCAAAATTTTTACATGGACAAGTGAAAAATAGCTTCTCTTTTTATTAGGCTTGATATGCCCCTGACCCTTGTACTACACAGTAATAAACATTAACACTATTATAGTGTGTAATCTTTCACACCACTATTACAGTGTTAAATTTGGAAAAAATGTTTAATTTAAAATTGTTTAATTTAAAGTTGTTGAATTTCAAGTTGTTGAATTTGGAGTTGTTGAATTTTTGTGTGTAAACTCAAAAATTGTTGAATTTTCATTTCATTTCATTTATTTTAGTTTTTTTTTGTCTTTTTGGACATTTGTAATGTTTTCTCCTGTACTCGGGATCCTCCCTAATGCGAGATAATTACATCTGATGCTCGGATCTTCACGATATACTTATTATGCATATAAATATTTGATGTTCTATATGACTTTTGCACAATGAAAAACATCTCGACTGAAGTATATGTCTTAAATAAAAATCCAACAATTTTTACACAATTTTTGTTTAAAAATTCAACAACTTTGGTTGAAATACACAAGGCTTCACACTATAATTGTGTTAATTATTGATCATGTGACAAAAAATACCATGAAATTGTGTATTTTTTCACACTATAATAATGTGAAAAACTGTAATCATATTATAATAGTGGTAATTTTTTGAATTTTTGAACAGTTTTAAATTACAAAACATTGTTGAAAATTTTTTATGACTATAATAGCGAGAAATTTTACAAGCAGATCGCAATTAAATAATTAATTTTTCCGATTTCACACTATTATAGTGTTAAAATTTTACACATTTTCAAATTAAACAACGTTGTTGAAAATTTTTCAGCCATAATAGTGGTAATTTTTAACCACGTTCAACCAAATTATTGTGCATTTTTTAAACATTTTTAAATTAAACAACTAAAATGGTCGATTTTGCACTATTATAGTAGTAAAATTTTACACATTTTTTTACTGTGTAAATTCATTTATAATACATTGAAAAAAACGAATTGTTCGAAGCTTAAATCGTCCTAAGGTAGCACGCTTTAGGGGAAAGTGACCATGCTTGATACTGTAAAATGATGTCCAAGGTTTGTGATTTTTTTCTGATTAACACACAAATCGAAGCGATTCTTCCACTATGACAAAAAAATGTCTCACTTATTAGGTTCATAGTCCTACCTCACATAGTTCCTGGAAATCCTTAGATTTTCCTCAAGAAGAAAATGGAAATTCAGTGGCGACTTTTATACAAGTCGGGTCCGGGGCCTTCCTGTATAATAATTGATTCGACAAATCGGAGGCCTATTTTCACTGCAAAAATTTCACCGGATACAAAAAATTGCACATCAATATTTAGACGGAACTCTAATCTATCTGCTTAAATCGTTTGTACGACTGGTTATTAGTTTTAAAATCACTTTTATGTAATTTTTCTAAGCCATGTTTTTATGACATTAGGGCACTATAGCGAAAACCATTTTTTCACTCTGAGCCCATGAAAATGTCACTCTGCAACCTTAAAATTCAGGCAACAGGGTTGAAGACTATGTCAATTGTTGATAAAATTGGCGGATTACGATAGATGTAATTATGAAAGAATCACATCTAATGATAGAGTTGCCACATTAAAATTATCATTCATGGACCCTTCTTAAAATATAGGATGGACACAGGTAGAATTTATGAATTTGTCACCACCCACAAAAACAGTGTCCCCAAGTAAAAATATTTTTACATAAATATTAATACTGATGAACCCTCTATGTGCCTCTGATAGTAGTTTTCCTGAACAGTGACATTAATTAAGAAATACTTATAAAATAGCATGTATCAAAATTACAGTTTCGGACCTATTTTTGAATTTTGCTTCCTGAAACTAGGAAAAAAGAGCTAGGATCCTAATTTTTTTAGGAAATGTGAGGCTTAGCACTAGCTATTGAAATATATTGCGATAAGTCATAACTATTGATTAACATAGAAAATAAATAGTTATTATTAAGCTTGGATCATATCAAGCATGGTCACTTTCCCCTACTCTACTATAATTTCTGCAGTAATAGAAATATTTGTAATATTACAATTCAAGATATTAAAGTGTTTAAAAAAGATACATGAATAGATTTAAACTTAAGGCACTAGAAAAGAAATCATGCTGAATTATTTTAAGGCTTCTAATCTACACAGTAAAAAATCGTGTAAAAAAAATAACATGTAATTTCCAAATTACCACTAAAAAAATTGTAAATTTTGATTTTTACCACTATTAAAATGGTAAACTTTGTGTAAAAAATAATTTGTGTAAAAATTTTCAGCGTGTAATTCAAACATGTAATTTTTACCACTATTCAAGTGGAACAGTGTCACTTAAAAAGTGGTAAATATTCAACAACGTGTAAAATTTGGTGCATGTACTCAAAAACGTGTAAAATCGCCATTATAGTTTGACAGCTGCTGGAAGCCCACCTCGGTGAGTATTTTCTTTAGTTTTTTCAGTTTTATAGCCTCTAATTTTGTGAAAAAGACCAAATCCCTCAAGAAAAAAGTGGAATACTACTGATAGTGTGTATTTTTTTTAATGTTTTATATGAGTGATTGTGAAAAAATCCAGTATTGTGATTTACGTGGTGTCACTTTGAGTTGTATTCTATCTGCGCAAATTTTGCCTCGGAATCTTGTCCAAAGGGCAGTTTTCTGCCATTGGTGGCCCCCACAATAACCACCTCTTGTGATCATCAGTCCTTCAGTCCAATCTTTAAGAACTACAGTGTGAAATTCTGCATATATTTCAACGGGTATTGAACATGTTACAACTTGTCATAATTCCACGTTCAATTCCCGGAATAGACGATTTCCCCCAGTGTTTCTACCCCGTGAGGCCCTTTTGTGCTCTTAGTGAGTCTCAAATCCCTAAGAGATATTATTATTATCATTTTAATCTTTTCACAATAGCGTCTATGTCGCTCCTGGAACTACAAATCATAAATTTCTATTTTCCGTATTTGAAAACTGATTGTTTTTTTCTAATTTACAGATCATTATAATCTCATCCTGAATAGAGAAATCATGCCAAATAACCGAGGAAATTTGATGCTGGAACCTAAAAAACGACGAAGGAGAAATTATGAAAAGAAATTTTCAAGAAAAATAAAATTACACGCTAGAAATTACAGGTTGTTTTAATTTTACACGCTCCTTTTTACACATTTTTAAAATTACATTCTGCAAATTACACGCTAAAAACATTACACGCTGGAAATTACACGCAAAAAAATATTACACGCTGAAGATTACACGTTTTAAAAATTACACTTTTCCCAAAATTACCACTATAATAGAGATGTCAAAAATTACCTACTATTATAGTGGTACTTATTTTTTACTGTGTAGGATGTCCTTTAAGCTTACTTTATAAGTGTTAATGGAATAAATTGATTAAGAAAGGATATTTTTTATAAAAAAAATAAAGGTAATTTAATATTAAAAATAAATATATTTTCTATCTTTGAAGTCTGTCCCATGTAACGCAACAGAGGAGCAAAAATTGAAGTGAAACTAATATCAATCGATTTATCGGTGATTTACGCTACTATCAGTTCAGTGATAAGGGAAAGAGGTGTTGATTGCAGAGCTCAGAAAATAAATCTACTAGACTGTTTGCACAACATGAACCTGCTCCATCCGTCGCCAGAGCAATCAAGTGTTGTAGAGCACTTTGCCTTTGCAAGAAAATACCATCGAAATGTACTTCTTGGACAGCAAAAAAAGTCCATCCAATGCATTTTATGGTCAAATCGGCCATCAAGTTGCAACGACCACGAGAAACATTTCCCTCTCCACCAACACAAATACATGGCAGCTTCCACACATTGCGCATGTGTGCAGTGTGTGGAACTTATTGTAGGAATTTGCATTTTTGATAAGAATTACCCGCCAAAATTGCCAACTACCGCCACAGAACACCAAATTTTGGGTAAAATTGCAAAATTTGCCAATGAAACTTACATGAAAAGGTGATTAGCTGGAGTAATTGATGATCTTTTGAGAAGATTGATTCACCTCCACAAACACCAAGATGCGAAGATGAAGAAAATGGTCGAAATGTTTTGCTTCTTTTTCTTTCCCAAATTCCCTTTTTGACGTCTTCAGGGGGGAACCGATGCACACACAAAAACTAGCTTATTCAATTTATTTCAATCGATTTCTGGCAGAGAAAATCGCAGAGAATTGTGCAGAAATAGTATAAATAGCCACTTTTAATTTTATTATTCACAGATAATCTCTTGTGTCAACAGAAAACCGGTCACTTTTGTGTGGAATTTAGCACCTTTCTCACCGCAAGGAAAAACGCATTTTTTCACTCAAGATCCAAGAAAATATTTTGTCATTTCACAAGGTGTGCTGGGTTTTAATTGAAAATTGTTTAAATGATTTGTAAATTTTTTGTTTAAACGAATTTTTAGGATTTATAGAGGAGGCTTTGCATGAGATCGAGAAAACACGTCCTTCTCGCACCAATGTTTTCTTGAGACTGCAGCACGATCATCTACGAAAGATATACGCTGCCTTCACCTGTGCGGCATGGAGCTTTTTCCCCTCCACAAGAATGTGAAGATACTTTTGCAAGTGGAATTCAAGTCCTCGGTAGTATAGTGGTCAGTATCCCCGCCTGTCACGCGGGAGACCGGGGTTCGATTCCCCGCCGGGGAGGATTTCTTTTTTTTTTCTTCAAACCAAAGGAGCATATATTTTTTTTGTTATTTTTCCCTTTAAAATTCATATTACACTATCTTCTTTAGAATTATTGCATTTTCCCCAAAGATTTTCCACATCAATCGCACATTTGTTCCCTCTCCGCTCAAGAACTCTTCGTCAAGTTTGACGAAAGGGAAAAGAGCGCAAAATTTAGGCTGCGTATATTTCAGTGTTCTTGACAATCATTGGCGGAGCGCACAAAAAATTATTATGACGTTCAATAAGGTGAAATATTTATAAAAAATTGTGCAAAAACCCATCGGGAGATAGCTAATCTTATTGTTTAGTGTGATGTGCAAACAAAAGGTTGACTGAGGGGAATTTGTTCGTTATTGTCGAGTGAAATTTAGCGAATTGGTGAAAAGTGTGTAGTTGTTTACTGAGCGACATTTTTGCCCCACCAAAGCCATTCTCTTTGTGCAAGAAAAATTTGCATTTCTCGTGTTTCTCGTGTTTATCAGCTAAAAGAAAACACGTTGAAGGTTTTTTTTTCTCAATTGAGATCTTTTGGACAATGACCAAGGGTGTGTAAAGTGAGAAATGGGAAGAGATCTTCGCACAAACAGCACAATGAGTGTCAACATGGATACTTTATCAGCGATAATGGAACCCATCGAATTTACGTCGTCCTCCTCGCCAGTGGAAATTGTAAGTATACGTAGTGGTAGATTGTTGACTAAGGCAGGAAATTTGACGGGGAATTTGGGGGAATATGGGAGAGATAAGATAGAATTTTCTATAGTGCAGCTCGAAAGCTTGGTAGGAGATTTGAACAAGCGATATACATGTGTCCTCGGTAGTATAGTGGTCAGTATCCCCGCCTGTCACGCGGGAGACCGGGGTTCGATTCCCCGCCGGGGAGGATTTTTTTTTCTCCCAAGGACATTTTTTTCCACTTCCTCCCATCCCTTTCCAGTGTGACCTCAAGGATGCGATGGAATCTGAGCTGAAGCATGATGAACCCTGCTCAATTTCCATGAATGCTGATGTTGATGTGCATGAGGGCACAAAGAAACATCAGAGTTTCCTTCTGCTGGACGATCAGGAGCGTCTCAGTGTTCCCTCAGCCGAGGCCTTTGCCAAGCACCTGAAGTGCCTCCCAAACACAAACATCAAAGTCGTATCAATCTTCGGCAATACAGGTGATGGGAAATCCCACACGATGAATCACACTTTCTTTGCCGGAGAGAATGTCTTCAAAACCTCTCCCGAGCAGACATCCTGCACGCTGGGCGTATGGGCAGCCCTTCAGGCCGAAATGGGTGTACTGTGTTTGGACACAGAGGGAATGTTGGGTATCAAATTGGAAGAGCATCAGCGCACAAGGATGCTACTAAAAGTTCTAGCCATATCGGACATTGTGATCTACCGGACACGTTCTGAGCGTCTCCACAATGACATGTACAAGTTCCTGGGCAATGCATCGCTCGCCTTTACGCGTCACTTCTCCGAAGCCCTGCAGGCACTCAATTTGCCCGGACCACCTCAGTCTCTAGGGCCAGCTGTCATTATATTCCACGAGACCTGCAATACAATCCCACTGAGGGCTAAACTCGATTCCTGCCCCGAGGATGAGCTGAGAAAGACTTTCAAAGAACTCAACATGACTCACGATGCCTTCAGTTCGCTCAAGTACGTGGGTGTCCAGACGATAAAGCCCCCAACTGCCTACAATGCTCTCAGGGCAGCAGTTATTTCCGAGGTGGACAATACCAAAGTGCGATCATCCCGACATCCCAGCGTGGTCTTCCAGGCACTTCATGCCCTCAATGCTAAATTCTCAGGCACGATCAATGAGCAGCCAATCAATCCCTTCCCGGAGCAGTATTTCGCATGCACGGCCCAGTGTGCATCCTGCGAGATGCGCTGTGAGAGATCCATGGGCCACGGAAGTGATCACAAGACGTCCAAACGCTGCCGATACCAACATCAGTACGGCAATAAAGTTTTTCTCTGTCAAGTGTGTCTCCGGAATGGCCGGGAGGTGAGTGCACTATGTCATGATGAAGCATGTCTAATTTTATCCTTTGCTTGACTCAGAGTTGGGGACCGTTTGGAGAAAATTCTTATAGATTTATTCGATTTTTTCAAAGACAAAAAATATTTCACACAGAAAAGGTCAAATTTAATCCTGGAAAATGTAAAATTTCGTCTACCTGGAACGGAACTGGAACCTAATCCGAATCCTCAGAAAATGTTATTTTTATGGTTTTATAAGCACTTTTGCGAATTTTACTTTGGTTGCAGACGTTTCAGAACTTTTACGAGTATTTATGGTAAAAATTGTTAGTATATCTTACTTAACAAACGAATAATTTAATAGAGAAATCATAAAATTTTAATAACTAAAAATTTGGGATTTTTTTTTAACAAAGAGAAAGTTGAGAAATAAATTCTTTCGTCTCTTTTGGGACTCTGAGTACCCAAAGCAGCATATGAATATTCTGTGAAAAACAATGTTTTTTTTAGTTATTCAGAACTGAAAAAAATCCTATTCTTGTGGATGATTACAAACTATAAGGATGTCCAAATGTAAGATATTTTTTGTAGGACCTCAATTAATTCCAGAGCTTAGATATTTTTGATTAAAAGGGGTGGCAAAGTGTCCCAGGCTTTGCGGAATGCTTGAACGCGTGACTTATACGGGCTTCAGACCTAAGACTTAGCCATATGTCTTAACTGTTCTAATTTTTTATCAATCACGATTTTTTTGAAAAAAAATTAACTTAGGATTGGATTATTGAGGAGTAGTGACATAATGTTCTCAAAAAGCAATAAAATTGCTCTCTATTCAGGATTTTGAGACTTTTGGGAACTGGACTAAACCAGTAGTCAGAAGACCGCCTTAGATGCTATACCGCTAAAGTACTTTCGTATCATTTACCGTTTACTGGTATACTCAACCGATTTAAATCGATTCATAAATCACTCAATAGATTCCACAAAATAGTTTAAAGAGTAATAAAAATTATATTCGAACAAAAATTACTTATCGGTTCATAACCGATTTGAACCGGTTCATTAATCACTCAAAATATTTCCCAAAATACACCTCTGGGAGGGAATTCTGTAACTCGATGAACGCTTCACTAGTGAACGATTCACTAGTGAAAGGTTCACGAGCTTCTCTTCACGACTGCTAGAAAAGTTATTCTGTACCTTTGCGTGAAGCAGAGAGGGGAAGTGTGTTGAAATTTTCATTAAATTTAAGATTTTCATCAAAATTTGAACAAAATAACTATGGAAAACACTAGAATTGAGTATTAGAAATGATATGGTCTTGTTTTTCAAGCTGAGTATGGAAAAAGTTTTTACTGGCTTCACCGAGTGATAACATCATCTTCACCGAAAAATTGACAAGTGAAAGACATAACCTCAAAGTGATCTTTTCACGTGAAGGTATCGCAAGTTACAGAATCTCTTTTGTGATCACTTTAGTGAAGCGTTCACCAATTTTGACAGGTGATCACTTCACAGGGTTACAGAATTCCCCCCTGGAGTAATTTGATTGAATTTCGTATAAAAATTAGTCATCGGTTATGAACCGGTTCATTACCGGTTCAAAACCGATTGGAATGATTCAGTTTTGTCGGAAATTCCAATACATTTCCAACGTGCCCAAACATGACCCCATTTGCTTGATAAATGCGCTCTATAGGGACTTTTTAACCTTTGACCTTGAAAACCCGTTATCAGGAATGATTCAACGGTATTTTCGTATAAGGACGAAATGTCCGCCTGGGTCATCTCTAACACATATCCAAAAATGAAAAAAAATCGGACGACGCGTTTTCGAGCAATTCCAAAAAAACATGGTTTTTTAGGGGAAGGAGAGGGGTGGGGGAAAAATGAGGGACATGTTAACGATCCTTGGGTCGACTTATGGGGGGGGGTCCCCGAAGGTCCCAAGTCGCAATCTCTTACCGTTTGGCCTCTAGAGCTAGCGACAGTCGGACGGACAGACGGACAAACAGCGTGACGACATTTCTCAGATATCGTCTGAAACGTGATGATTTGTTAATAAAAGTGGTCTCCGGGGAGTGGAAGGTGGAAATTTTGGGAGGGTGAAAAAATCGAGGGATTATTATATACTGCTCTCTCCGTGGAGTTCGAGCAGTAAAAAGTGGTAAAATTGGCTTGCAGCATATGTTGCGGTCCGGAAAGAGTTAAAGTCAGTCCTATAAAATTGTAACAGTTATAATTTGAAATTCGCGAGTCAGGGACAGGGATCGAGGGGAGAGCGTTCGTATGGAGAACGGGTTGTCTTGAAAAAAAAAAAACTACGGAAGAGAAGCTCGGGCTCGTTCTAGGTCTGGAAAAGCAAATAATAAAAAAAAACAAAATTTAAAAATTTCAATAAATAAATAAAAATAATAAAAATAAATAAATAAAATAAAATATAAAAAAAAACAAAATATAAAATAAATAAATTCAGTTATCTCAGGCAGGACCCAGCCCAGGGCAACAAATAATCGTTTCTTTCAATTTAAAGTTTGATCAAAATGATTTAAGTTTAGAATTATTTATTGACCAAAGAATTCCCAATTGTTTTTAAAACTGCGAAATGATAATGCTTATTCTTATTATTCTGTTAAAATTTATAAAATTTCATTATTCTAGACCTAGATACAATTTTGAATCTTTTTTTTATTTTCTAAAAGGAATTAAAAGAGATAAATCATATTGTGTAATCTCTCAGATAAATTTCTATTAAATTATACATTTTTTTTTAAAGTTTTTTTTAATCTGCTTTTCTAGAAAATATTTTTTGAATCATTAATTTGTTCAATCTTTATGCCCAACGCACAATAACTTTTGTTTTGTAAACATGTTTTTGACATTTCAATGAGGAGTGAGTGAGATCTAGATCTAGTTATCTCGCTCACTCTCACAGAAATTTTAAAAACATGTTTACAAACAAAAGTTATGCCCAACGCACAATAACTTTTGTTTTGTAAACATGTTTTTGACATTTTCAATGAGAACGAGTGAGATGTAAATCTAGTCATCTCGCTCACTCTCATAGGAAATTTTGAAAACATATTTACAAACGAAAGTTATTGTGCGCTAAGCATTATTGTTCGCTGGTCATTAGATTCCCAAAAACAATTTTTTATTAATATTTGAACTTAATTCAAAAAGAGAGCAGTTATAAATACTGTTTTTCCAACTTTTCTCCGGTCTGGAGCACAAACGGTATGAGGTATCTACTTCCGGTCTTTCGATGACCCTCCATAAGTCAACATTAGGACAGTCTTTTTTATTTTCCCCACATCCCACTCCTCCTCCGAAACTATGTTTTTTCAGTTTATTTCGAAAACTGCTTCTGGATATTTTTTTTTTTCAAATATATTTTAAAAGATAGTCAAAATGAATATTTCGAAGATCAAATATCACTTTAGATGGCCTATTTCTCAACTGATTTGTCTTTAATTGCATTTTGTTGAAAGATCTTGAAAGTTCCAACTCGACATTATCGGAATTAATCGGTAATGAATCCATAGAGTATCCGTAAACTTTTCTGAAAGTCAGGTTTTTACTGGTTTGCATGATTGTTTCTTATCCCAAAACATTCTAAAAAGTGCTTTTTGAAGCAATTTTTTATTTCGAAACAGTTTGCTTATTTATAAAACGATTTAATCGCTAGTAAAACCGGTTACACTCCCAAATCAATGCGAAAAGATAATTCACAAAGAACTTTCTTTATCGTGAGATCGAGCAATCCGCAAAGCTGGGACTCTTTTCCATCTTCTTTTTATTTCTTTCTTTGTTAGTTTTCTGATATTTTTGAAAAATGAAATTATTACTTAATAATTTCATAAGTTCTTAAATATTATAATTTTTTAATAATAAAATCAAAATTATTGAAAGATTTTTTTTTGAAAGATTTTGAAAGATTATTTTGTTATTGGAAAAACAGTTTTCTTTTTTCCATTTTCTTAGGCAAAAAAAAACCAAAAATATCTCTCTATCCTTATTAAATTTTAAAGGTGCATTAATCTTGGTATTGATCAATGGAGAAAATTTATTAATTAAAGAAAGTTAAATTTTCGCGATTTTATTGAATATGGCTCCGGCGCACATTTTAGATCAGGAAAATTTTATGATTGTAAATTATATAAATATTTTTTTTATTATTTTACTCTTCTCCTTTTTTAAACATCACAACAAACTCAATTCAGTTCACTTTGGAGTGCGAAAGAATGAGATAATCATTGTCAAAACATTTTAGAAAAAAAAAGAAATGAGAATTTTGATTTCATGAAATTTTTCTAATCTAAAAAATGTTCCAGTGCCAATAGTACAAATGATTTTGAATTAAAAAAAAAAAAATTTGGTCAGTAAACTTGCAGAGAGATTAGTAAAAAAAAATCAAATTGATCAGTACATAAATAATTCAAAATGGTCAGTAAAAATTTAAATTTTGATCAACTAAAATTCCATTTTGGTTAGGGAAAATCTAAAGCGTGATCAGATATTCCTGGATATTAAACTGACAATACCAAGTCAGTAATATCTATTACAGAGCATTTAGATCAGGAAAATATCATATAATCATAAGTCCCATGCCTTTCTTTCTCAAACGTGTCGTTTATATCTATCACACTTTTACGAACTCTTCTTCTTTTGAACATCACTGCAAATTCATTTTATTTAGATCTAATTTTAAGTTCGAAAGAATGGAATAGTAAAGTAAGCAAAACGTTTGAGATAGAAAAGGATATGAATTTTGATTTCATGATTTCGATTTTGATTTCGAATTTTTTGACATTAAGTTGTTTGTCCGTTTGTTGGTCCGAATGTCGTCAGTTCTATAGGTCAGACGGTAAGCGATAGCGACTTGGGACTTTCGGAGGACCCCCCATTAATTGACCCTCGGACTATTAACATGCTTATTTTAGAGATTATCCAGGCGGACATTTCATCCTGATTCCTGATATGAAAATCCCTTTGAATCATTCCTAATGGCTCCGGCACACCTTTTAGATCAGGCAAATTTCATGAAGTCGAATTTCTGATCCCTTTCTTTCTCATATGTTTTGCATAATGTCTATCTCATTTTCTCGCACTCTTCTTTTTCTCTTAAACATCACTCCAAATTCAATTTAGCTCAATCAAAGTTGGTATGCGAAAGAATGAGATAGTCATATGTAAAACATGTGAGAAAGAAAGGGTTTCGAATTTCGACTTCATGAAATTTTCCTGATCTAAAAGGTGTGCCGGAGCCATAATAATGGATTTTCAAGGTCAAAAGTTAAAAGGGCTCTAGAAAGTGTATTTCTGGACCGAATGGTGTCAAGTTTGGGCTCGTTGGAAAGGTCTTGGAATTTCCAATAAAACTGAACTGGTACCACCCAATTGGTTTTGAACCGGTAATGAACCGGTTCATAACCGATTCAATTATACTCCTAAGCTATTTTAAGCGATCTTTTGAGTGATTCATTCTGTTTAACAAATCGGTTGTGAACCAGTAAACGATAAATAATGCAAAAGTACTTTTGCACTGTGGCATGTGAGTCACGAGTTCGAGCATTCCGCAAAGCTGGAACGCTTTGTTTCTCATTTTAGTCTGTTTTTCAGATGAGAGGTGATTTCAATTAAGTTTCAAAAAAGTGAATAGAAATGCCACTGCAGTAAGTGGCCAAAAAACTGCAACAAAATATTTTGATATTAGAACCAACCCTTGCAAAATTATCAGGAGATTTAAGAAGAAAGCAAGATAACACAAATTTTCCTTTGTGTTAAGTAAATCTTATGAATTAATATTGCTTTCTCGGTTTTCTTTTTGAATTGGAACAATCAAATAATTGTTGCATAATTTGTAGATTCATTGTTAAATTCACTAACATCAAACGCATATTTGGATGATTCAAAACGAATTTAGCAAAATTTGAAACAATCCAAAGCGTTCATCCACAACTTTTGTGTCAAATAATTGACCTTCAATTTTCTATAGCTTATAACAATTATGCAAGAAAGCTATCTAGGTCATTGTTAACCGACACGAGCTTTAATGCGCGCAAAGAAAGCAAAGTACTTAAATCACCTAAATACCGAATTGACATAATGACTTTTTTACTGTGATCTCCAATCTAGAATTAACCCAGCTCTGACGGCAGATAAAATTATTGTGAGAGAGAAAAAGTGCGCAGGAAAATTCACGCTGTCTCGTATTTATTCGTCAGGTTATTGTTAACGTGACGACGCAGTCACAGAGTGAGTCTTCGTGGTTGGGTTTGGCGAAATTTGCCTGGAGCGGTTCAGTGATCGAGTGCTTGAATTGTGGAGAGATCTACCGCTCGAGGCAGTACTGGTATGGTAACAAATCTCCAGAAGATTACGCCGTAAAGTCAGAGATTGTGCATGTGTGGCGAGGAAGTGACAGAAGTGTTAAGAGTCAGATGTATTCAGCACAAATGCTGCTGGACGGGGTCTCCTACCTTGCGGAGACTGTGTCCAATCTCAGCGCACAGCCATCGAAAGCCATCACAGACTGGGCCACTGACAAGATTGCTCCGGATTATTGGGTTCCCAATTCTCAAATTATCGTAAGTCCTTCAAATATTATTATTAATATATTATTTATTATTTAAATATAAAAAAACAAATTCTATTTTTTTAAATAAAATGTTAGATTTTTTAAAAATTATTTAAAGAAATTAATGCTAACGCATCATTTAAAATTCATTTTATTTTTTATATATTTTTCTTTAATAATTTAATATTGAATCAAATCAAATTAAGGATCAATAGAATTCTTTATTTCTCGTTTATAGAGAAACTGTTCCTAATTTCGGACATGTTGCATAAAATGCTTAGCGCACAATAAATTTTGTTTTGTAAACATGTTTTTGACATTTCAGTGAGAGTGAATGAGACCTAGGTCTAGTCATCTCTCTCATTCTCATGGGAAATTTTAAAAACATATTTACAAACAACAGTTATTGTGCGTTGGGCAAAATGCTCAAAATCCTTGTTATGTAACATTTTAAAAACAATTGAAATTTTTTATTTAGGGAACTTCTCGGCAGATTAGACAGTAGTATGTTATAGATTTCCTTGAGAAAAGCAATAGTATTTATTCAAATTATACACCTCCCTTCCTATACATTAAAATACTTATCGGTCTGGTACAAACATATTTTTGCAAATTATATGTAATCAAAAACTTCATTACTTGCTGGCTAATTCTACTCCGGTCTTCTTTACTTCTCTTTTAGGTGCTTTATTTGAAATCTTAAGTAGTTTATTATATTTATATTCCCTAAAATTATTTTTAACGCTTTTAAAATCGTATAAAAAATACAGATACATAGTCTTGTGTGTTATATCGGACACCAAGTCTCTTGCAGTTGCACGCCTTCCCGAGATTATTTTTTTTCTACAGAATCTCGTTCTTAGAAGCGACGCCTTTTATTATTTTTGATGTTTTTGACAATTACAAAATCTGGAAAATAAAAGACTAAAAAATATAAAAAATGTCCGATATTGAAAGCTGTCCGAAATTTGTCACAGTTCCTCTAAACAAATTATCTCTATTACCTCTAATTATCAAATTTTTAACTAAAAAAAAAGTTTCATTTCAATTCCCCAGAGGTTTAACGGTCTTTTTTAATCCTGTTTCTATGATAAAGTATAACCAATTATAAATTACTAAAAGGGCGTGATTTATTTTTAATGACAGCGATATTAAGGCTCCTCCCACAAATAAAGACGTGCAATTAATTAAATCATAAAAGTCTAAAAATTTCGCAATTGGATAATAAAGAGAATCTAATCCTAATTAAAAAAGAACTAATGACAAAGCATGCCAGCTTTGCAGAATACTCGAATTGACGAGTTCGAAAACACTGCAAACTTTTTTCTTACCAATGATTTTTTTTTTAATTAATTTAAAAGAAAACCACTAAGAAGTACAATACTTTACATTCCAGTCCAGAGTACTTCTTCATTGTTTTTTTCCTTTAGCCATCTAAAACTGTTAAGAAATCTCACAGTTCAAAAATAGGCATCATTCCAAATCTCCCCATCTTACTCTACGAAAATTAGAAACATTCGAATAACATAAATCAATTACCAAGGTTTATCGATTCATTATCCTTAGAGATCGATGCTGCTGAAATGGAAATTTCAAGACCTTTCAATTGAATCCAAACTTGATAAAATCGATCGACAAATGCATTATCTAAATTGGTTCACTGAGAGAAAAAAGGGAGTGCGATTAACCTTTTTTCCTCGTAACTTTAACACATTTTAGGTGTAAAAATATATCAACATTTTTTAATGTTAATTTTACACCTTTTTAAGTGTAAAATTAACATGAAAAAGGGTAACTTTAACCCATAATACACATGAAAAGCATAATATTTACACTAATATTTCGGATCAATTATGCAAGGTAAAATTAACATTTCCAGAATGTTATTTTAACTTTTTCGGATTTCTCTCAGTGTTTAACTTTGACTTTGAATAATTCAAAATGAGGAATTTTCTGGCCATAAATATCTAAGGATAAATTTATCCCAAAAAAATATTATTTGAAAAAATTAAAGAAATGGCTAAAACCATTTTCGAAAATCACTGTTCAAATGAGCAATAATGGTTCCGGATTATCTTTTAAATCAGGAAAATTTCATGAAATCAAAATTGAAAATTCACGTCTATTTCTTTAATATATTTTGGATGGTTACTTTACTCTTTCGTACTCTTCTTCTTCTTTTGAACATCAGAAGAAATTAAATTTCGATCAAAACAATTTTCAGTGCGAAAATATGGGATAGATAGAAATATATACAAAAATTTTGACAATAATGGAATGTGAATTTTGATTTCATGAAATTTTCCTGATCTAAAAGGTGTACTGAAGGCACAAACATTTAATTTGATCAGCAAAAAATCAAATTTAGTCAATTTAAATTTTTAAAAACAGTGATATTTTCATGTATTTGTCTTTTAAAGATTAAATAAGCAAATTTTCGTTTATTTCTATCATTCAAAATTAATATTGAGGTTTTTACTGACCAAAATTTAATACCTAATACCTCCGGCATACCTTTTAAATCGGTAAAATTTCAAGAAATCAAAATTTGCGTCTTTTTCAAGACATTTGCTTAAGTCTATCCCACTCTTTGGAACTCAAAATTGGACGGAACTAAATTTAACTTAGTGTGATGTTCAAAAGAAGAAAAAGAGTGTGAAAGAGTAGGATAGACATATACAAAACTTTAAAAAGGAAAGAAAGGGATATAAATTTTCATTTATGAAATTCTCCTGATCTGAAAGATGTGCCGGAACCGCCGGAACCATTACTGAACAAAGGACAATGGGCAAAAGTGGTCTATGGTGTGACCACCAATAAGACCTATATTATTGAATAGGCCATGGTATAGGTAACAACTTTTGTAACGGGACCAAAGTTTTAAACCATGGGGGAAAAGTTCTAGAGCAAAAAAAAAAACTATTTTCTTAGAAGAAAAATAATTTCTTACATGAATTGTACCTATACGCACTTATACTGCCTTTTTTTAAGGTAAAGAATAAATTGTAACATAAAATATATTAAATGATTGCATATTCTCGAAATGGGCATAAACGCGTATCTCTTTACAATGCAAAACTGGCGTTGTAACATTGAAACATAAGGGCTCAAAGTCAAAACTTTAAAACCTTATATCTGAAACCTTATATCATTTTGTATGGGGACTGCTGAAAGGAGTGGCAGAGGGAAACGTATATATACACGGTTAAAGAGCCTTCCAGTACCTTTGATCATATGCCAAGTTACTGATTTCTACTTCTTTTCACAGAGGAGTTATAGTGGAAAAAATCATTATTTTGTATGGGGGCTAAAAGAAGGAGTGGATGGGGGAGGAGCCTATATACATGGTTAAGGAACCTTTCATAGCCCTTGATCTCATACCAAGTTTCAGTTTGCTACTTCTTCTCAGAGGAAAGTTAAAATGAAAAAAGTCCACATTTTGTATGGGGGCTAGTGGAAGGAGGGGTGGGGGGAGGGAGTAGGATCCATGGATAAATAGCTGAAGTCATACATTGACTCCATACCGGATTTCATGAAGATCCCTTTAGCAGATGTTGAGCAATTCGATGTCAAAATAGTATTTTATCGAAAGGATAAATGCGTTTTTACAAGGACTCCCGGCTAATATCGTCCTAGGTCACGGTAGTTTTCCATCCTACACTATTATCTATAAAATGCGCCAAGTCCCATCTGTGGTCGCCACATAGACCAACTCCCATACATTTTTGCTCAATGTCCTTTGATATTTTTTTGCCCATTTGCTTTTCTTATTTTGAATTTTATAAATAAATCAAAAAAGCATTGTTTTGAGAAGAAGTGGTACAAAAGGGGGAGGAGAAAAGAGAAGAGACTGATAATGCTCTCCTCAACTCTTCCGATGTTGATCAGAAAATTATTCCTTTTTTAAAAGAAAAGATTCAAATTTTACTAACAAGGCTTTCGACCTTTGGAAAATCTTTCATCTTGAAAGAGGAATAATTTTCTGACGAGCACCAAAAGAGTTGAGATGAACACAAAATTTCTGTCAGAATCCAGATACAGAAGATCTGAAGATAATGTATGTACATTTATGTAGGGGGGTCACCGCAGACCGAATGTTGAAATCTCACACCGTTTGACACAAACTGAAATTTTTTCTGACTATTTCTCTCACAAATGCGCAATCACTGTTGTTAAAAATTACTCGCCAAGAGAATATGCCCCAAAATTAAGTGGAACCTACTTACAATTTGTTCTGACAATGCTGCTAATTTCCAGAACTGCCACAGTTGCAGTGAGAACTTTGAGATGTCGAAATTGCCAAAGCATCACTGTCGTCGCTGTGGAAGGGGCTTCTGCAGCTCATGCTCGAACAACGAGATGCCCGTGCCTGAACGTGGCTGGACTGAGCCAGTTCGCGTTTGTAACTCCTGTCGGGATGAATTGCTGAAGGCGGAGGTGGCAGGTAAAACAAGTGTGACTATTGTAGATTTTGGTATACTAACTTCTTGCATGGTATCTCTCGGCAACAATTTTCTCTCGACCGATGTAGAAACTAACCACAGAGAATCTTCACCAATTGTAGGCGGAGGATTTTGCGGACCTGTTGACGATTCAAATATACGTGCCAGGAGAGTGGGTGAAGCTGTTATCAGTACTCTGACTTCCGTTGCATCTGTCCTGGAATATCCAAAAGGTTTGATTGAGAAATTCTTGGGAATTTTGTGGGTCAGATGGAAAATGGTGAAGATGTATTTATTCCTACGTTCTAGATTTTATCAAGGATTCCGTTCGTCCGGCTTATTGGGAGTCAGATGCCGTAGCCAAGAATTGTGCAATATGTGACATGCCCTTTGGTTCCATGGAAAAACTGTCGTCCCCTTCCGGAGCTAATGGCAGTAGATCAGGTGGCAGTAGTCCCAGAGCATCGGGGAGTCCGGGAAGAGGAGCCGCTGCGCTCGATCGTGATCGGCGGCGGCATCATTGTCGCAATTGTGGCCGTGGAGTGTGCAACAATTGTTCCAGAGGACGACGTCCGGTGCCAAATCATGGCTGGACAACGGATGTTAGAGTATGCGACAAGTGCATCAATTTGCCAGACTGAAGCAGATGCCGCCTCTATTTGCTGTATATCTATACTCCTCTGTGGCTTGTGATAGAAATCGTATGGTTCTATTGAATGCTGATTATGGGATTCTCGAGAGACTCAATATGCTTTTTCGTGACCGTTTTATTTTCATTCCAGGCATATGAAAGGTTTTATTTCGATTGTTGAACATCTTATATACTTTTTTGGAATTTTTATGGAATGTCGTATCTTTTCGGTTTTTAATCTATTTTATTTTTTAGGACCTTGATCAAAAATTTAGGACACGCCCTTTTTTTAGGAGTGATTGACAAATGAGAATGATATATCGAACTTTTCACAATTTAGCAAAAAGGTAAAAAAGTAATGAAAGAAAAATAAACCCCAACCCCTCACGATTTTGGGAGTGGCCAGGTAGCCCCGCCTATCAAAATTCTCACTCATAGGAATCCACGCTTGTAAAATTTCTCAAAGAAAAAATTGCCACGTGCTTAGTGTAGTCGCAATAGTTCACTAAATTGAAAAAAACTCGAAATTACGTTTAAAAGAAAAGTATTTATGCCACGCCCTCTTGTAGTTCTACCCTCCCACTTTCGAATTTTCCCACCAGAATAAAAATGCTCAAAATGCTGAACAAATGAATAATTCCTGAAATATATCGTGTAATATTGCTAAAATTTTCATCCTTTATACGCATCTTTTATTGAGGGCGTGGCCTATTTTTTCTGGCCTTTTTCCGACTCCATTATAACACTGAGAAAAAAAGAGGGTGCGATTAACTTTTTTTCCTCATAACTTTAACACATTTTAGGTGTAAAAATATATCAACATTTTTTAATGTTAATTTTAAACCTTTTTAAGGGTTAAATTAACATGAAAAAGGGTAAATTTAACCCCCAATACACCTAAAAATGGTAATATTTACACCGATTTTGGGTCAATTTTTTCAATTAAATCGATGTTGTCACCGGTAATGGCAGATTACGCTGATTCATTCATATATTTGACTAATTAGGGATTCAGGATTCTCGGACTCAAGAATACTTTTTTTTATATTTGTCTATTTCTCAAGTACTTTTGGTGTATTTAGTATTCGCGTTATTTTTGAATACCTTATAATTTGTACAATTTTCTTTAGATTTTCGGATTTCGGGAATATTTATGGTTCTTGAATTCACGAATGTTTTCTTGGGATTCCTGGATTTTGCAAATACGTTTCAACTATTCTCGAATTTGTGAATATTCTCTTGGAATTATTGGATTTTACGAATAAATAGGATTCTCGGATTTGCGACTACTTTTCTTGGGATTCTTGGATTTCACAGATAAGGATTCTTGCATTTCGCGAATCTTTGGGATTCTTAGATTCACGAATACAACTTTGAAGTATTCTCGAATTCGTAAATATTTCTTTTGGGATTGTCGTATTCTACGAATACTTCTTGGGAATTCTAGAATTTTGCAAATCAATATGATTCCCGAATACTTTTCTTGGGATTCTTCGATTTCACGTGTACTTCCTCGAGATTCTTGGACTTAGCGAATTTTTGAGATTCTCGGATTGGCGAACGCTTTTGGAGTATTCTCGAATTCGCTATTTTTTGGATTCTTGGATTTTGTGAATCTTTGCGATTCTCAGATTCACGAATACCTTCGAATACTTCTTTTGGGATTGTCGTATTCTACGAATACTTCTTGGGAATTCTTGAATTTTGCGAATCAATATGATTCCCGAATACTTGGGATTTTTGGATTCTACGAATATTTTTTTGAGATTCTTGGATTCTACGAATAATTAGAATTCGCGAATACTTTTCTTGGGATTCTTCGATTTCACGTGTACTTCTTTAAGATTCTCAGATTCGCGAACGCCTTTGATACAATAATAATTAGGATTTGCTAATACCTTTCTTGGAATTCTTCGATTTTACGAATACTTTCTTGGGATTCTTGGATTTAGTAAATTTTTGGGATTTTCGGATTCGTGAACACCTTTGGGGTATTCTCGAATTTGCAAATACTTTATTTTTGGGATTCTCGGATTTTATAAATACTTTCTTGGGATTCTTGGATTTTGCGAATAATTAATATTCGCGAATTCTATTCTTGGTATTCTTGAATTTTACGAATACTTTCTTCGGATTCTTGAATTTAGCGATTTTTTTGGGATTCTGGGATTCACGAATGCACCTGCAGTATTCTTGGATTTAACGAATACTTTCTTGGGATTCTTGATTTTGCGAATAATTAGGATTCGCTCATACCTTTCTTGGAATTCTTTGATTTTACGAATACTTTCTTGGGAATCTTGAATTCAGCGAATTTTAGGTTTCTTGGATTCGGAAACACCTTTGGAGTATTCTCGAATTTGCAAATAGTGTTTTTGGGATTCTTGGATTTTATGAATACTTTCTTGGGATTCCTGGATAATTCGATTTCACGAGTACGTCCTTGGGATTCTTGGACTTAGAGAATTTTTGGGATTCTCGGATTCGTGAACACCTTTGAGGCATTTTCAAATTTGCAAATACTTTTCTAGGTTTAACGAATTTTATGAATACTTTCTTCGGATTCCTGGATTTTGCGAATAATTAATATTCGCGAATACCTTTCTTGAATTTAGCGAATTTTTGGGATTCTCGGATTTACGAATGCCCTTCGAGTATTCTCGGATATAACGAATACTTTCTTGAATTTTGTGAATAATTAGTATTCGCGAATACTTTTCTTGGGATTCTTGGATCTCACGAATACTTTCATAGGATTCCTGGATTTTGCAAATACGTTTGAACTATTGTCGAATTTGCGAATATTCTCTTGGATTTGCGATTACCTTTCTTGGGATTCTTGGATTTCACAGATACTTAAGATTCTTGCATTTTGCGAATCTTTGGGATTCTTAGATTCGTTTTTGGGATTCTCGTATATCTTTGAAGTATTCTCAAATTCGCAAATGCTTTTTGGATTCTCGAATTCAACGAATACTTACTCGGAATTCTTGAATTTAGCGAATTTTTGCGATTCTGGGATTCACGAATGCCCTTGGAGAATTCTCGGATTTACCGAATACTTTCTTGGATTTTGCGAATAATTGGGATTCACGAATACTTGGGATTCTTGATTTTACGAATTTTTGGGATTGTCGAATATTTTTGCAATTTATTTCGGGATTCATGAGTACTTTCTTGGGATTCCTATCTTGGGGTTTACAAATATTTTTCTGGGATTCTCATTTAACTCGAGAAATTAGCAAAATATATTCTGTAATCATCCTTGGCCACAAGTGACATAAAATCAAATATTTTTATCTAAAACTTTTAAACATTTTTTTATTTATGCCAGCTCTGAAAGCTACTATACTGCCCTTTTTATCCTGTCTTTATAATTTGTTCACGAAAAATTAATTTTTATTTAGTCATGGGCGTGGCCTATTTTTTTCTGGGTGGAGCTTACTCAGCAATATCTAGATAGAAAAAATATGTTAAGATACGAAAGTTACGGCATTCCATATTTAATTCCCTTTTTCTAATGATTTAGTTTTAAAAATGTTTGTATTCCCAAGATTATAGTGATTGTAGATGAATTTATTGATATTTGCGCAAGATGAAATAAAAAGTGTCGTTGACTTTTTAATAAATGTTTATTCTACATGAAATACTCTAAGAGGGAGGATTGGGCTGTGACTAGTTGCGGACTTTGGCGTGGATAGCCAGTCGCGTGGGGATTTCAATGTTGTTTCTGGCCAGCAAATCCGTGAGTGTCTCTACAAATTCTCGGCCTAGTTTCAGTTCATCGTCCTCGCAGATTCTGTCAAAAAGTACAAGAGCGGCTTCGTGGTTGTTGTCTCGCACAAAAGAGTTTAGTAGCATGATGTACATATCCTGCTCTTTAATTAGGTATCCCAAGCCCCTGGTGCACCTGGCTAACCGGACAAGAGGTTCAACTTTCTGGGCATTGCTGAGGTAGTCACATTGCTTCTGGAATAGTTCCTGATTGATTCGAATTTGCGGGTCAATTAGGAGTTTTCGCAGTTGACTGTCAGTACCCCCTTCAGCCAGGGCAAAGATTAGCGTCATCTGGGCATTGGGTGAACCATGGACTTTGGCTACAGCTGCCATCACGTCCTCCATCATTCGCGGAAGATCATCTTGAGTCGTGCCAAATCCGGCGGGATCATGCTTGGCATTGCTGACTTCCAGGATGAGTGTCATTAGTTCTAATTTCAGTGGCGTCTTCCGGAATCGATTGGCAATCTCCTTGAACTCTTCAATGGCTTTCGGGAGATCTTTCCGGCAGATAAATTCCCGGACAACGGGTCCAAGGAGGGTATTGTGGTAGTCACAGTATTTTAGATCTACCAGAAATCGTAGGAATCCTCTTGTCTCTCCTTCTGGGGTTCCAGCTTCTGCTGAGTGCTGTGCAACTTTGCTCAAGAGATTCCAGGCATTTTTTAGGCTATTGCTGCCTCCTCGGATTTTCGTTGTGGCACGCATTGTTAGGACTTTCTTGGCCTCATTTAGGAGTCCTTTTTCAACGAGAAGACTGGCAAAATCGATCACTTTGTGCTCATCCACGGCAAATCCGGGGTATCGTTTCTTCAGTTCCAGCCACGTCCACTCTGCTTCTTTGACATTCTTGGTCTTCACGTGCAAATCAAAGATACTGGCCAACATTCCTGGGCTCAGATCAACTTTCTTCTTATCACAGAGCTTCTTAACCTCAATTGCCCGATCCAATTTATTCCGCTGAACATTGAGCTGCAGCAAACGTCGCAGAACTCCGCGTGTATTGAGTTTTTTCGCCTCCAGCTCCACCAGATGACACTCCAATTCCTCCAGGGTCATATCACGAGGATGACTGATATGCTGACCAATATTTTCTCTCGTGGAACTATCCATTTCCCTATCCACAATCCTCCGGAGGTCTTTTTTGATTGTTCCGGCAAGTTCCTTGTCCAGACACTTTTCCACTGCCTGTTCCACGACATCTCTGGCCATTTGTGATATTTTTACACCACACAGGAAGAACTCCTTGATGAGTTTGCCTAGATTCTCGTACGA
Source organism: Phlebotomus papatasi (assembly GCF_024763615.1). Classification (NCBI taxonomy): domain Eukaryota; kingdom Metazoa; phylum Arthropoda; class Insecta; order Diptera; family Psychodidae; genus Phlebotomus; species Phlebotomus papatasi. The sequence continues at coordinate 70,406,465 of NC_077222.1, forward strand.
TGATTGATTTGAGCGATTTGTCACGAGTTCCATGAGGAATTTTCCTCCAATGTCAAAAGGGGCATCACTCCGGGAGCTGAAAAGAGCCACAATCTTCCCTAATAAGGAAGTTCTGGTGCAATGGGCATGAGTTGTAACAAGAGGGGACACGAGGGCTTCACAATTGATCTTTGCCTGGTATGTTTTGACAATGTCAAAGGTCTCTTCGAATCTCTTCTGGATCAGAAGATGGGAAGCAAGCGGAGTGAGAAGTTGGGACATTTTTACGCCACAATCCTCGAGGATTTTTACCGCTTTCCCGGGGCTTTTGAGGATGATTGTCAGCCGAGGGAGAATGTACAAATTGAGAGTGTCAGAGTCTGGATTCACTCCCAATTTGGACATTTGAGAGAGAACATTGAGAATTCCCTGCTCTCCTCCATTCTCAAAGCCCCTGATGATCAGTGGCCAGAAGAAATGAGGCTTGAGCTCTTCACTGTGAGACAATTCCTCGAGTAACTGCAGTGCCACTGGAGATGCTCTTCTGTGGGCAATTTCAATGGCCACATGGAGTGATCGGATATTCCTTTCGGATTCCTTCAGATCCGCGCAGACAGCAATGATATCCTCAGCAGAGCAATCCTTCTTGATCATGTCATTTATGAGGAAAGTAGCATATCCATCGAGATCCTCATGCGAATGGAAGATAGGCTTCGGCAGGGAATTCAGAACTTCCAGAGCTTTGTTCCACTTTCCCTCAAATACGAGCTCCGTGAGCAGATTCCGGAGGATTGAGTGGATGCCTCTCTTCTGAAAAATATCCTCAGGGAGGTATTTTAGAATTGCAGCCACGAGCGACTGATCCACATTGTTATTTAGGGCTGCTCTCACAATGACCATAACCTGGTCAGGGCTCAAGAATATCCCATCTTTCGCCAGAACTCCTGCCGCTCTGTCCAGGGTCCCATTTTCCACATACGCCTTGATGAGTTCAGTGATTGTAGATGGACTCTGCTCCACATTAGCAGCTGCCATTGTTTCAAGAACCAATTCAACATTCTTCAGATCCCTGTTCCGGGAATGAGCCAATATCAGGGCATTAAACACATTCTCTGTGGCAGGAAATTCTTTTTCCTTCATCTCTGCCAGTATCCGGAATACTTGTTCTATTAGATTGCATTCAGCTGCCAGGTAGAGGAGTTCCTCGTAAATTTCTGCCGTGGCTGGAATCCTCAGTTCCTTGAGGAAAGCCTTATAATTCAGGATACACTGTCTATTCCTTCTCATCACTTGCAGGAGAGTAATATAGTCATCAGGGGAAGGTGTCGTTGACTGGTTCATGAATTCCCAAATCTTGTTGACAAACTCAGCACGTTCCTGGTGATTCAAGTCCGGAAAGAACGGTCCACAGCATTTTAAGAGGAACAGCACATTCTCCCGGCTTGTCTGGTGGTCCGACAGTCCAGTGACAACATCCTGGAAGGTACTTATCCCAATCCTGTGATTTGTCACTGCGTCCTGACGAATTTTCTCCAGATTCTCATGGAAATTGTCCAAGGAATCACTGAAACACCGGCTGAATCTCCATGTTCCACCTAACCTACATCTATTTGATTGATTCTGTGGCGAAAAGGGCACAACACTAGATGACTTCAGCAGTGTATTAAAACCTGCCCCAACCCGGATATGTTTCTGGAGTGTCCTGAATGCCATCAATCCTCGAAAATCGACCGTTGCAGAAATCAATGCAAAAATCCGCAGAATCGCGCTAACGTCAAATTCACGTGTCAAAATGTCAAAATTTTAGGCTGCGTAACAAATATTGAACGACGTAAACAGCTGATGAAAAATGCAAATAACAGCTGAAATGCAATGATAAAATTAGAAATTCCATATAAAATAACTATTTTCTCCAAATACCTCCCCTTCGGTATACTTTTCAATGGAAAAATCTTAAAATTAACAAAGTAGATTTTTCCATGAAAGGAAAATTGTTTAGTTGGCTGCGTATATATTTGTTTATTTCCTGTGAAATCAAAATTTTCACCATTGAATTTCAGCTGTAAATGTGCATAAATGACCAATTTACCAAAGGAAATTCCTCAATGATCACCTCAAAGGACACCAACCAGAGGATAACTGTGAAAATTAGAAAATTGTCGTGATTTTGTAAAATCGCTCAGCGGCCAACTTCATTGTCAATCTGTTTGAGTTTTTGACACATTGAAAAAAGTTTTCTTTGCTAGCGAAAAAGTGGAAGAGCGACGCTGATCCGTGAAAAAGTGTGAATATCTTGAGAAATATCCCAGGTATGTGGCTAAATTTTATCACAAAAAGTCCCTGAGGGTTTATACATTCAAGATTCCATGGAAATTGGGTGGATTGATGGGGAAATGGGTGGAAAATTGTTGCGTAAAAGTCGTCTTGGGTGAAAATGTGCGTCTGTGTGAGTTGCAGAAGCACCAGCAGCAAAAAAAGCCTGACCCATTTTTGTTGTGTTTTTGAAGGCAATTCATAGAATTTTTGTAAATTTTACCACTATAAACTATTGTGCACAAAATCATTCATATTTTGTCCCAATCAATGGTTTCCGTCATGAAAAATTCCCTGTCCTGAATATTGCGTCACACAAATCTTTGATCTCTCGAATGGGGAGACTCGACAAATGCCACATAATGGTGGTCAGGAACTTTGAGGGGCATCCGGACAAAGGCTCATTGTCCCCCCTTGGTAAATCAGCCAGGAAGAGTTTGCGGCGTCAAATAGGCCACGACGCACTTTTGGTGACATAAAGATTTTTCCTCCTGATATCTGGGTCGTCGGAAGGGGCTGTTCAAAGGGGGGAAAGGGTCATCTGGGCGAAGTGCATGATTCCATATAAATTGTCCACGTCAATTGCTAATAATATTCCGATGCGTTCGATTCCGTCCGTCTTTTTCTTTAGTTTCTGCTTCAGCCGAAAAACTTGAAGCTCGTGAAATACATAGTCGTATATTTCTGTGCTACCATACACACACCGATCTCTGCCCAAAAGTCTCTTGGTGTAGTGCTGCTGGTGGCTCACTAATGGGAGAGGGAGAGATAGAGAGAGTGAGAGAAACATGTTTGATTTTTGGTGGAGTTTGAGAAATCTCTCATTTTAATCCAGGAATTATCCGGAAAAAAACTCCATTTTTGGTTGTTTACTTTGGCCTAAATCTTGGGGTAGAAGACAGAGATTGTGGGGCTTATCGATCAGTTCAAACCATGTTTAAATGCATCATTAACAAGATTTCCGGGTGAAGACACAAAACTCTCAAGAGATAATGGAAAGCAACCCCCTGTGAAAAATGATTCATCATCTTTCAAGAGTCAATATTACTTCCATCTCCTTGGTAGCTTTCTCACTAGCAATATTTGCAAATTTTTTTCGGTGAGACTCTCAAAGTTACATCATAGATTCTTGTACATCGCTGAAGAATTGAAAGACCATAGGGTAAGTGTGCCAAATTTCAGCATAGTTGCACATAGAGCCCTGCACGAGTCGGGTTTATGGGTTTTTTTTCCAACCCGCATCCGCAGTGGATTTGACCCGTACCCGACCCGACCCGTTGAAATTTAGTGCTGCCCCAAGATGAATAAAAACAAATAACAAAGTAATAAGGTGGGCCAGATCGGGCTGGTGATGACGTAGATACTTTTTGGAGGTTATGTCAAAAATCATCTGTTCGTGACTCGCGCCAAAATCTCATGCGAATACTTTTCTATAAAATGTTGGGAATATATCAAAATTATTAGTTTAATTGTTAACAGAAATGACTATTATTATCAATTAAACTAATATTTGATGTTGTTTCTGTTTTTCTCATACTTTTTTGCCACAAAATTCCACTGGGCAAAAATTATTTCCACGAAACCCGGCAGACCATACATTGCATGAGCAAATCACAAATGTGTCAGAACTTTCAATACTAATGTATTTTCTTTGGAAAAAACTTAGAATAAGCAAAATGATACAGAATTCTATAAATCACGTAGAATACCAAATTGATATAAAATGTCGAGTTCAGATATTCTAAACAAAAAGCAAATTAAATTTTCTATAATTTCGTAAGACTTCTACAACGGTTCTAAGGACTCATAAATCCATTTCCCCATTTTTTGTGTTAAACTAAGAAAAAAAAACAAGAAAAATCTTAAAATTAGTTTTCATTGATTTTATTAACAAAACGCTATTTTATTAAGTTATTCTTTTTCCAACACTTTCTAAAATTTTCCTCTAAAATTGACATCGTTACGTATGTATCAGGAATGAGTTTTTTTCAGAACTGTCAAGAGCAATTCAGAAAAGAAATTTAAGGTGGCATTTGAATTCTCAACTTATGGTTCTTTCAGTACAATTTTACGACTATTTTGGATCTTATATGACTTAATTTTTATCCATTATTTTTACATTTACAAGTATTTTGTGTTTTTTAATCAATTTTCATGCCCCGAAACCTATAAAATGTCATCACCTGATGAAATTTTGCCAACGAGGGAATTCACTAAGGCAAAATTGGCATTTTCTCGCCTTTAGCGAGTTTTTTCTTTTTGAATATTGAAATACTTGAGAGATAAATATTTACGATATTCGGAATTTTTAAGAATTAATTGCGTTATTCGCATAATTTCTATTCTGGATTAAAACGTGACCTTTTTTGATCATTGTAGTCTTCATTGTGGTAAAACCCATTCAATTGTTTATTCATGTATGATGTTGTACTCTTTATAAAAGATTTGGCACTTTACCGCACTTTGGAATTATCTCCCAATATCCTGATTCTTGGTCTATTTTTTAAAATTTAAATCATAAAAATATTATCAAATAATTTTTTCACAAAGAGAAAGTTACGCTAGGGAAAATGCTCTCTGCAGTTCAGACTTTACCATCTTTTTCCACAAAAATCGAGAATTAATCTTAATTTTTGCTACACAAAAAGAATCTGTAATTCATTAAGATCCATTGCTTACCTCATTTAGTATTTAAAGTTCTTAATTTTTTGTTACAAGACAAATAAAAAAGCAATATCGATTTGTTCCAAGGCATATGGTACAATTTTTACATTCGAATGTGAAGGTACATGCCTCTGAATCTCGAACAGTTTCTGAAAATATTGCTGTCGAAACATTAAACGAGGTATTATTTACAAGCCTGGGCCTAATACACTAATTGGAACTATCATTTTAGTGAAACAAACTATCAAAAAAAAATTTAATTTTTCTGAAGTGTTACTTTTTCTTTGGTAATAAAATTGTTGGAAAAACCATTTTATCGATATGGAAACTATAAAATCCGATGTAAAAAGAGAAATGTGGTGCTCCACGACCCCATACATTGAATTGGCCGGTAAGGCTAGCATGCCTAGAATGCTGTGTTTTTTTTTCTGTGTAGTCTATAATTTTTCAAAAAACTTAATAAAATTGAAAATTGACTAAGAAGTGTACAATGAATGCAATTTTTAAACATATTAACTGCAAAATAAGATTAAATTTTAAAATTTAACAATGGAAAATCGATTTAAGGAAATGATTGAGTTTAATGGCATATGTGGACGATATTTTATCCTAGGCAATTTTAATATCATACCCAATGTGGTCATATTAGTAAAAAGATATTTTTTTTTAAATCAAAATGTATAATATTATACTTATTTGAAGTTCATTAGCCGAGGAACAATAAATATATTTTCACTTATAAAGAAAATTAATTAATCTTTGCAACATTATTCGATTCTTATTTTTCTATTACAAATGTTTGACAAATCTGAGTTGTCGACACTGTATACCAGTCGGGTAAAAGTATCTACGTCACTGGCGGTTCGATCTGGCCCACCTTATACTTGAAACATCTTGGTGCTGCCCGGCCCGACCCGCAAAAAAAATTAATACCCGACCCGACCCGACCTGCAAGAACTGTATAAATTTATCCGTCTCGAACAATAGTAACCCGAAAATTTTTAACCCAATCAAAATCGTCGCACGCTATTTGAATCAAGGAATTGAATTTAACTTTTGAATCCTTGTTACAAGATAAGTCAAATTTGACACAAAGTTACTTAGATGTATTGGCTCTAGATACGTGAAAACAATAATCCTAGAACATAACGCTGGACTACTTAAAAAACTGATTTTTATTAATAATGCAAAAATAACCATTTCGTCGCCACTTTTTACCACTTTTCGCCAGTTTTGTAAAATTTGTAACCACTTCTCGCCACCCACTTGAAAAGAACCACACTCGGTTATTTTAGGCAATGCTATGAAAAGAATACATTCACCATTTCTCTTTCCTTGTGATCACTTTATTATTACTCTCTTTAAATGATTTTTCTTCACTTTTACTTGAGAAATCAAATTATGGGGCTTTTGCAGAAAGTAAACAATGCAGATTTGACAACTGAGAATGTACGAAGTGAAGTTAGCGTCGCCTATTGAAAAGATATGGCGACGCTAACTTCAATTCCAGAATTGGCGAATTCCAGAATATTACCACTTCTCGCCATGCCTCATTTTTATACAAAAATAATATAAAATGAAATATTAAGTGACTAAATACAAATTTTATGTATTCTACAAGTGCAATTATATATTCAATAGACCAATTATTTACCCAAATAGGTATTTTTGGCCTGATGAAAATTTGACGACACTTAGTACATTTGGTAAGAGATGTTGGATTCGATGCACTTGCTTAAAATATTGCTCTAAAAAGTGATCAAAATCGTGAATCCAAAAGGATTAATTATTATTTTTCGATTCTATGCGTAGAAGCAGAAACAATACAAAAAAATTGCGACTCATTTATTTCATAAATTGCGAAAAATAGCGATTTCAATGTAAGTGGCGAGAAGTGGGGCACTGGCGAGAACTGGTGATTCCACCCTATAAATGAATTAAAGTGATCAATATAAGTAATTCAAGAACTATTAATAATTTAATTACAAGTTTCGTAGTGTGATAACTTCTTGAACATAACTTTCGTTTTTTCGGCGGTTGATTCGCCAAGTTTGTTTTTTAATCACAGTAGCAAACATACAGTAATTTTAAAACGGTAAATTTGCAATTTTTCATCTCGAAATTATTTTTTTCAATAATATATTTTATTTTTCAAGCTTAAACAAAATTCAGTAAGATAGATGAATAATTATAGCTTACTTTAAGCAACTTACTTAAAAAACAAGTTTAAAAACATTTTTGTTTAGCGGGATGAAAGTGATTCATGCGGAATCACAGAAAAAAATATTCATTATAAAGCTTGGGATCGTAAAAAGCATAAGTACTTTCTCCTAAACTTAATATTTCCAAGTGTTTTTGAATTTAATATTATTTGGAAAAAAAGTAAGATATCGAAAAGAATCTAACCCGAAACAAGAAATGCCGTAGATGACGTCCCGAAACCATTTTAAAATTGAGCTGTGCGTTATTTTAAGCGCATTTACCGTTTTGTGATGGAGCTGTGCGTGATTTTAAGCGCATTCACCGTTTTATGATTGAACTGTGCGTGTTTTCAGCGCAATCCTAACCGTTTTATACTTCATCTGTGCATATTTTGACCAGAATTTTAACGAAATTAATTTAATTTTAATGGCATAACATGCTGAATTTGATCAAAAATATGAGTATTGGTCAATTTATATAGCCAGATATTAGTGGACTATACAATAGCTGGTCTACTTTCATATATTTATCAGTGAATAAAATTTTTAATTAAATAAAAATCAGTGTTTCTAATAATTTAGAAGATATTTTTAGACAAGAGTAAATTTAAGATTATTTTTATGAGAAAATGTTTCAAGAATATATTTAATGAATTATACTCCTGAACAAGTCTAAGAATTCATAATACAAAATTATATTGTCGCTTTATTTAATTTCAGAAAATATAGTTTTGGTAGAAATCTTATCGTGCTTAAAAAGAAATTCGAAAAATTATCTTGCTATCTTTATCCCGAGAATAAGCGTATTTTCGCGCCCGAAAAAATTTAGGGAAATGACATTATGCACCTAGAGGTGATTGCGTTTGATTAAGTCTAAAAAGTCTAAAATTTATAAAAAAAAGGACTTTTTGGTTTTTACACGGAGTTCTTCAAGAAATTGTCAGAATATTCAAACATTTTACCTCTATTAAGGAAATTTAAGTTTTTTTTTTAAATAAGCATGGTGTTCTTCAATTTCGCGCTTCATAAAACAGTATATGTTAATGTGTAATTCAACAATGGTTTCACAAAATGTAGTAAAAATATTATTTGTCTTTGTGGGATCACTTTATTACTTCTTCAAATTCATATACTCTTCCGATCACATAAATTGTTCTTTGATTTATCATATCATTTTTCTATGTTTCTGTAAACTTCGCCAAAGCTTAATCAATTAAAAAAATATATATATTTTTAAAAAATCCTAGAAATCGGGTCGGATAAATGTTTAAGTAATACCCGAAAATTTGAAGGGTTGTATTCGTGACCCGCCCGACCCGCAGAAAATAAAATAAAACCCGCCCGACCCGCAAAAAATCATGCGGGTACCCGCGGGTCGGATCGGGTCGGGTCGGGTATGCAGGGCTCTACCACAAGCGACAATTAATGTGAATCACATTAAAATTTTAATGTGCAAGTGTGATAACGCCGTAAGTGACTTAAGGTGGCTTAAGTCGTAAGTGTGTCTAGCATTATGCTTTTTAGGCTAACTTAAAATTGTCTCACGTCCAGATTACATCATGGATAAATGCCAATAGCCCGAATTCTTTTAACGGCTTTTCAAGGTCAAATATATCATTTTTCTCCGAAAAAAGCTTTTTAAACTAATATTGGCCAACATTTAACTGATTGGAAAGATATTGTAAGTACCCGACAAGACATAACTTAATTCATTCCCATCGATAATAAGTGATTCACTATTCAATCAAAAACGTGCATTCATCGGTTGACACCTGAGAGGAATAGGTACAGTTTAAGTTTTAGTCTACCTGTGCTCAAATAAATGTTTAAGTCGGACTTTCAATCCATATACTCTCGTTGTGATTGAACTTTCTGTTTTAATCATTATCGAAATCCATAATACACGAATTAGTTTTTTTTTTAAACTAAATTAGTGAATATGGATTTCAGTAAAGAAATGATTAAAACAGAGAGTGCAATCACAATGCGTACGTCGAATGAAAGATATACTTTCACAATCAGTTTGAGTGCAGGTTTCCCAATGAATTTTTCTAAAAAAAATTGGTTTGGGTCTTCGACCTTTCTAATCTTTTATAAAATTTCAATAAAACTATAAATAATATTTACAACGATCCTCAGATAGCTGATTGTAAGTACATACAGTTTTTTTTTTTAATTCTTCTAGCAAATTGATAATTCGATAAATTATGCGATGCACTTTCATCGCTTTTAAAAATTTGTTGAGGATTTTCATTCGGCACTATAAGCAATTTACACTACAATAATACTACTTAATAAAGAATAGAATTTCTTATTGGAAAAAAAGATATTAAAAGGAAAAAAAAAACAGACGCGGAGCCAGGGATCGAATCGAACCCGCGGCACTCCCGTTGAATGTCCTGCGCTATACCGCTGAGCCTTTCTTTTTCTTTATTATATGCTGCGTAAATTGGTGTCATTTTCAACTTTGGGGAATTTAAAAAAAAAATTAACCAGATTTCGCACTTTTTGAATATTACCACGTTTAATTTAATGCCTTTCTGCATAGTTGAGCAAAGCCCCAGATTTTTCTGAATTTGATGATTCGAGTACTTCCCTTGTTAGAATACATTTTCTTACAACTTTTTTTCGCATATTCAAGAAAATACTGTTAGAGGGTTAACACCTGGAAAACTTTGTCGAGGAAGCAACAATTTTACACTATTAAAACATTTATATATCCAAAAAATTATAAAATTATATAAATTGTCATTGTATTCACGTCGTGTCAAATTTGATACACCTTTTTCGTTTTCTGCTCAAACGTGTGTATTAAATTTGATAAAAAGTTTGTTCAAGGTATATTCTCACTAAATTATTAATTATATTATCACTCTTTATTGCTTCTTCATCCAAAAAAAAAATCAATTTTAAATGAGTTTACGGATAAAGTTATTCTGAAACCATGTGCATTAGATACAAAACAGGGTAATAAATAAGAGCGTTAACGAGAAGACTTTTTCTTGAAATTCAGCTAAATCAGCAAACATGGCAAAAGATAAAACGCAAAATTCCAATCGGATGATTTGCTTAAATAGAAAATCACCCTCAACCATTTTAAAAAAAATTAATAAGTTTTGCGATTTTGTTCTGAAAAAAAAAATTCTACATTGTGTAAGAGAAAGGTTGTAATTGTGTGTAAACAAACAGCATTGAACTGTTCAGCAATTTACCACAAAATTAATATTCAAAGTCGCGCAGGTAGACGAGAATATGCAATTATAGCTCAAGTCTCCTCGTACACCCATTCGGTTTAGGCTCTTACTGTATTGGTTTTCTTTTTTATTTCACTCTTTATTTTCCTCGTGAAAAAAAGAGAGACGCGCGAGAGACACATACAGAGTGTATATTTTGTTGCGTAATGGGATTTGTGGCTTCTGACGATTCAGTGAAAATCCAGTGAAAAAGCTTTAGCTTTAGAGGTTCATTTTAATTCGAAAAAAAGGACCAAACTAACCGTATTTTTTCATCTAAAATGATTTCAATTCACATTGTTGAAGCCGGTCATTTAATAAGTCAATAGCACTAAATGGTTGGGTACACCAAAAGAGAGTTTGTTGAACATGAATATAAGAAGCGATAGTGAATGACTCGGAAACCTTATTAAATAATTTCTTCTATTTTATTTTAACTTTAGGAAGTCAAAAAAAAAACATTCGTAAATAATAGTGTAAATTGCAGTAAAATGAGAAGGGGCCAGGGAGTGGTATATAGAGAGGAAATGAAAGACATATTCGTGCTATTCTCTAATTTATCCAGCCAGGAGACTATTCTTTCTTTCATTTTTTTTTATTTAAACAGACAATGCAGTTTGTTCTTTCAAAACGACATTTACTTTATTGTCCAACATTGAGGCGAATCACAGTGTAATAATGATTTTTCGTTTGGACACTCTCTATACATATTTAACTGGGGTAGTATTTCACTGAAAATGTGTAGTGCAAGATCTCTTTTATTAGCAATAAATTGTTAGTATTTTTGTATGTATGAGAACCTCAAATTTATATTAAAACTCACACTTTACTGTCGTGTGTGACTTTATGTTGTTTGGTGTGTATATTAAAAGCTTTTTTTCCGCTCCTCGATCACGTCTTTTTGGTGTGTGTAGGTGAAGTATTTTTCACTTCATCGATTTTCCCAATATCTTATATTTAATATTTAGTAAGATAGCATAGAAATGTGTCTAATGGATCCAATGCCAGTTTACATAGTTCCAGTATGAATAAAATATTATTTCTGGGTTGATACAAGGGGTCCAGGGACTATGCACTTCGGGATTATAAAACATGACACGGAATTATGCAAACACAATTATGTATTTTTGCCTAAAATTGGGGCTAAATGAACATTTTTAGTACTTTAATATTCTCAAGTTCTTCTACAGATTAGCTTTTCTTTGTGTTGGTTTCTGTCATGGCTGTTTTGGGGGTTTAGAACACGGCAAAGACTGGGGGAAACAGTAGAGATATGAACCAATACAAAGAAAAATCAATAATGCAGAAGCACTTGAGAATATAGTAAAATGATAAAAAAAACATGTGCATTTTTTATTGGAATAGCACCATAATACCATTTTGTGCGGTTTTTTTCGGTCCCGAAAATGTGCGTAATATCCGGGACCCAGTTTTAAAACGTTTAAAATGGAACAAAACCAATTCCTATTCAAATTTGACATACCAATTATTTTGTGTATGAGTAATGACCAGCGCACAATAACTTTTGTTTGTAAATATGTTTTCACATTTCCTGTGGGACTGAGAGAGATGACTAGATCTAGGTTTCATTCACTCTCATAGAAAAATCAAAAACATGTTTACAAAACAAAAATTATTGTGCGTTGGGCATAATACCCAAAGCACAATAACTTTTGTTTTGTAAACAGGTTTTTGACATTTCAATGAGAGTGAGTGAGATCTAGATCTAGTCATCTCGCTCATTCTCATGAGAAATTATGAACACATGTTTACAAGCAAAAGTTATTGTGCGTTGCGCATAACACACAATAATTTTGAAAATATGTTTACAAAATAAAAATTATTGTGTGCTGTGCCTTGTGAATTACTCTATATAACACAAAGATCTTTTAACTCTTTCGTCTCTTTTGGGACTCTGAGTACCCAAAGCAGCATATGAATGTTCTGTAAAAAACAATGTTTTTTAATTATTCAGAACTGATAAAAATCCTATTCTTGTGGATGATTACAAACTATAAGGATGTCCAAATGTAAGATATTTTTTGTAGGACCTCAATTAATTCCTGAGCTTAGATATTCTTGATTAAAAAATGGTAAAATTGGCTTGCTGTATATGCTGCGGTCCGGAAAGAGTTAAAGACAGATTTGACTGTTGTCTTTCCAAAATCATTACAAAATTGTTCTTTGTAATTTAAACCGTTCGAACTTCATGGATAGAACAGTATGTAATCACTTGATTTTTTAGTTCCCAAAATTTCGAAGTTTCACGCTTAGATCACTTTTCGCAAGAAATCTTCATGTTCAAACGATTTCTGAGAAATGATGTCACGCTGTTTTGTCTGACTGTCCGTCAGGGTGTTATCAGACCTAGAAGCCAAACGGTTAGAAAAAGGGACTTAGGGCTTTCGAGTGTGCCCCCCCCCCCCCACCCCTATAAGTCTACACTATGTCTCATTTTAGTTCTTTTTTTTCATCTGATTTTGGCTTTTTACCTCTTTAATATGCGGCTATCACCATCTTAGTGTTGATACCAACCTCCGGTATAAAAACGATGGAAAATAGTAGTTCCTTTTCATTCCTAGAGAACCAGGTTTTTTAAGATTGTTTGAAAATATGTCGTGGGATTTTTTTTTAAAAATTTATCGATATGTGTTAGAGCTTACCTAAGCGGACATTTCGTCCTTACTTATACGAAAATAGCGTTCAATCATTTCTAAACAGTTTTTCAAGGTCAAATATAAAAATGGCTCTAGAGAGTGTATTTTTCGACCAAAGGGGATCAGGGTTGGGTTTGTAAAATTGGTCTTTGAATTTTTAACAATACTCAGCCGGTTCCATTTAACTATGAACCGATAAGTAGTTTTTATCGAAAATCAATTGCATTACTTCTGTCTAAGCTATTTTGGGCGATTTTTTGAATGATTGACAAATTAGTTAAAATCGGTTGTGAACCAGTTAACCGGTAATCCGATAAATGGCATGAAAGTACTTTTGAAATTATAGCATAGAAGTTACAAGTTCGAGCATTTCGCAAAACATAGTACGCTTTGCTACGCCTTTTTCAGTTTTTTTTCTATTTCGGTTGTCTTCTTTATTAATGTTCAAAGCCGTAAGTTAAGGGTTAGGAACTTCAAGTATTTACTGAATAATCTAAGTGATAAGCTTGATGTATAATCTAGAATGTGATAGCTTTATAATTTTCCATTGTTGAATATATGAAAACGGCAAATTTAAAGTAGAGTCCAACCACGTTTGACGTGGTTTAGCTTTCATGATGATTTTACACACTAAATGGACGGTATGGGAGTGTGGTGTGTATAATTTAATTACAATTTAGATTTAGACATATTCATTACCACAAACACTAATCATATAATTTGTTGCTGATTTTATCTGCAGAGTGGGGATATTTTCACAACAAATCACAATAGTTATTCCCTAATTTCGAATTTATTAGTTTTTTATATAAATTTTATATAAATGTATAAAATTAGTAATTATACAGTTCGTCCCTGGATTAATCATGAGAATTGACCACACAGACAATAAAATAGCAACAAATGTTACTAAAAGCTTCACGTTCACATTTTTAGCGATGAACTTGGCGTTTTGCTCAGTGAAATTAACTAAAGTGTTGTATAATTATTTTGACTGGAATTGTCTTATACAGTAGAGTCTCTTAAATTCGAACGCTCGGGGGGTATTTTTGACATTTCTCACCTCCCAAATTCGAACGATTTTTTTCAAAACTAACGAAATTTGTGTGAGATTAAATTGTACTTTGAATCAAATTCTCGTACTTTCTCGCAAGTCTTAGTGGTAACATACTTCCTTTTCATTTTATACGATAATAATGTATGTAAACATTCAGTAAAAAGCACATAAATATGATTTTCATTCATCAAGAATACGAACTTTGTAACGTAACCTCACAATTGACATTTTGAATCCAAACGGCGTTCGAATTTGAGAGATTCAGATTTGAGAGACTCTACTGTAGATAGTAAACTTGTTATATTGCAATAGTTATATTGTGAAATAATTAATTGATCAATGAATTTAGAACTGTTTGTTGTATTTTGTAACTGATTGTCGCCGTGTGTACCAAATATTTACAATGCATTGCAGATCGATTCATTTGGGAAAAAGTGAAAAGGTAATGCAAATGAGAAAGGGCAATCGATTTTATGTGAATTTGTTTCATACATACATATATGTATATATTGCATATATATGTACTTTAAATGGAGGGATTTAACACTGGAATTAAAACAAGCAGTGTAACACTATTTTTGTATACACCATCAATCTGACCTAGAATTGATGTGTATATATTTTCAAGGGGCTATGGAATTTTTTTAAAAAATATATTTAATTCTTTCGTGTGCAGTTGTAGTACGTGAGTATCTTAGCTAAAATGAATTGTCCAGAGGCACTGATATTGGTGATGAGTTGGGGGATTTTTTGATTTGGCATCCATGAAACTAATCAATTGAAAGCTGTTGATGCGGGGAGTCAAGATCAAAAGTTGTTGAAGAGGAGGAAATGTAGATGAAAAAAAAACAGAAATAGCAACGTGATCAAGACTTTGCGAAACGCTCGAATTCATTAGGTCGATGTCATATGCCCAACGTACATTAACTTTTGTTATGTAAACATGATTTGAAAATTTCTATGAGAGTGAGCGAGATGACTAGATCTAGATTTCATTCATTCTCACTTAAATGTCGAAAACATGTTTATAAAAATAAAATTTATTGTGCATGGAGCAATATACGGACTTCAAACTTAAGGCTTTGCCATATGATTTAAGTGCTCTAGTTTCTTACCAATCAAAATTTCATGGAAAAAATTATCATAGGATTTATTAAAGGCAAATATGATCTATTAGATTCTGAAAAACCAATAACATTTCTTGCTAAAATTTTGAAACCTTCGAAAACTGAGCTAAGTCTCAAGTAGAAAACCGCTTATAGAAATTTATATAATGCTGGCGTAACATCTACAGGAACCAGACCTTTCCATAAACGGGATTGCAGGACATGTATTGTTAATTTTCGTACAGGAATGGTGATGTCAATCCCAGTCCTAGGGGAATTAAGTGTAGTTTACATCTAGAAAAAATTCCTGGTCACCAAAAGGGGATTTGTATCGGTATACTTGCATCGTAGAGCGAGTACTCTCCCACTTGACGCATTGAATCTACCGTCAAATTTGATTGTGTATTAATAATTTGGATAATAACCGTGGTGTCACATATAAGATTAATATTAATATTAAGAAAAGCCGGAGAGAGAGGTATATATATGCACAATTTCAAATGGAATATCACGTGTGTTAGAAAGAGTACACTCTAGTGGATTAATACGATGAGTAAGATATTACTGTTCGTATTAATTGATTTCTGAATGGTATTACAGGCACACGAGCAATTTTCCATGCGTGCCAACTGTGATTCGGTCAGTTTTCGAGCTATGTAGTGCTGCCAACTTCGTACGCAGAGGGGAAATGTCAGAGAGAAGCAAGATAAAACAATTGCTATCTTTTTTTTGCCATTCTCGCAGTTTAGAAAGTATTAATCTTAATATTAATCTTACATGTGACATGGTCTTAAGGCTAGCATAATTATCAAAATTCGCGATAAAAACGAAAACTTGTTTTTTTATTATAGATTATTTTGTTCCCTAAAGAGTCCGAAAAATTAGATTTTATTTTTGGGACACCGATGTCCCATTCGTCCTTAAAGGGTTAATGAGTTTAATACCAATTTAAACCTCTTTAATAATATAAACCTGGTCGCAGTTGTGTAATAATGGCACAATTAAATATTCGATAAAAATATTAAAAAAAGGCGTTCTAGATACAAAGATTTTGCAAATGAGTCGAAAACAAACCCAAACTTGTCACAGGTAGTTAAATTTTAACCTTGAGAAACTATTAAAGGGGATTATTCAATGTTTTTGCATTTTAGGTGTATATAAAAAACTTAAAATCACTTTAATAACACGAAGAAAGATATAATGTGGGGGTCCTCGAAATCCCCAAGTTGTTATGTCTAACCGTTTGGCTTCTGTTAATAAACAGACGGATAAACAAAGATTGTCATATTTTCTTAGAAAATTGCAAAAATATTTCGAGATATGATTAACCGAGACATTGAGGGTGGAATTTTCGATGTTTCGAAAAATCGAGGGATTATATACAATATATTGCTTTCTTTCTATGGATGTCGAGCTATAACAAAGATGATGGTGCTATTGTATAGCAAATTGCGTAGTTTTCTGCTTCTGCTCATATTTGTTATTTGGCAAATTGCTCTGTCTTCTAGATGATACACATTTTTTCGGTATTTGCTGATGATGAAAATTTCACCATAGTTTTTTTTTCTCCTTTTCCTAAAATTTCCACGAAAATACAATTAGTCAAGATTTTTTGGCGTGTCCGTCTGTGCAGCAAAAGAAAAGGTGACTTTTGCAAAGGAATATTGTTACATTTTGTTTGCTTCTACACAGAAATATCCTAAAGACAGTGACAAACAATAATTGACTTTATTTGTAATGTCCATGACGACGCTGACAATAATGACAACGTCGCTATTTTCACTGCACCATTTACGTGGTATATTATATAGCAAATTTTGATAGAAGTCAACTATATAAACTATTAAAGACGCCCCAATACACATTTAACACTGGACGTAGCAAATAAGGGAAAAATCGCAATTTAATGATGATTTATTCAATGATAGATTAGTGTCTACATTGCAGCCAGTGTCTCCTTCTCAGCCATAATATCCACCTTGTATAGATTTCACAGTATTATATACCTATATTTATTGTTCTATATATTGCACATGGTATGACATAAAATGTATGTGATTTATGGTTTTGGACTAACCACAAAGGTGGAATCCCTGATAGGTTTACCTGTTCTCTGGCTACCACATTTCATGATGTTTCACTTAATTCAATATAAGCAATTTGAGTAACGATTATTGAACTCAATTTGGTCCACAAATCAACATTTTCTCTCTTGACGTGTTTTCCTCAATGGTGCTGTGTGTGTGTTAAAATGGACGCACAGAAGAAGTTCTTCGGAACAAGTTAACTGTTTACAGTAAATGATAATCAATTACTTGGCCTTCTCCCATGTTATACATTTCTACAACATCATCTCAATTTCTTTTCATATCTTTCTTTTATATAAAAGTCTCATCGGCAATTTTTAAAGACTCTTTAGCGCACACAGCAAAAAAAATAAAATTGGCATGCAAGGGGTTGTTCATTTATTTTATTTTTGCCTCTCAACTTTCTTATATTTATTGTTAATCTTATTCTTTTATTTAATGTTATTGTTGTGATTAATTGCACTTAAAAGAATTTTCTAATAAGTAGATTATCTTAAAAATAAATAACATGCTCCTGTAAAATAAAAACTTTTTAAACTGCAAATGAAAAACGGTAAGGTTCGACTTAAAATAAACTTAACTTGAAGTTTGACGTCTTGAGTAGAGCTGTGCGCACGTCCTTGTCTAATCAGGCAGTCTACTATAGGTATCATAGCCTTTTGCTGAGTGTAATTGAATTGTTCAGGGGTGCAATACTCCAATGGATAACAATAATGCTCTCCTTTCTTCAATTAAGATTTAGTTTAGATAAGAAATACAGTTTTTAAAATACAGTGGAACCTCGATAGAGTCAATCACCAATAGAGTCAACACCTATTTTTTTACTCTACGGACTCCAATAGAGTCAACTTGGACCCAAATTGACTCCGATAGAGCCAACTTTTCCATTATTATTGATTGTATTGATTGTATTACTTTTTCAAAATTAAAATCAGTGTTTTGGTGTATCAATGTAACGTTTATAACACAAGAAAAACAATATTATTATAAAATTCGTATATTAACCGTGTAATCAAATTTCGACAAAATAATTTTTTTCGTGATTTTAAGCGTTTTGTTTTGGTCGATTGAAAGTTCTCTTATCTTTGCTCTCTTGTCTTAAGATGTTTTGATTAAGCCCTAGGATCCCGATTGACGTGTTTTCCTGTAATCACAAAAAAAGAAAACGATTTTGGCGCTGAAAAGGGGAGGGGTAGGGAGGATAATAATCCCCAGGTTGACTTATTAGCATCGAACAGACTGGGCCATTGTTCTTTTAATCGATTTTCAAAGAAGCAATGGAGAAGTGAATATGACACCTTCATTGTTTTCGATTAGATAACTCACTGAGAACAGCGCCATCCAGTGTAAGTAAAATGTCCAAGGCGGGAAATATTTTCAGTTGTTCAAAACAATGTAATTCGCATTATTTACATGTATTTTATACTAAACTTTAATTTCACTAAGCCTAGACTCATTTTAAATACATTTCAAAAGTTTTCACAAGAGTTTTATGAGTAAAATTTCCTTTCTTTTGATTTTTCCTGGCATCAGGTGATTTCGATGGTGGTCGATGAAATTTCGAACAGTGAATTCAAATAGAGAATGTTAACGGACTATGTGACACGAAACTGTCAAGAAAAAGCAATTGACCGGGCAATTGCTTTTTGATTTTTGTTCAAGGTATTTAAATTTGGCTAATTTTACTAAAATATCATTTTCTTTTTAAAGAATATTGTCTCAGAGAACGGAAAAAGATCAAATTGATGCAAAAATTGGTTTGATGCCTCAATTTTTTGAATATTTTTTCCACGTGTAAAAAAGCAATAAAGAAGTACAAAAGCAATGACCATGTAAAAAAGCCCAGTCTGTTCGATGTGATTATGGGGTCACCTGAAGACTCCAAGTAGATATCTCTAACCATTTAGCGCCCATTCTTCAGAACAAGAAGAAAATGAGAAAAAATTGGTTTTATTGCTCTTTTTGTGACGTTTATACCAAAATTTCACATTTTGATTGATTTTTTCTCGGACTCCGATAGAGTCACCGAATCCAATGGAGTCAACAGGCCTGGAAATAATTAGTTGACTCTATCGAGGTTCCACTGTATTTAAATCCAAGGTGATGCCACAGCGGAAAATTTCTGAATAAAACTATTCTAAGAAAAGGTTTTGTTAAACGGACAAGTGAATCTTGTCAAAATATTGTCAAAAAAAATGTTATTTACTAATTTGAAAAAAAACATCCTGTTATATTTTAAAAGGAGGAACGTCATTTTTACAAACTTTTCTTGTTAATTTGACAAGACTTGTTTTTAGAGTACGCTGTTTATATGTCAAATTTAATACACTTACTTGTCAAAAAGGGTATTAAATTTGGAATACAATAAATTGAACAGTATTTTGGTAGAAGTAGTCAGTAAAAATGAAATTTGGTTAGTACATACGAAACGAAAACATAAATTGTAAATATCCAAAAGTAGTGAAATGTCATTAGCAATAGGAAAACGGGAAAATGGAGAACTTACGGACGACCTTGGCTTTTTCGATTTAGTTTAAAGGAATTTATACGATGCGATGGCTCTTTAGTTTTTTACGGATCAAAATGGAATTTTTTACTTCCCAAAATTGTTTTATTACTGATTACTTTGCTTTTTTATCAGTCGTATATTGAAGTATTTATTGCGATGAAGTACCCCTGAAAGGTAGTGTGAAAGAGAAAATGGGTAATAATGAGAGAATGCGAAAAAGTATACTGTAATTCTTATGTATTATGATTTTTCTTGCTCTGTGGCATGAAGTGGATAAGTATAAAAACAGTTAAATTTGGCAATGGAGATTGATAAAAGAATAAAAAGAAATATCAGATTTAAAAATGTTCGAAGCGGCATGTGCAAGAATACCAACACCTGATGAAATTTTATACACTAATCGTGACGATGTTGGTATGTCATTAATAGTTACTTAAATGGGAATTTGTACGGATAAAAGCTTGTATAGTTGGTGTCTTGTGTAGAAAATTGACAACGATATGCGGATGCTCCATAATACTTGTTGTATTTTATTATGTTTCAGTTAGTGAAAGTATAATTAACTTTTTTTCTTCTTCCCCTGCAAACAACTTCGTGCGATGTGCCAAAGAGTCTCTTTTCGATCGTGATGACAAAGAAGCATGGAATTCACATTTTAACCTCTTTTAAATAGTATGAGCTTTTGGTTATAGAGAGCAATGAGAGAAAAGAGGATTTATATTAAATTGGCAGTTATTTAGTTTTTGTGGTTTTTGATTTTCTTCACTAAACGAGAGTTTTATATGTATATATATATATATAAAAGGGGGTATGAGTGGAGGGAGACACGAGACGCGGAATTTTTGATGACGAAACAAACGCAAGAAAGTCGAGAATCGCTAATTTTATCAAAATGCGACACGACTCGAGAGTGTTGTCTCTAAATTGGTTCTTTCGTCGTTTTCGAAATGTTAATAATAACACATTGTGAATAAATAGTGAAGAAGTTATTTGTTAGTAACTCCACCTCTGAATACTCGCTCACATTTCATCTTCTTGGTGTATGAGTGTATTAATAGTATTTTAAATGATTGTGCATATCATCATTTCTTACGCTATATCGTCAAGATTTCGTTCCCTATGTAAATTTTCTCAGTGAGAAAATGTCAATTTTGGGGTAATTTTATTTAGTTATTATTATATTTTTTTAAAAAACAAATTGTTTTATTTATATTTTTATAAATATAATGCAATATTTGCTACTCAAAATTTCTTCACTTTATTCAAATATAACTTATTTCTGTTGCTAATGAGATGTTGGTGCTTTACTGTATGTGCGACAGGAATAAGAAGGAGGAGATGGTGCTAAAGATATGGGGGACTTCATAATTGATAAGATAAAACGCGTGTACTTGCTGAGGTGCAGAAGATGGTGGAGCAAATTTTGGAGGTACAACAAAACCTTCCAGTGGAATTTATAATCCACTTTTCTCTAACTGATGATTACTTTATTTAAGTGTTTCATTGTATATACATGAGGAGTGTGTTAAATGAAGGAAAAAAAAAGAGAATTTAGAGTGTTCATATTTCTGCAGAGCAGATGGTTGATTAACAACGACAAAATGTTATTGTACATTTTGAGAAATTAATAAACTCCTATATAGCATTTTGCACCTCAGCAGGTTGTCATTGAATGGAATTTTTCACGCATAAAATCAATTTTAGAGTCAACCAAATGGGGTGGGGGAAGTGCAGGTCTTTCTCATATAATTTTCCAGTATTTTTTTTTTTGAGTATATATTGCATTTGTATAAAATATGAATATAAAACCGGTCAAAAGTTTCTGTCTCACTTAATAATTTTAATGTGAGATGCTTAACTGTGTCACAAATACACCTTGCTGTCCCATTTTTGTACACCATTCGCTCAATCTTGAGAGTGATTTTCCTTTCGAAAATTTATTATTTGCCTCACACAGCTTAATAATAATATATATGTATATATAAATGAATGGAAAATAGAGTTTCAGTGTAAATCATTTTGTTGAATATGCTATATTGCCTCAGAATCTGTAGCATATATAGTGAGATGTAATTAATTAAATGCAATACATTGTGATAGAATAGATATATGTATATAATGTAGGTAATGTGTGCTAAAGGTTATACAACTGCGGCTTGCAATCTCTCACTCAGTACTTTTTATCTTTTAAATATGTACTGTGAGATGTTAGCTTTGTTGAACTATGAGGCGTCATGTTATCTAATCAACATCACACTCTTGTGTTAGAATTAGAAGACGATGTCTAAGAAAGCTATTTGGTTCAATTTTCTTATTTATATACACAACAAAGTGTAATTTATCTCTGAAATTTTTTTCACAAGCTGCTCTGCTCATCTTCTAATCACTGCATTTTCTTTCCATTTCTCAATGCAGAATTTATATATTATCCATAATATTTAATGATATTTTGCAAGTGTAACTTATGATCTATAATGTTAATTGATTTTTAAAATGTAATGGAATTTCTGAAATTCCAGGGAATTTTATCCAATAATCAGTAAATAATAATTTTGGGCTGTGTTAGCATAATTGATAATGCGACAGAATAAATTTACTGTCCAATTTCTTCAATGTGGAGCAATGCGGAGAAAGAAGAATGCAGATATATATATGTACATATATGAAGATAATCGAGTATGAGGGTAATTTTCCGAATTAAGTAGATGTTAGGGCATCCACCGTGAAATCCAATTAAGTCAAATTCACACAAAAGCACAGAATGGACCTAGTCAGAGTGTTATGTCGCCCCTTTTCATTTGTTTATGGATTATAGATAAGTTTTCATGAAGCAATAATATGGAGGAAAACAAAAGCACAAATAAAAGCAAAGACCTTTTTGTTGTATCAGTTTAATGTATAAATCAAAAATAAATCATTTTCTAATTTTTACACATTTGATTATTTCATTATTTAAAATAGTGCAACTATATTGTAATTCAAAGTAGGGTAAAGTGGTACAAGTTGGACAGTGGTACAAGTTGGACAATGGTACAATTTGGACAGGGCTTTTTGTCTTGATAAATTTAGTACTTCATTTTTATTTGTATGTTTTTAATGCTTTAGTTTTATAATTTGGTTCCTTGTGCTTAAAAACAAATTTTGTACTGTATTTATCAAGAAAAAAGCCATGTCCAACTTGTACCGGCGAATTGTCCAACTTGTAACACTAATTCCAAATTATATCACTTTACCCTAGTATAATTCAATTTGAGAATTCACTATACAAAAATAGACTAAAAATGGCTTGAAATAAATATTTGTGTATATAATAAAACTTTGTTGGCTAAGTCAATATACGTATAATCAGGCACCTTCGTCAAGTAACTTAAAGAATGAAAACTTCCACATCATCGTGTCCCTGACTGATAACGAATAATTAACCCTTCAACGGTACCGCAGAATTATGCAATATAAAAATTCAAATTAATCAATGGAGCTGATAGACGGGAAAACTCCTGAATTTTATCTTTCGGAAAAGCCTATATCAAACCTATAAATACACTAGTAAAAATAAGGATTAATTTTTAATCTTTCTCAACCCTTTCAGAGAACGAAATACAATTCCTAATGACAAGTTTATTTCGATCATTTTCTGATCTGATTGATAATTTTGATACTTTTGTTATATTTAGAATTTTTAAAAGAACCAATTTCATAACTTCGATTCAAATCCGTTCTTGTTGACTACTGACAACAATAGGAAAGATGGATCTTCTCCTTCACTTAGAGGAACTCCCATTAAAATGTCTCAATTTGAGGTGTTTCCTCTACGGTAGACAAAATACTACAACGTTGCAAAGAGTAGGGGGAAGTGGGACACCTTTGAAATCGGGATTTTTCACTTATTTTTAAATAAAATTGAGCCTTATTGTGATATAATTTAGCTGCACAAACAGATAGAGAAGCTAAATTATATCACTATAAGGCTCAATTTTAATTAAAAATAGGTGAAAAATTCCAATTTCAAAGGTGTCCCACTTCCCCTTACACCCCAAAACTAGTCCGGTCTTTGTTGTATTTTTGCCGGTTAAGATCTGGAACGCAACTGAATTTCGCTCTTGACAGAGTGTTATATTTAGTCAATTTTAAATGGTTTTGTCTCCCGAAGTATAGCTTTAAATGTTCATCTCTTTAAAAGAATGGAATTGACGAATCATCAAATGTTAATATTAAGGTTTTACACGTTTTGTATGCTTTTCTTCAAATACAATGATACTTTAACTTTTTGAAAACTAGTGACTCACCGGTAACCCATCGAGACTTTTTTTGACAAAAAATTATTGTTACTTCTAAATAGTTGTAGAAAAAAAAATTTTTGTTTTTCGTCACCGATGACAGGTCCTCAAAATCGAAACTTTAAAGAAGTATTAGTTTCTACCAAGTATTTTAATGAAAAGAAGGGTGCTTCTGAATCATGAATCTTTCAAAGTAAATTCCAATGGTGTTAATTTTTACTCATGCACTTAGCCAAAAAGTTTTATCGAAAAACTTTTGCAAGAAAAAATCCAATAGAGGAAAACGCGTTAATCCTTAACCCTTTAACGACGAGACAGTTTTTGCTGACCGAAAACCAATAAATGAAACCGATAAACAAAATCAGTAAAAGGTCTTACATCTAACCTTAGAAAATCCAACAAAGTCAGATTGTCTCCATCAACGACAGGAACAAAAATAGCCCAAAAATTCAAGTCATTTTTCTGACGACTCCAATGATTAATAATAATTTTCACTCTAATGAAAAATATTATGTTCGAGTTTTGTAGTTTCTTTTACCAACACGGTTTTGCTTAGAAAAAATTGGAAGTATAAAAAAATAATTTTTCAATATGAGAATCTAAAAATTCGTAATTTTTAAGTTTAAATATTTACAATATAGTTAATAGCTGGAGACTTGCAAAAAATATCCTAGATTCCTTCAACCTTCTACTTTGCAATTACGTACAAACATAAGAAAAAAATAACATTAGTTAGTCAGGAAAAATTATTTTCTTTATGGGACACCGGTGTTCCAATCGTCCTTAAAGGGTTAAACAACTCAAGATTCGGACAACTCATTTTTTTTCTATGTTCTTAATAGATTTATTCTATGGTTCTTTTCGGAAAATTTGTGGCATGTTACCTAGCCATTAAAATATATTAAAATAACGAGTCAAATTCATTAAAAACATATTGAAAAAAAATGAATTGTTCAAATTTTGAGTCGTCCAAAGGTAACGCGCTTTCCCCTACTTTTAAAGTACTAAATTGAATACTGATTAACCTTACAATTGAATTGAATTGAATTTGATTGAATTTATTTCATCTCATTCTTGAACTTTCCCACCACTCATGTGTCTACACTGAGAGAATAAAGAGGGTGCGATTAACTTTTTTCCTCAGAATTTTAACACTTTTTAGGTGGAAAAATATATCAACATTTTTTAGTGTTAATTTTACACCTTATTAAGGGTAAAATTAACTTGAGAAAGGGTAACTTTAACCCCTAATACACCTAAAAAGGGTAATATTTACACTGATTTTGGATCAATACTGCAGGGTAAAATTAACATTTCCGGAATGTTATTTTAACTTTTTCGGATTTCTCTCAGTGTACCATCTTCTCAGCGTTGATTTCACGGTGGAAATGTCCTTTCTCTGATAGTATGTTTTAGTTTTACAATATCTTTTACATTTCATTGGGGCTAGGTCAGTCAAAAAGAGAAAGCAGAATTGCGAAGCTTATCTAATCAGCTGTATGTCATTTTTATTTTAATCTAATTTCAGAACTTAGAAGCACCACTCAAGTCTTTGCTGATCGTATTTAATTTTTTGCTGTTCATTTGCTAATCTTCAAAATATCAAGCGATATAATATTTTTCAAAAAAATATATATATATATATATGTCATAGGGTTAATTTTATATCGGAAATATTTTGAATTTCGCTCACTACTTACTAAGTTATGAAAACAGTGTTTTAAAACAAACCCGCAATTTGCTCATGAGCTAAACACGAGTAAGATTGTAAACATATTTAGTTACAGATGATATGGAGATCCAAATAGAATTCTTGTCATCTCATTTTCTCACGTAAGCGGGATACCGAAAGTTTTGTTTACAAAAAAAAGACATTTGTGCTAATAAAATATTAAATAGTACATCCATAAAATTATAAAGTAAAATAGTTTTCATTTAATGTACTATTTGATCATTCGAATAATATTGAAGGGTTAAGAAAATCTGATTAGTATTTTCCTGCGATTGTTTTTTTTTGTCAGATTCTCTATTCAGATCTGTTTATTGATTCTATGGCATGTGTATTACAAATGTGTGAAAAATTGTCTTTCTAAATAATCACTCTCATTCTCATCTATAGAAAATCATATGGAATAGAGCAAAATAGTGTCAAAGGTTATTTCGTATGAGTAAATTGAATCGGATCTTGTTTCCACTTTTTTTTTTGGTTAATGACTGTTGTTTATGATTTAACACGAGGAAGATGAGAAATTGTGTCTACCATTTTTATTTTCTTTCGCCATAAAAATTTTAAAACAAAATTCTTTCATGCACGATTTCTGAAGGTAGCAACAAAGAAATTTTTCCAATGTATATTTAGTAAATTAAATGGCCTCAAGTGTTGGGGGTATTGAGGAGTTTCTACTTCCTTCACCTAAACCACTTGAATTAGTTTTGCTAACACTGTGATAATTTACTAGCAAATTGGCATAATGTGTTCTCTATGCCATTGCATGCGAGTTTTTTTTCCTTGTAAATTTTCTGGTAAATTTTTACCCAATTTCTGTGACTATGTACATTAAGTATTGTACATATTTATTTTCTATTGACTGGTTGAAGAAGTTACTTTCAATTTTTTTTCTTCTTGAGTATTGTGCTATAAAAATTTAGAAAAAAATATATGGGTTTTGTCAGAATATGGGAACACTGTGGATTTCCCAAGTTAGTACAGTGTATGGGTGTTTGGTTAAAAGTACAGCTAGCATTATTATTACAACTGCGTCATGTTGTTGGTGGTATGCCAGGAGGTTTAATACAAAATGGGTGAAAGAGAGAGAGACATATACAGCGAATGAATTATAATCTGGCCAATGTGCACAAAGTACGTTACCATACCAACCGTTTATGATAATAATTGATATATGTATTAAAGTGTAAAAGATATGCCAAGAGAGACACAAAACCACTATCATACATATTATAATATATATACCTTTCTACTAACAATATACTCTATTTAACTTTTTTTTTTATTTGCTGTGTGTAATTGTGGTTTGGTGTCGCGACAATTTTATTATTTGTGATGATGCTTCTGTGTATTTAAATATTGTGTCGTTGGGTAATGTGTGTTTGTTGATTCTTCTCCCGTGGAATGATACCAGACATTCCTCTGTGTGTACCAAAATGAGAGGCACACAATATGATAAAATATGACATTTTAATTCAAGTAATGACAGCATGTTGATTTCAAGAGCTTGCGGACTTTACCTATTTTTCTTTCTGCGCAAAGAAGTCGAATTATGGAGCTGGCACATTAAAAATAAAATCTAGCATTTGAAAAATTAACGTCTGTCATTTCTTTTTTTTGTATATCTGGCATATCGTCTGACTTGTACTAAAACTCATTGTCGATTGCATCGACTATTGTCGTATCTGCATTTTTTTGTGACAGCATTTGATACAAGAGACGACGTTTATATCTCCGGCTGTTTACCAAACTTTCCAGTCCAAATGGCTATGAAAAGCCATTGGTACTCTGTGGTATATTAAAAATCACTGTATTCATCGCGATCGTGGATACAGTAAAAGAGTCTATCTCCAAATCCTCTTGCGGGAAATGTGTACCAAAATTTTGACTTTCAAAGACTGAACGAAGTAGATCCTGCCCAAGTGATGTGTAGATGGCAGCCCAGTCTGGTCTGGACTGTTCGAGATAATGTCCACTTATGGGGTGGTTTTTGAAGACGGGAAGTCGATATCTCTTACCGTTTGACCTCTAGATCGGCAACAAACTTATGATTCAATTATCGGTACGTAACCAAGCACCTGGCAAGCTGGCCTTTTTATATGGAGCTATTTGAGCCAATTCCTAAATTGATATCGGACTCAGCTCACAGTGTTCAAAGGAAATAAAATATTTAAACAAAAATTTAGTATATTTATCCCTCCATACGGAAAAGTATCTTATAATACGGAAAAACTTCTCAATTTTTAAATATGTAGCATAACGATCACGAGTGCAGAAAAATTCCCATGCGCATTTGTATGTGAAAGTAAGAAATTGGCTTCAACTTTGAAGGCCACTCTCCGGGGACTAGTACGTAACCGATTCATAACCGATGCAGCCGGGTCCGAAATTTCAATATCTTTCCACAAAAACCCAATTCAACCAAATCGATTGCAAAATTTTGTTCTCCAAGGGGATTTACCTTTGTTCTTTAACCCTTCAAGGACGATTGGAACACCGATGTCCCATAAAGAAAATATTTTTTCCTGACTACCTAAAGTTATTTTTTTCTAACGTCTGTACATAATTGTAAAGTAGAAGGTTGAAGAAATCTAGAATATTTTTTGCAAATCTCTAGCTATTTGCTTTGTAATAAATATTTAACCTCAAAAATGGCGAATTTTTAAATTCTCAAATTCATAATTTATTTTATTTATTTTTTATACTTCCAATTTTTTTTAACCAAAACCCTTTTGGCAATAAAAACCACAATTCTCATACGTAATATTTTTCATTAAAGCGAAAAATATTATTCATTGGTATCGTCAGAAAAATGACTTAAATTTTTGGGCTATTTTTGTCCCTATCGTTCATAGAAGCACAAAATACACCGAATCAGACTCTGTTGGACTTTCTAAGGTTAGATGTAAAACTTATCATTGATTATGTTTCTCAGTTTAATTTTTATTGTTGATTTTCAGTCCGTAAAAAATGTCTCGTCGTTAAACGGTTAATAATTCAAAATGAAGAATTTTCCGGTCATAGATATTTTTTGACCCTACCTCTAAAACATATCCGAAAATCATTAAAAAAATGAAAAACATCGTAGGGCAAAAAGTAAAAAAAAACGTCTGGAGATAATGTTTTATTGGGGGTCACTGAAGACCGGAAGTTGATATCTTTTACCGTTTAAGCTCCAGAAGAGCGATGACAGGTTGAAAAAAAACGGATTATATAACTGCTCTCTTTTTGCGTTCGATCAGTAATAAAATGAACAAATACTTTGATTTTGCAATTCTCAAATATACCACAATATTGAAATAAAACATTACCAATTTTTTCAAGGTAGCATTAAATGAGCCATAGCACAAAGTGTTTCCACTACCCTATGCTTGTTTTTCAATTTTTTCTACTTTTGTATCTCATGTGAAAAATCAAAATTTCTGTCGATAGTTGGTTTAGATCAGTCATGTGCTAAAAAAGGTTTAGGGCGAAGGCATTTTTTTTTTAAGTTTTCGGTGTAATAGCTCCATATTGTGCAGAAAGGTATACGGGGCATCATATATATATGTTTATATATATATATATATATAAATATTAAAATAATCTGAAGCGAATTAAGGTGCTTTGCCAAGAGATACAATTCGTTTACTTGTGGCCTGCGTGACAGAGGGGAAAATAAATGTTTTTTTTTTGGGCAAAAAAAATCCCCATACTTTCTGTACTTCCACTTTTGGAAGTGGTTACTCGAAGAGATTCAGTTTCTCGTGCCTCGAATGCTTTGGCTCTGTTTCTTGGAGGAGGCCAATCTCAGTGTGAGATAGAGATGCAAAGAGTGGTGTATTGTATAGGCAACCAGCCAGAACAGCAAGTTTTTGGGTTGTACTACTGGTGGCGAATGGTGATGTGGTTAAATTCTTCAATATGTGTACATCTCTGAATGATCAGTGTTGTGTAAACGAGACGTCCGGAATATGTTACAAATAAAAATGTATTTTATTTGATTACTGAAAATGTGCACATCTCGCAGTGTTGAAGAGTGAGTTGATGAGATGATTCCCTAATACAATCGCGAATATGTATTGAATTTCATACATTTTGGTAGTGTATGGGATTTTTCTTTTTACTTCTCAATTCCCCAAGGTGCTATATATGCCACAATATATACAATGTGACTGAGGCCGGGACTATATTGATAAAGTGAATGATAGAGAGAGAAAGCTGGTAAAAAGAAAATTCCATTAGCCCGGCATCTCACGAGTCAGAATCGAGTAAGAAGAGATACTGAAAGTGAACGAGAGAAGGGGTATATTGTGTAGAGAAAATTTGCTGAGAGAAGTAACTTTGGTTGATGATTGTAGGTTGTCTCTTTGGGTAGTCAATTTTTCGCAGTGTTAGCGAGTGAGATGGGGCGAGAGTGTGAGTGAAATCGATGTTGGTGAAAATAAGTATAAAAATTTTGGATGAATTAAAAGAAAAAAAAATAGAAATATGGATGTTATTAAAATTTGGTTTGGGGTAGTTTGAAACTCGATTTTCCGATTAAAAGAAAGAAGAGTGTAAATATGGGTGAGATT
Organism: Phlebotomus papatasi; assembly: GCF_024763615.1. Taxonomy (NCBI): domain Eukaryota; kingdom Metazoa; phylum Arthropoda; class Insecta; order Diptera; family Psychodidae; genus Phlebotomus; species Phlebotomus papatasi. The sequence goes on from NC_077222.1 coordinate 70,436,830, forward strand.
CCAATAATACGTGCGAAGAACTTTTGGGAAATAGACGTAGTAGAGACGTAGTGCTATCTCGTTGGGTAGGGGAGTTGCGAGTGAGTGAGATAGTTGAGAATTTTTGAGGAGTGTGTATGTCGCGCCGAACTCAAATGAAAATCGTCCATGTCCATGTCATTTCCTCTTTTTCAGCTACCAACCAGCAGTGCTTATAGAATCGTCAGAGAATACTACGAGAGAACCGGGAGCAAGTTCTACTCGTCATATTCATTATTGTGTTGTATTTCGCGACGCGAGCGAGGAGAAAAAAAGTCGGTCACCCATTATAAACTGTTGGATTTAGATGCTTTTACCATCTAACACAAAACGTGTGTATAATTTTCCATTGTGTAATCACTCAAAGAGATATTACCATTAATAAATCGTTTAGTTAACTCACAATAAGACGGTACACTGAAGAAGAGGAAAATATTTATAAAGGAGACAAGTGCGAAAATTGAATTGAGGAAACAGGAGAAAGTTTTTGCAGACAAATTCTGAAAAGCCCCCTGTTTACAACATTATTAACTTTTGGTTTTCCTATCTCACTAAAAAATATATGTATAATGTGAACTTTTTAAGTGTGAGTGCCTGAAAGTTTCAAAGACAATTTTCTCTGAAAGAAAATTCAAGAAAAGAACATTTTCAACACTTTGCAAAATACTCCATCAACTGATTTTGTTGAAATCACTTCTTGGAGACAATTTCACTTTCGGTGAATTATGAGATTGTAAGTGAATTTGCTTAACTTTTTAGCATAAGAGATATTGTATTGCTATATAGAAAGGGGGGTATGATAAATGATGTGTTCTATTTGTGTGCAGTGTGAGTGAGAAAGAGATATAGGGCAAGTAATAAAAAAAAGAGCAAAGATAGAAAAATTTGAGTACAAATGTAATTTTTGTCGTTATGTAATGATTAGAAGTTGACCAGGTTTTACATGTGGCAGATATAATTTTCTTCAAGGCAACTGGCAACTCAAACGATTTTGTTGTATTTGATTATTACATCACTATATATTGTGTGCGCGAATGTACTTCATCAATATGTGTATGGCGAGCAAGGTTCCCATGGAGTCTTGAATACAGGATTCGGGTTATGTGAAGATGACGTGCTGGGCTGGGTGTCCTCAAAAGTAGTTATACCATCATTTCAAATTCTCTTACATCAGGATTGTCTGTTTTTTCTTGCTGTTCCGAATGAATTAAAAAAAAAAAAACAATCTTCTGAAAACGGCAGCATCATTAACACATTTATATACATCAACATCAATTGAGGGATTTTCTCGTCTCATATTTCAATCCAAAATCTATTATGTTGTTTAACTCGATTTTTTTTAGTGTATTGCGTTTGGTGTTGTTTTTTTTTGTCTGACGACAAAATGTACAATTTAATAACGTACTGCTGTTAGCCTCCATTTCGTTGCTGATCAAACACATATAATAAAATTTTTGTTTATACGTTAAGTGAAGTTGGTAATGTTGGTTTGGATGATACACCATAATGAAAAGCGAATGAAAAAAAAAAATGTTATCATCACCACGTCAAGTTGAAAACGCGCAAGGAATAATGTTTATTATTACATAAATTGTGTGAGAATTGTACTTGGTCTTTTTAGAATATTTGAGATATTAAGAATTGTAAATTTCAAATTGTCGCCTTGTGAGATGGTAGAGAGAAATGAAGGAAAAGTGCTGTAGGGGAACTGTGCCAAATATCGGACAGGTTGCATACAAGCACCAATGTTCTTAGTTTAAAGAATTATGTTTTAAATACAAAATGTTTCATTTTTTATCATACAAAAAATATTTTCCAAAGTGTTGTTTGCAAAGTAGTTAAACGTTTTAGTTTTCTCTAAAATAATTCTTAATAAATTTAGTATTGAACAAAAGTATTGACATTGCTTTGTGTGTAATATCGGACACAAAGTTTCTGGTAATTCCGGGACTGTTCCAAAGTTTTACCACAGCAACTCTTTCACAGTTAGTCACAGTTACCCTTACTAAAATGTTGTAAAATTCACATTAAGAAAAAACTTGATATATTTTCGCATCACTTACCGTTTACACTCAGTTCCGGCGTTAAGTCCTTCGGGATTATGCACCTGACGGAATTATGCACAAACAATTATGCAAATTTGTCTACCCTTGGGAGTCAATTTATGAAATCATTTTTGAAATACACCTGAATGTATACTATGTTGCGACGCGGGAAATTTGAAAACATTTTGCTACTTTTTCAGAATAAAACTTTAATTTCTTCTATTAAGGTAATTTTTTTAAATATTCCAACTATTTATTGAAGAATTCTGGCTAAAAAGTACTGTTTGTTAATGCATTTTATTAAACAGTTGAATCTTTTTGCTTGAACTATTTTTACTCCGCGCGAAATTCGTTCTACAGTCGATTTATTCATAAGAAAGCCCCTGTGGGTATGCAAATTTTCTCGATGCGTATTGCCATTTCGCGCGTTTTTTTTTTTGGTCCCAAAAATGTGCTTAATCCCGGGACTGAGTGTACCTGTTCTCAACCGATTTGAACTGATTTTAGTATATTCTGAAATCGGAAACATTTAATCAAGCATATATGTTCTTCAGTATACATGAAGTTTAACGTCGAAAATGTGAGTAATTTGTACATCGATATTCATCGAATTAATTCAACTCAACGATAGATTTTTTTAATTGTTCAGTTTCTTACTATTGATGTACAATCCTAAAAGAAAAGGACAAAAAATTTATGGAAATTTGAGGAATAAGAGAAGTGGCTGAAATAGCAAGCTGTCCGAAATTTGGCACAATTCCCCTTTAGAGTTTTTTGGCAGTGGAATTGAGGTTTTCGTGTACATGATGCGACTCTCCACCAAAAGTCAGACGCCACTGTTGCACAAAATCCCCAGGAGTGTCGTTGGGTAGTGTTATTCAACCGCAGAAAAAGATAGGAACCAAGAGCCAAAACTGGGTGGTATATTATTTAACTAAAATTCATAGGCAAAAAGCCCATATCTCTACTACAATATTGTTGGATAGATAAACAAGAATTATAACTTTAGCGTCATGAATTAAATAGTAAATTGAGACACTTTACCGTTTGGTGTTAAAAGTATCTAGATATTCATGGTGATGGATGTCTGTGGAATCCGCGAAGAGGTTGATAATTTCACAGAAGAGATATATTACTTGGGAAATGTGAAGAGGAAGATGATGAAAATGACACTTAAAGAGGAAAAAACTGAATCACATGATTAAATATGAATAGAAGTGAGAAAGATGAGGATAGATTGTATAGTAGAATGGTGGACTTGTGATATGATGGTGTGATATGATAACGAGCTGCAAAATATCGTGTTTAACACAATTTTCTTCTCATTTTTTTTATACCTATTCTCTATCCAATAGATTTTTGTCGCAACATTTGTTGGTTTGATGGGAGACAAATTGAAATGTTCACAGCAATTAATTTTCACATTGTACTGTAATTTAATTCTTACCACCATCAAGTTTTAAATTGTTATGTATTAGGGTTGAAAGAAATTAATATTTTTCAGTAATTTTTCACTAATATTTCAGGGAGGAAATGTGAAATTATTAATTATGTAGGGGAAACTGGGCAATAGTAAACATGAAGTAATTGGGAACACAGTGATTTTTATAATTCATAGATAGGGTAAATATTCTAATTCAAAACCATTTCCAGACGTTATAACTTTGACAGAAGATTCAACACTTTAGGTTCAATTTGTCTGAAGCGAATTACATAAATTTGCTTCTTGACTCTTCTAGAATGTTACTGTTTAGTGAAAATTCTTTAGATATAATTTGAAAACTTCATAAATACAAGAAAAATACGCGAGCGTAAAATGCTTCTATTGGAAACATATTAATCTAAATGGAGACAAGGGAAAGTTTCTAATTGGAGACAAACAGCGTAAGTGAAACCGCGACGAAAGGCTTCCAAAACCTTCTTGAGTTGCTCTTGAGTGCAGGATTTGTTCTTATTTCTGGTCTTTTCTCCTTTCCCATCTAAAACAATAAGAAAATCTCTCCAAAAAATCATATTTCCGGGGTTTCTTATTGAAACATTTGCAGATACTTTAGAAAAACCCTTTTTGTTCACGAAATGGGTAATTATTTCATTTGAAAACTTCACGTACCGTTAACAATATAAATTATCACTTAATTTAACTAAAATTATCCACAAATTATCTAAAATTATAAAAATTCGATGGTGAAAAATTACACTGTTAATTTTTCTGGGAAATTAACAAATTAAAATTTGTGAATATGAATGGATTTTCGCTTTATTTGGAGCAAAATTAACTAATTAATGAAACTGTGGTATAGAAAATATATAAATATAATAATTTAGTACTGTATTTATCATGAAAACAATGACGTTTCCATTTGGAGTAGTGAAATATTTCCATTTGGAGCAGGTTTTGAATTAGCTTAATTTAACCTACTGTACACTCTTAGAAAAGTTTAGACGTGATTACTAATGAAAGTTAGTTGTTCGGGCGATTATTATCAAATCTATTTAAAATAGTTCTTATATTCTTAAAACATTATACTCATAATAAATTTATTAGTAGTGAGAATATAAGACAATATTTACGTGGATAAGTTGCGGCAATTATTTCATAATGCTTTCATACAATTATATTTGCTTATGTTAATTAAATGAAATCATTATCCCAACTAATATTGGTCACTAATTTCTTTTAGTTCTCACAACCAATGTAAATAGATGGGCCTATATTTTCATAAAGTTATGACTACTTTTCCAATAGTAAAGAGTGGTTTTTATTTTAGTAATGCGTTGAAGCTCTTTCGAATTTTAAGCAACTAATAAGAAATATGCATCACAATGAATGCTATATAGTAACCACAACTAATATGATATAGTTATTACAGCCAATAAGATGGGTATCAACCCCATTTATTTAGTAATTGGAACTAATATGTTATAGTACCCATTACTATTTTGATTTAGTTGTGATAACTAAATGAAAAGGATACTTTAACTAACTGTGGTCAACTATTTCATTTAGTTACCCAAACTAAATATATAGTTGGGTCTATATTTACTATATTTTATAGTTCTAATAACTGCATATAAGCTTGTACGAACTAATTTTTTCTAAGAGTGTAGGGATCATTGTTTACTGAAAAAATGATCGACATAAGTTCAGTTAATGGATATAAAATAAATAGTGTTTGCAACTACCCCATGTTTACTACTGCTCCAGTTACCCGTAATTTCCTAGTTCCCCTGAACTCCAACCATGTAATTACAAAATCAAGCAATCATAAAACAAATTACATACTTTCTTTTAAATGATGTTTATCGAATTATGTAGGAAATTGTATAAATTGGTATATGACCAAAGTCAAATTGTGACTAGGGTATTGCCACAAATAAACTTCACACATATTAATATGCTAAAATGAATATAAAGGTGGTGATAAGTATTAAAATTAACATTTTCTTATGAATTAACAATGAAACATGGATATTTTATTGTGTCTTCTGCGGAAATAAGACTTTTCTGCCATGTTTAAAGATAGCAATCTTTTCATATTTATAATGTTCTTTATCTGGAAATTTACTAACCTTTTGATAATTAATGGAATAATGTGACACTGCAGAATTTTCTTTGAGAGCAGTGTATATTTCAGAAATTTTCTTATGCACCGAAATTAAGGTAAAATTTCCACAAACTGAAAACTATTTTCTCTCTCTCTCGAACCCTTTCCGCCCTTCATCCCTTGTGTATACATTACATATACTTAGTGTGCTCGTAGCATTAAGTGGTGGAGGATTAGAGGACGATGGTGGAGAATATGACCATGGGTGGGTGTTGGAGCAAGTTAAATGCACATAGAGTCATAGTATAGAATTTTCCTCCACGACAGTGAGACTCCATAGTATTAATGGTAAGAAAATGTTGTATGTTCCTCATGTATGTTGCCATAGTTTTCAATTTTATTGATCCTAGCATAGAGAGTGTTGCCTATATGATGAGGATGGTGGAGAAGTGCTGAAAAAGTGTGGATTATACCTCTGGGTTGCCATAACAGTTGGTCATTGGACGACGCAGAACAGAGTATCTTAAATTTTTACAATATTGAAGTGCAAAATTTCTCAGAATTATCCTTTTAAACTGTTTTGTGGCTATTTTTGCATCGTAGATGCATTTGATGGTGTCCACTTGGAAAATGCCTTGTGAATTTTGAACAGTTGATTTGGTTATAAGATGTGAGAGTGAGAGGGGTGCAGGATGGTGTATATATATTGAAAATCAATAGGTGAAAATTGCTCTAGTGAGAGATGTATATTTGTGTGAGGGGGAGGAATGAGCTAAAAGTAATTTGTCTCAATCGCGTTATAAAGTCTCACTGATTACACGATGCTTAACAGCCTTGTTTTATTTTTATCTCATAGATTTTGCCACATGATATCAAAAGCACAAGACCGGAGTGAATGAATGTGAGGGTGAAAGAAGAGAATTTCACTGTGCCTGCATTTTTTTTGCTGTGGGAATTCTGGCGTCAAGCAATAATAAGAAATCTTTTTGCTAAATACCTCTAAGAAACTCTATCAGGATGACGATGTAGGGGGAAGTTGGGCTACTTTCAATTGGGCCGGCTTTAAAATTGGGCGTTTTTCACCTATTTTTAAATGGAACTGCACTTAACCGTGAAGTTAAATTATATTATCATAAGACTAAATTCCTTTTAAAAATAGGAGAAAAAAGTCCAATTTCAAAAGTACACTAATTCAAAGATGTCCCACTTCCCCCTAGGTGAAAAATTAGGTTACAGTCGTATAGGGTTGATTAGTGTTCTCTCTGGTGATAAGTTGAATTTATACCTTTCGATCACTTTTACCAGAAAAAAATTGAACTTTGAATTTATTTATTTTTATGAGTATAAGGGCAGAATCACATTGAAAGTAAAATGCTCATCGTATTTCGATAATTTACGCATTTTCATTGCAATTCTTACGCAAATTATCGATTACCGTATTACCTTATCTCAAACTCGGTGGCCCTAAATGAAAATAATTAATAAGAAAATTAAAGAAATAAAACGAAAATGCGATAAACCGTGAGCAAAAAAAAAACTGTACGAATAATTCCTCTTACAGTTCTTTTTTGCTCACCGTTTATCGAATTTTCGTTTTATTTCTTCAATTTTCTTATATTATTTTCACCTAGTGTCACCGGGTATGAGATAAGGTAATACGGTAATGGAAAATTTGCGTAAGAATTGCAATGAAAATGCGTAAATTAACGAAATACGGCGAGGCTACAGCGAGCATTTTATTGTTAATGTGATTCTGCCCTAATGTTGAAAGTTTTTGATTTAAGAATATACTTCAGTCGAGATGATTTTTGTTTGGAAAACTTCATAAAGCAAAATCGAATAAAAATATGCTTAGGAGAATTTCGTGAAAACGTGTGCATTGTGCATCAATGCTACTATCTCACAATATGGGGATCTCTTCAGATAAAGGGAAAAAAAAATAAATAAAAGAAACAGTATAAGATAAACAAAATAATATTAAAATTTATCCATTTTTCGATTAGTTTGAAAAAGTACCTATTTTTATGAAAAAGTGTTATTATAAGTCTCAGTTTCATGTAAATTTTAGAGCAAAGAGAGTATGAGTTACAATGAATAGAGTTGAAACAACTCTTCTTAATGTTAGGACAAACTGAGACACCACTGAACATGGGGTAGCACCAAACACTGCGATTTTTTATTCAGATATTATACTTCAGAGGAAGAGACCTGTATGAATTTATAAATAATGTTTGTTCTTTGAAAAAATGGTCGTCATATCCTAAAAGTAATTTAGGAATAAAAACCAGTGTTCGGTGCTACCCCATTCGGTGGTGTCCTACACTGAGAAAAAAAGAGGCTGCGATTAACATTTTTTCCTCAGAAATTTAACACTTTTTAGGTGTAAAAATATATCAACATTTTTTAATGTTAATTTTACACCTTCTTAAGGATAAAATTAACATGAAAAAGGGTAACTCTAACCCCCAATACACCTAAAAAGGGTAATATTTACACCGATTTTGGATCAATACTGCAGGGCAAAATTAACATTTCAGGAATATTATTTTAACTTTTTCAGATTTCTCTCAGTGTAGTTTCACCTAGACTGAAATAGAAGTATCTTTATAAAAGAGTTAATCAGATTTTACAACAAAAAGGACAAAAAGAGTTAGTTTCAGATTGATTGTTGTATTTATTTTCTGAGTATTCATATTCGTTTAGAAAATGAGTTTCGAATAAAAGTTCAATTGAGTGAAACTGACCTAACCTCCTCTACCGTTAAATCTAAAAACTATTTAACCAAAAGTACTGATGTAGCCGGATCTGTGCTGCTGTAATTTCGAAAGATCATTGAATCAACGAATATTATTCTCAAATTTGTCAGTGAGAATGTGAATTTGTATAATAACAGACGCTTGTTTTTGAGTTTTTAGTTAGTGGCGGAAAGTGGTTCCAGAGGGTGGCGTAAAGTGGTGAATCTACCACAATCAATGATACTATGTGTATGATGAAGGGTTGATGTGGGCATAGAAGATATTATATTGAAATTTCCATGGATAAAACTTTGATGTTAAGCTTTTGCTATGTTATTCAATTCCCAAGTTTATGTGTGGTTTAAGCGTATATGTACAGAGCTGTCGATGGAAGAGAGAGAGTATGAAAGAGAGAAAGAGAATATGTTGTGTGTATAGGGGAATTGGGTCAGGTGTTCAACTGACACGATACAACTCCACCTTGAAAATCTATCGACCAAAATGGGTTTTCATTATCACGAGTTCAGTCACAAAATGGGATGTTATAATGAAATGTGCAATTGAAGAAGAGAGAGAAAAAAAAAAGAAGAAAATGCTAAGAAGGTGCCTTAAGTGATTGGAGAAAGTGAGTGCTAGAATGAAAGAATTTTCGTGCAAATTCCTTAATACAATTTGTTTGAGAATATTTCTTTTTGCCCCTAAGTTTCGTGGGCTTGACTAGTTATGTGAACAAAAGTGTATCTTAGTGACTGAATGTGTGAAAATGCTATTTTTCCCCATTGTATTCATCATGTGATCGCCTGCGCCGCTTTTTCCACGTCATACACTTTTCTCTCTAATAGAACCAGAAGATTTTCCATCGGGTGAGACAGAGTTGGTAGTACAAGTTTGCAATGGTTAGCTGGGTTGTTCTTTCGTCCAACAATCAGTTCACGCTATATTGGCGTCGTTGGGTTGGAGCTTTCCAAAAGCGTCGCGAGAGAGACTCCCAAAGCATCGTCGTTGGCATGGTAACGGCATTTGGACGCCTCATTATCAGTGGTGGTGTGCCTCTATACTGAGAGAGTAGCACTTGAGAGTTCTTCTATATACATTTCTGCCTTTCTTGCTTCTTCTTTGGGTTTTTAAATAAAAAAAAAAACTTGTACTATATGGATGGGCAAAGTGAATAGATTTTCGTTGAGTGAGAAAGAGCTATTTTGTGTCCAAGAGGCATTTTCATCTTTTGTAGGAAAAATGTCACAAACACACCTCTATGAGATGATATTGAGCCAAGACTGGGAGGAGACGGTGGAGGACAATCTTCACAATCTCTGCGTGAAAGAGATGTATTTTCAGGAATGAATGTGGGTGAAAATGTAGAAAATTGTTTGTACAACATTCATTTTGGTGTTCATCTTTGAGAAAATTTACCTCATCCTCATTTTCTTTATTTCCAACGTATTTTTTTCTTTCTTTTTTGTTGTATCTCCAATCCCATACACTGTGGTTCATATCTTTTCACAAGTGCCTAATGATGATGTAGGAAAAATTACACATATACTACCCAAATATCTTGTAGGTTGCGTGAAAGAGATCACCAGGGATTTTGTGAAGCAAAATCGTCACTTTCCGGGTTCTAAATTAGACTCTCAATTGTGTCTCTCTCTCTTTGGTTGATACACATTTTAAATAGAGAATGATATTGGGTATTATAATATGAAGTAATAGTATTATTCGGTTATTTGAATTGGACTGAAGAAGAACTTCTCTGATTCGAAGATTTTGCGCTAAAGAAAATGTTATTATACATATTTGACTGTGGTCTGATATAAATCTCAAGAGGTTATATATTTGAGTTATTTGGAGATTAGAGGATTAGCCTAAAGTAAGAGAGGGTGATCACAGTATTAAGACTATTGTACCGTTTTCCCAAAAGTGTGTTTATGTGATTTTCATTTCAAATGAATTGAAAGATTGATGACAATTTATTATAAATTCCGAGACGATCTTCTGTAAATAATGTTTTGTATTGGACTATCTGATGTATTTTTTAAAAAAGAGAGCCTTAAATTTTGTTAAATACTTTCTCTATTGTTTTCAATGAAAAAAAAATAGTTTTGAACTGGGGAAATTTCATTACTATATAAACTTATTATCATAAAAGAAGATAAGCTTATTTAAACCAGGTTTAGAGATAATCCTTAAGCGGTCTTCAAACCAGAGAGGCAGAGGTTTAGTCTAGTTTTTGAAGGTCTCAAATTTCTAAAAAATGACCAATTTGAAAAATAAGTTTGTTAGATCAATTGCTGTTAATATACCAAAATATTTCCAAATATATCACTGGTGGAGAAACTAAAGGAATTAAAGCATATGGCTATGGCTAAACCTGAGGTCTGACGACCACTTAACTTTTCTAACTTCTTATCAGGGAAGGTTTTTGGAAAACTTATGACCAAGATAAGACGTGATTAGATTTTCAATTGTTCAAAATATACTAAGAATTAGTTGTTTTTTTTAGATTTTTGAAACGATCTTGAACTGGGATAAATTTTGAGGTTATTATTTCTTACCTTAACCCTTTAAGAACGAGAGGGTCAAAAATTGGGGGAAAATAAATCACATTTTCTGACTTTTCAGAGCAAAATAATACTTTAGATGGCCATAGGAAAAAACTCGTTTTTGGGTCATCGGTGATTCAATCGTTCTTAAAAGGTTAAAAGACTAAAGCTCAAAATGCTTTTTAATAACGTTATTTATTTATTTATTTAAAAATCCCGAAAAAAACAAGGAATAAGTTGGTCCATGCATTGTTGTCCATGTATTGATTATCATTATAAACAATAAAAGATAAAAGAATAGTGATTTTTTCTAAGGGAAAGTGCCCATACTTCGTACCATCCCAAGCTTCGTAATAACTAAATTTTTCCTATGTTTCTCTATAAATATTACTTATAGCACCCATATTTTATTATAAAGTAAACGAAAGAGCCCGGTTTTTAAAATATATTCCGGAGTCAAATTTATTCAGAAATTTACGTTTTTCAATTTTTCAATTCAATTCAATTTATTTTCATCTCATTACGTCTTTTTACCCCCCTTCCCATGCGTCCATCGCCGTCTTAGCGTTGATTCCAGTCTCCAGGACTAAACGATGGAAACGTCCTTTCACAGACTGTATGTTATTTGTTACAAAGTCATTGTTACAATTACATTGGGAATAGACCAGACATAAGAGAGAGTAGTAAAACCACTTCCGAGCCAAAAGGCTGTTTGGAAAAGTGGGTGTTTTTTTATACTAAAAAAAAAACTACAAAAAAAATTAACAAAAAATATCAATAACTATTAACTAAAATAGCTAATCACCATAAAGCTGGGTCAAAAAAAAAAGCTATAAGCTTCGTATAAGCTCGTATAAGCTTCGTTTTTACGAAGCTTATACGAGCTTCAGACCTAAGGGCCTTGACAGACCTGAGGATCAGCCGAGAGACGGCTTAGCGTAATTTTATTCGACATGACGGTCAAACTTCATTTCCATCATTTTCCATTAAGTTGTCTCTCGGCTTAAATCGTAAGTGTGTCTAGGGCATAAAGCTTAGCCATGTGGCTTAACTTCTGTAATTTCTTATCAATCATGATTTTTTGGAAAATTATCACTTAAAATTGGACAACATGGGCAAGTGATCCTTTAAATTAAAAAAAAAACAATAAAATTTCTTGTTATTTTTGAATTTCTAAACCATCGGGAACTGGGCTAAACCTTAGGTCTGAAAGCCGGCCTTATGCCCTAGACACACTTACGACTTAAGCCAAAAAATGACTTAGTGAAAAATTATGGAAATGTGGTTTAATCATTATTTCGAATATAATTACGCTAAGCCATCTCTCAGCTAATCCTTAAGTGTGTCGACGCCCTTAAGATCGTACGAAGCATGGAGATTTTCCCCTAAGTAAATTTTCTTTCGACTCTTTAAGGTCCAATGTGTCGAAGAATGATTTTTTCTGACTATTTACAGAGCAAAATAACTTTCTGTGTCAAGAAAAGGATTTTTATTTTTGGGTCACCTTTGGCCCATTGATCTTTTATGGGTAAAAAAGAAATTTTGTTTTAATTGGCGAGAATATTTCATTATTCTTATCTAGTTCTATAAGAAATGTAAGTTGCGTGGTCATCCGAGTAATTAGATATGCTTTTTTCGAAAAAAAATACAAGTCCACAAGCGATTATTTTGATTAAAGCGGTCTTCAGACAAAGGGTTTAGCTTAGCCCAATTACCGAAAGTTTCAAAATCCTAATGACAAATAGGGTCGAAGGAACACCTGTTCGACAGGGAAGATCTATTGACAATTCTTTCAAAATTTCGAAATTTATTTAATTTAACTACTAAAATGTAAGTAATATGACATTTTTTGTGTATAGTCTACATTTTCCTATAAAGAAAAGATGTTCAAATTCTCTATTCATCTAGGTATATCATTAGAAGTTCTTGAAGTGTCAAAAGGTGTTCCTTTTAGCCGGATCATTTATCCGAATCTAATTCTAAGTCAACATTTTCAACAAAAAAAAATCTTCATTGATAGGAATTTATTGAAATTAATCCATATTGCTCAGCTTTATGTCTAAAGCCCATATTAGAATAGTCCTTCAGGATTGTTGTCATTGAAATAGAATAGTATGGAATGAAATAGAACTGCCAATGCTTTTATAGGGTAACTGTGCCAAATTTCGGCCAAATATTGGCGTGCAAACGCCAGTCTCAAGTTTGAAATGTAATATTTTTAATAAAAATTGATTTTTTATTCCTTCTTTTTAAGGAGTGTTGCTTGGGACTTTTATACGCAGTTTATCATCTTCATTTTCACTCAAATCATTCTTATTCCATTTTAAATTGAATAAAAATGTAGACACAGCTTTGGTGGCCTATTTCGGCCACCTTCATTCTTAAAGTTCCTTGCCTTCCCAGAATTTTTCCAGTATCTTTTTCACATTATATCGTGTGTCGAAATGACATTTTGTTATGTTTTTGCATTGTATGATCTCTGGAGTACACAAAAACTAAAATTCATCGAAATTCGAGGAACAAAAAAAGTGGCCGGAATTGCAAGCCGGCCGGAGTTTGGCACACTTACCCTAAGAGTAATAAAAAAAAAGTCACAAAAATACTACTTTTTGAGGTTGCCACTGTAATATAATTCCTTTCAAGGATAAAATATGCAAATCAAATGATTTTGAGGCCTATATAGAGACAGAGTGTATAGATAGGATGCAAAATGGTTATTGTGTGGATGAAAGATGAAAAACACCCACCCAGAATGGGAGGAAAAATCACATGTGAGTTGCTGCCTCTGAAAATTCTATTTAAAATGTGAGTTGAGTTGAAAATTTCTCAACTTATTGCTATTTGTGTATGATGGAGCAAAAGAGAGAGAGAGAGATGGTACATAATCTTAGATGACGTCACTGAATTATCCCCCGCTCTGACGTCATCGAGGACGCTGCGGAGGCTGTATAAGAGTTTGAACCAAGCGAAAGATGATTCAATGGTACAGCTAAGATATGAAATTCATATACAATCAACACTTCATTTGACGCGACAGATGAAGCTTTTTTTTCTTCTTTGGTTTCGACTGGTAACCATGAAAAAAAGGGAGCCTTATCTCTAGAGACAAGTGAAGCTCTTTAGGATTTTTATTTTTCATACAACATCCCTCGGTGAATTTTTCACGTGAGAGTGTGTGAGTTGTGCAATTTTCCTCAGTTGGTATACCCATTAAGAATGTAATAAAATCCCGGGGATTTTTTCATCACAGACATTCAGATATTCAGAATGTCAGGGAATTTTTAAGGGTGTGTGGAGGGTGTGGGTAAGGAAGAGAGGACGGATGGAGGAAATTGATTTTTCTTCATTGATTTGGTGAATTGTTGGTGAGATGGGGGTTCAATGGGGTTGAAAAAAAAAATGAAGTCAATATGGAAAAGTTTATTATAAGTCGCACTTTTTTTTGCCATCCCTGCCAAATCGCTATTTCTGGTCGGTGAGTCGATTGAAGGGAGAGTAGGTGAAAAAGGGGTAGGATGTTGGGGAAGGAAAAAGCCCGCACATACTCCAAAAGAAGACGGTGGTTTTGTTGTATATGGATGTGCGGAGAAATACCACTCTCGACAATATCGTTACCATGGTTTCAGCTGTTTCCATCAATTATGACCTTCTCATTTTCCATGCAGCGCGCGCCTTTCTTCATCACATTGTCACCCCGTCGTCGTCATCGACGTCGTCCTGGGTGCTCACAGTTGACTTGGAAACTATCACTGTTCCGGACAATTTGTCCTCGGGCTGGTCGAATTCTTTCTTCTTTCTACAAAAGAACAAAAAAAATCCACTAAAAGTTTTACCAAAAGAAAGAGTATAAGTGTGATATATTGTAATAATATATTGAAGAAAAATAATAACGTACAAAGAAATAAATAAGAAAAAAAAAGTTGTGTGTTGAAAAAAGTGAGAGATACCGGAGATACCAGTAGAAGCCGTAAAACTGTCGACGCGGATAGGAGTTCAAATTAAGTGGTAGGAAGTTTCTATATTCAGTGGATTCCCCCCTTGTATCATTAAATTGGAGAAAGAGAGAGGAGGTGTGATGGAGGCAGGAAGGGCAGAGATGTGGATGGGTGAGAGGCAAAAAGAAATGGAGATTATGCCAGAAAACAAGTGGAAAAGAGTTTGGTATATGTGAATGCATTAAAATTGGTGTGACCTGATTTTTTTTGCCTCTCACACTTCCAAAAGGCAAAACTTGAATGATTGGCAATGTTATATGGAATGATATGGTTTTGGTATGGAGAGAGAAAGTGGAAGTGATTTTCGATTAATTTCCTTGTGAGCTGAGAGACATTTGATCAATTTTCTGTTGTAATTAACTGGCACGTGGAGAAGAAGAGATTCAAAAGTGGATTTTCCATTTCTAACTAATCCGCGATGCTATTGAAGGCAAAAAAAAATGACAAATTGTCCGGGAGATTGGATTGAATGAATTGCTTCATTCATATAACAAGGTGCATCAAAATTTTTCAGATGGGTCGAAGACTAGGTGGTAAAAGCTAAAAAAAATTATTAATTATAGTTTTATTGAAATCTTGTAAGCACAGGATATTTTGAGTGTTCTGAGCATATTTTACGTAAAGAAAGGAAATAAGCTACACTCTTAGAAAAAATTAGTTCGTACAAGCTCATATGCAGTTATTAGAACTATAAAATATAGTAAATATAGACCCAACTATATATTTAGTTTGGGTAACTAAATGAAATAGTTGACCACAGTTAGTTAAAGTATCCTTTTCATTTAGTTATCACAACTAAATCAAAATAGTAATGGGTACTATAACATATTAGTTCCAATTACTAAATAAATGGGGTTGATACCCATCTTATTGGCTGTAATAACTATATCATATTAGTTGTGGTTACTATATAGCATTCATTGTGATGCATATTTCTTATTAGTTGCTTAAAATTCGAAAGAGCTTCAACGCATTACTAAAATAAAAACCACTCTTTACTATTGGAAAAGTAGTCATAACTTTATGAAAATATAGGCCCATCTATTTACATTGGTTGTGAGAACTAAAAGGAATTAGTGACCAATATTAGTTGGGATAATGATTTCATTTAATTAACACAAGCAAATATAATTGTATGAAAGCATTATGAAATAATTGCCGCAACTTATCCACGTAAATATTGTCTTATAATCTCACTACTAATGAATTTATTATGAGTATAATGTTTTAAGAATATAAGAACCATTTTAAATAGATTTGATAATAATCGCCCGAACAACTAATTTTCATTAGTAATCACGTCTAAACTTTTCTAAGAGTGTACGCCCCCATCAAGGTGTAGGGGCAAGAGCGGTGCCTTCAGACGACACGAGCTTCGGACAATTCAGTTTTTTTTCTATCTTAATGATTTTTACCCATGGTTCTTTTCAGAAAATTTAAGGCATTGGACTAGCTATAGAAATAAAATTTTATAAATAGTCAAATCAATTAAAAACATTGAAAAAATAAGTTGTTAGAACTTAGCAATGTTCGTCCAAAAGTACCGACTTTGCCTTTACATCTTGAAGGGGGCGCAGCTTATTTCCTTTCTTTAGGTAAAACATCCTTAGAAACTCATAAAACATCCTGTTCTCACAAGCCCGAAATGTGAGCTTATGGGACTAAAAAGTAGAACGGTCAAAGTTTGGTAATCTTTGGGCACTGTACACTTCCACTGAGAAAAACAACGGGGTTCGATTAGCTTTTCTTCCTCATAACTTTAACACTTTTTAGGTGTAAAAATATATCAACATTTTTTAATGTTAATTTTACATCTTATCAAGGGTAAAATTGACATGAAAAAGGGTAACTTTAACTCCTAACACCTAAAAAGCATAATATTTACACCGATTTCAGATCAATACTGCAGTGTAAAATAAACATTTCCGGAATGTTATTTTAACTTTTTCGGATTTCTCTCAGTGTTCGGATTATTCTTTTGTGAGACTAGAGAGAGTATTTATCGGACTTTTGAATCCTTTTGGAAAGCTTACACTCACGGATCACGATATAAAGGGAAGTTTGGACAGATTATTAGCCACTTTTTTTGCAATTTACTCTCACGTATAGCAAAATAAGAGCACGAAAAAAATAGGATGTGTGGTCAAAAATGCATTTCTGGAATTAAAGATGTTAAAGCTCTTCAGTTGAATTTACCATAACAAAATAGGCTCCGTAGAGTTTCTCACTCCTCTATATTACACAGAAAAAAATATTTTGTAAAAATGTTCGTAAATGTTTGTGAATTCCTATGGGGGACTTACGAAATGCTCGTATATCGTATAACCCACAAACAAGTTTGTAAAAGTTTATACTTTTTTCAGAAACATTGTTCGTAACATGATTATTTGACGAGAATTTTTTGTACTTTTGCAAACTTGTTTATAAAATGTTCGTCAGGCAAACAAAACTTTACGAAAAAATGACAAAATTTTACGAACTTTTTTGTATGTTTACGAACATTTACGAATAAATGTTTGTAAAACTACAAAAAATGCTTGTCAAGTGACCATATTACGAACATTTTTTTGTGAAAAAGATACGAACTTGTTTGTGGGTTATACGATTTACGAGCATTTGTTAGTCCCACATAGGAATACAACATTTACAAACATTTTTACAAAATATTTTTTTGTGTAGGTAAGACCGTCTCAAGACAGTCATTGTATAAATAGCTTTTACTGCGATAATATTACTTATTCGAAGTTAAAATACTTGCAATGTCCTCAGTCGTAGTCTTAATGATATTAGGTGAGATTCTTAACAATCTCACCTACTATAATCCTAACAAAATTTCATGTCGTCCGATCGACCTCAAATTTGGCCAAAATGTGTTTCGCCACTTCCTGATTCCGAATATATATGTGGCTAAGTTACGTTCCCGGCCGGCCGGCCGGCCGGCCGGCCGCTCTTTGGAGCTTAATAGCTCCTAAACTAAAAAAGATATCGACTTGCGGTTTTCGGCAAAGGTTATATATCGGGTGAAAATTGCAACTTGGTGCATAGACCCCCCACCCCCCACCCCTCCTTCCGCCATTTTGAAGACCCCCCTTTTTTTGTTTTCTCAATAGCTCCGCCCCTATGGCATTCAGCGGACTCAAATTTTAGTATGTTATAGCTGGGCCTTAGAGCTTTCCATCAATACCAAACTTAAGGTCCCCCGACCCCCCTGACCCGAGCTATAAGGGTCCAAAAAAAATTTCTTAAAATGGCCATAACTCCGGTTCTAATTGTCAGAATTTAAAAAATGAAGGCTTTTTGGAAAGCTCTCGTGAAATGCCATTTCTCCTTCTAACATCGCAAGTTCATAAAACCACCGCTAGGGGCGCTTTTTTTAAAAAGAAAATTTTTAAATCTTAAAAGTTAAATAACTCAAAAATTCCATTGTGCATCGGGCTGAAAATTTAGTATGTTGTAGCCGTTGATTATACCTATCAAACAAAAAAAACCTTAAGTCGATCCATAACCCCTGACCCGAGCTATAAGGGGTCAAAGTTCGAACATTGACCGGCCTCTATCTCCGGTTCTAATTAACATAGCGACCTAAATTTTACCTTTTTGGTTTCGTATCGATGAGCACTTTCAGATGGAAGTTCAAAAAGTCACCACAGGTGGCGCTGTGATAGCGTCAAAATTCATCGAAATTCAAAGTCACTTTTCTCAAAAACGGCATTGTGCAAGTTAATGAAACTTTAGTATGTTGTAGTCCAGTCTAGGACGTTTCCAAAATGGTGCGTATGCGCGCTGTGGTTAAAACAGAACCGGAGATATGAGGGGTCAAAGTTCACGAAATTCAAAAAATCATATCTCCGGTTCTATGTGACCGATTTTGATGAATGAGGGCTTAAACGAAAGATCTCACCAAATGCTACAACTTTGTAGAATGTTTGAACTTCGTGGGACCAACACCAGGGGCGCCACAGTCGAAAAACCAATTTCAATATCACATAACCTCAATTATCTCGACTGTCGCTGAACCGATTTTGATGATTACTTCAACATAATTGTAGAGCACATTTGTCTCTACATTTCGTCCATACATCATTTTCCGCTCAGACTACGCTATCACTCCGATTTTGCCGTTTAAGTGTGAAAAAATTGATTTTTCCCATAATAACGCTTTGAAATCACTCAGATGCCAATTTGACTGCCTCTACTCCACCAAGACACTTAAAATAGGGTTTTAAATGAAGAGTCTCACAAAATACAACAATTCTTTGAAATAGTTGAAGCTCAACAAATGACTACTTGGGGCACTCTGGATGAAAAAACGAGTTAAGAAACAAAAAACCTCGCTTATCTTGGCTTCTGAGTAATCGATGAGTTCAAGTTCTACGGCAAAATTATTGAGAACATTCTGGTCTACATTTCACCCATATAACACTTTTCTGTCAGTTCATCCAAATCCTTGATATTTTGGTTTAAATACAAAATTTGTATAATTTCACGAATTTGATTCAAGATAACTGAATGGCGACTCACAATTTCAGCTCTAAATCGAATTTGCATGCACTCCGAGTTAGCTCACGTTAAGAATCTCACCTACATAAGCCGGTTAGGATTATCTGTCCCTTTCTTCTGAAGTTGAACTTATTTTGACCTTTCGTTTGGTTACCGTTGTTTTGCAACATTATTAATAATAGAAAATAATTGAAATGACACGAACCCAGATTGAGTCAAATAGTCGATTTCTGCGAATTAAGCGAAATTGATAAAGAAGCATATTTTGATGAATTCCCTATAGTTCGACCTTTAATGCTCCAGATTGTGAAATAAGGCCAGAAGATGAGCAATACATTTCAAAGTACCTTCAAGTTATACAAGAAAGTGACGTTTTTATAGGTGACTTGTGACTTATGGCCTCTGCACACTAGAGAAATTTATGTCCAAAGCATTGAACAACCTTTTCCTTCAGCGGACGCCAGCCCACTGACACTCCCGTTTGCCAAAGCAATTCACTTTAATTTGCAGAAAAGCGATCGCAGCACCATAAAGGATACAATAAAGAAAACTGATTTTTGACGAGACTACTTAGATCCAAAGACAATGGTCCATATTGAAGGAAATTCCCTACACGTGTGTAGGAGAGACTCTTCAATATGGACATAAACTTCTATATAGTGTGTAAAGGCCACAAGGAATTTGCTTCAATATGGACATAAACTTTTCAACTGTGTAGAATTATTCGTTAAAAATCAATCTTATTGATACACCTTCAGCTTAATTAACGGCTAATTTTAAGAATTCTAAACGTTTTTTTCTAAAAATTATCATTTTTTAGATAATCATAGAAAATGCATCCATAAAAAATGTTCTAAATTAATTTAACAATTTGTTCATTATTTTTCAATGAAAGTATTTCAGTCTTTTGATGCCTTTATGGCTTCTACACATTAGAAAAATTTATGCCCACATTGAAGCAATTTCTTTACGCTTGAGTAGGGCAAACTCTTCAATATGGACATAAATTTCTTTAGTGTGTAGAGGCCGTTAAATAGATTTGATCGTTTCCAGCCAGGCGGTCTTTACCTTTTCTTACCTGGCGCTCAAACGAAAAGAAATAATGAAGAATGGTCGGGTTTTTTGAGTTTATAGGACCATTAAATACTCTAGACAAAATTATTTAATTAATTTTTTCGCATATTAAAGAAAATACTGTTAGAAGGTTAAATTAAGTTGATTTGATTTTTGAGGTTATATTTTTCTGACATTACATATGTTTATTCATGTTTTTCTATCTCATGATCAACATGTGGACATCGCATTCTCTATTCTAATTTATGGCTCAAAAAATGCCTTTATTAAGTACTTAATAATAACTTATTTTATGCACTTGGACAAAGCCCTTACTTCAGATCATGAACAATGCCTTTAATTACAGCATTGCACTAGTAACAGTTTACTTTTTGTTAGCCAGGGGTGACATGATAACTTATTTTCGATACTATCGACTGTCGATTCTAAGAAATTTAAACGATAGCAGGACTTCCTGTGACAAAAATAGATATTTATAAACAGTCACATTCTCTTAACTCTTTCCGGACCACAACATATCCAGCGAACGAATTTCAGTAAAACTCACTTTATTGTAAGTCTTAGTGGTCAAATATGATACTTTTATAGAGAAAGAATTTTTTCCTCCTCTGGGAAATTGGAAAACTCATGGATACTCTCGTCCCCAAAAGAACGAAAAGGAGACAAACTTGAATTTTCCAAAAGCCAATAATATCAATTTTGTGAATTATTTTTGCTTGTCAAATGACTCCTTTACAATGTTGATCACTAAAACAAGAAGAATTATTGACCAGTATCTTGTGAGATGCCCAGGAAGTGGTCAAGAAGACACCAAATTCTTGCTTAACAACAGGTTCCTCAAAATATTTCACACAAAAACACTTTAAAACACATTTCTCTCAACACGATGTTATTGTAGACACATTAAGCTTTCTCAAAAGCAAAAAGACACTTCCTGGACAATCAGAATTTACCAAAATTAGGAAGAATAGGAAAAACTTCCCTGAAAACAATCTCCTGCGCTGCCAAATGTCAAAATTATCGGCCATATTGGCAAAAATGTCGCTCCCGCTTGGAATTTTCTTACAAGGTTGGTGTCAAAAAGCAAATGGCGGGCATTGGCGGAATAACTTTACATTTGATCTCTAGATTTTTGGGGACGAGAGTACCCATAATGTTTGAACTAGTTTTTTTTTGGAAATTTAAGAAAAAAATGTTTTTCGAATTTATGTAATCTGTAATTGTTAGTTATCATACTTAGGGGAAACTGGGGCACCACCAAACACTGCGATTTTTTAATCGGATATTCGACTTCAGAGTATAAGACCTATAGGAATTTATAGGCACTATAGGGATGCTTGTCCACTGAAGGAATGGTCGAGATAGTCCAAGTAGTTTAGAAATAAAAATTAGTGTTTGGTGGTACCCCGTGTTTGGTGGTGCCCCAGTTTCCCCTATTGGCCCCGAGAGGTTTCTCCTTATTCTGGTCTAGAAATATCAAAAAGGTGACAATATCTGCAAGGAAGCAGAAAATCAAAAATTCACGATTTTTGACCAAAAATATCTTAGCTCAGGAGTTAATTAGGATCCTGCAAAAAATATCCTAGATTTGGACATCCTTATAGTTTGTAATTATCCAGAAGAAACGAATTTTTATCGATTCTAGATAGTCTAAAAAAATTGTTGTTTCCATGGGTACCCAGAGTCCCAAAGGAGACGAAAGAGTTAAGGCCTATACTTCAGTCGAGATGGATTTCGGTGACGAAAGTTCATGAGGAACATCAAATAAGAATCAACTTAAGAGTGTTTAATACAGACGCGTGCATGACGAAATCATATGCCAGTGCTGGCAGCAGGAGGGGAAGGGAATCTCGAATTAAAAATGAGAAACTATGTACACTGAGAAAAAAAAGAGGGTGCGATTAACTTTTTTTCCTCGTAACTTTAACACTTTTTAGGTGTAAAAATATATCAACATTTTTTAATGTTAATTTTACACCTTTTTAAGGGTAAAATTAACATGAAAATGGGTTCATTCAACCCCTAATACACCTAAAAAGGGTAATATTTACACCGATTTCGGATCAATAATGCAGGGTAAAATTAACATTTCCGGAATGTTATTTTAACTTTTTCGGATTTCTCTCAGTGTAGCACGAAAATTGCCACAGATTTGGCGTCATCCTCGCTTCGGTGACGGGTGACTGCGTGTGAGAGGAGGGATACGATTTTATACTAGACGAACTATTTTTTTTGGAACAAATTCGTTACTAACATTGGGTATCTTTTTGTTCCTCCTAGAAAGCACAAATTTGTTCCAAAAATTTTCGGTGTCCGTGAACGAGCTACATTTTGGAACAAATATGTGCCGAAATTTTTTACCGTGATTCACTTAACCCATTGAGTAACCGCACTTGGACGAAGCCCTTACTTAAAGATCATGGACAATGTCTTTAATTAAAGCAGTGCGCTAGTAACAGCTTTAGGCCAGGTTATCGAGGAGGGGTACCCCGAAAGACTAAGTCGCTATCCCCGACTGTTTGGTCTCTATCAATGCTAACACAGAGATGGATGAACAAACAAAGTGTGCACTGAAAGGTGTGACCTTTCTTTTTATCACTGCAAAATATGAATTGTTTTTGTTTACTTAGGAAAATTATTATAAAGCCAGCGGCAGCCGCAATTCAGTTGTGAAAAAGAAAAAGTGTGATAGAGTTGTGTTGTGTCCGGGGAAACTATTGCCTCTACTTGTGCATTAACATTAGGATATTTTGTTGAAACTCTTGCAGAATGTCACCTGAACGACCTCCATCACAGGATGGTGGTCCAATGTTGGAATCACCGAGTTTAATAATGTCATCAATGCCAATTGAATCCAGCCATGTGATCCTCCAGCAGCACATTCAGTATAGCAATCAGGGAATTGGAGGAGGAGGAGGAGGAGGTGGCGGCGGTGATGGTGGCGGCGGTGGCGGTGGTGGAATTGTGATAAATGGGAATGGTGTGGCGACAGGAAGTGGCGGTGGAAGTCGCAATGTTAATGGCCAGGGGCCAGTTGCCGTGGAGCAAACGGGGTCTTCCAAACTTTTGGTGCTACAGCAGACCAGTGAAAATTACATTGCTGCAAGTGAGTATAGAAGGAATTAATTAAAAAAATTTTTTTGGGGATGGTAAATTTTAATTTAAAAAAAAAATTTAAATAAGATTGTGCATTATCGTTTGCAGCTAATGAGAATAATGGTGTTGGGAATATAGTATTGCTGGCGACAGAGCAAATGGATGTGAATCCTGGTGATCACAATGGAATTGTAACGTCGGCAAATGGTGCTGATGAAGAGTTAACACCACTCACATGGTTGCATAATAAAGATTTACTCAAGGGAATTAATCTATCGTGTGCAAAAGTTCAATCAAGTAGTGATACATTGATTAAACAGAATACAGGAGCGATATCGCCTACAAGTGATTTCCTGGAGGATTCGTGTATATCTGAGGATAACACATCGTCCATTGTATCCAATTCGGATCAGAGTATTGGGATGTACAGTACGGAAACATCACCAAAACTGTATATAAGTCCCAATAATAACAATAATACCATTAACAAGAATCGCAATCACTTGTCAACATCAACGAGAACTTCGACAATTCAGGTTAGTCCAGGCGGTACGACGACTGTCATTGAATACCATTCGAGTGGGAAGCAGCAGCAGCAGCAGCAAAATGGTGTAGTAGGCGGTGGAAATGTGGCAAGTAGCAGCAATGGGGGTGCATCTACTTCAACAATCACCACTACAACTACAACAACGTCAACACCCCATCAACATTTCCACAAGAAATATCTGCGGGAGGAGCATGTGAAGACACTGAGACAAAATCAAAATGACTCGGGATTTGTCTCACCAACAACTGTGGGACAGCAGTATGAGGCTAGCCAGCAACAGGCTGTTACACCACCACAGCCCGTTTCCCCCCTGAGGCATCGTGGAGGAAGTGGAGGCGGTGGAGGAGGAGGAAGTGGTCATCATAGCCAAAAGTCGTCATCCCTCAATACAACCCCGTCAAAACTGAAACATCCAACAAATCAACCATATGATCCTCAGGTGCATACCACCAATAAGCCACCATTCAGCTTCAGTTCCCTCATCTTTATGGCCATTGAGGATGCATCGGAGAAGGCACTGCCCGTCAAGGAGATCTATGCGTGGATAGTAAAGCACTTTCCCTACTTCAAAACAGCACCAACTGGATGGAAAAACAGTGTACGCCACAATTTGTCACTCAACAAATGCTTCCAGAAAGTCGAAAAAGCTCCAGTAAGCATCGGTCTATCTCCAATTACCTTCCTCTTAAAATAATTGAGTGTAATTTTCTATTCTTTCTCTCCTCTTTGTCCATGCAGAATATGGGAAAGGGATCTCTGTGGCGCGTTGAGCAGCAATATCGGCAGAATCTAATTCAGGCACTCACTCGTTCGCCTTTCCATCCATTTTCAACTTTTGACAAGACTGTGTACAAGACTCAGCAAGGGTCCAATGACTCCTCCACTGTCTCTAAGGTAAGTTCCATTTTATGTGAAATATAATACAGTGGTGGCAAAAATAATAGGACCACCTTTGATTAGCCTACTTTTTTACCTTTTGTAATTTTTTACTCCAATGTGCGTTGAAATAATTAGATGAGATTCTTAATAATCTCACCTACTATCCTAACAAAATTTCATGTCCTCCGATCGGCCCCAAACTTTGCCAAAATGTGTTTCAGCACTTCCTGATCACGAATATATGGGTGGCTATGTTACGTTCCCGGCCGTCCGGCCGCTCTTTGGAGCTTAATAGCATCAAAACTAAGAAAGATATCGACTTGCGGTTTTCGGCAAAGGTTATATATCGTCATTGTCTTTGGATCTAAATAGTCCCGTAAAGACTCAGTTTTCTTTATTGTTTCCTTTTTGGCGCTGCGATCGCTTTTTCTGCAGGCACATTTTTTTACTCCTTCTTTTTTTACGTTATTTCCGAATGCAAATTAAAGTGAATTGCATCGGCAAATGAAGTGTCAGTGGGCTGGCGTCCGCTGAAGGAAAAGGTCGTCTCTGAGCCCAAACAGAAGTAGATTTTGATTCTCCAATAGTGTCTTGGATAAAAGGTAAATGGAACTTTATTTGCAGAAAAAGTCGTTGATGTTCGAAGAATTGAAATTCAATTTCGAATTTTCATACTAAATTTTCGAACAAGGTGGGGAAAATTTATCAAATATTACTTTAAAAAACTGGCAAGAGTTACTCAGTGACTATGGAGTGATTAAATACTGGGGAAAGAGCAGTAAACGTCGTTGTTCT
This sequence comes from Phlebotomus papatasi, assembly GCF_024763615.1. Classification (NCBI taxonomy): domain Eukaryota; kingdom Metazoa; phylum Arthropoda; class Insecta; order Diptera; family Psychodidae; genus Phlebotomus; species Phlebotomus papatasi. The sequence goes on from NC_077222.1 coordinate 70,462,599, forward strand.
GTTTTTTTCCTCACAACAATGTGAAGACCGTCACATTTTGACACTTGAGCACTTCGAAATTCGATCAGAATGTACCTCAGCCACCTTGCGGAATTATCAAGAAGCAAGAAAGTCTCTTTTTTGGATCATCAAATAGATTTTCGAATTTTTCGAAAGTGTATGTCGCTCCGTATGAGGATTTATGGAGGGGTAAAACGATACCTGAAATCATATGGATATGTGCGTGCTCACTCACTCTTTAGCTTTAGAGAGAGAGAGCATTATCCTCACAACTCACCTCGCAATCTCGTCTCTTACCTTGATTTTCTTCGTTCCTCAAGGAGTCAGTGAGGAATGAATTTTTCTGTTTTCTGGCTTTTTGGACGATTTGGTCCGCGTTGCTCTACTGCCTGAGTACACTTTGGACTCTGCGGTACACTTGCAATATGTATCGATTCTATGCCTTATTTTATTCAAAAAATTCTAAATTTCGACCGTTACCGTCCTAGAGTTTAAACGATAAAAGATATCACGTTCCGAACCCCTAATATAAGAACGATATCTCCAGACGTTTTATATTCTTTCCCCACCACCCTCCTCCAACGCCTCTAATTTTTTTTTAATTTTTTTATCGAGAACGGCTCCTACGATTTCTTTTATTTTTGGACATGTTTTGGAGGTGATCCAAGCGCACATTTCGTCCATACATACCTATGACCTAAAAAAATCGCCATCTTGAATTTTTGAAGGAAAAAGTTTTTACTAATTAGAGGGTCTATTTTTCAACCGATTTGGATAAATTTAGATGCTTTGGAAAGATCCTGAAATTTCCAATCCAATTACATATTCTTAATTCTTCTTTTCTGTCCGTAAATTTGTTATCCAATGAAGAAATGATCATTTTAGAATGTTCTGGCATGAGACGCATAAACAAAAAATGTAAACACGAGAAAGATAAGTCATCCTCGGATATTCAACCAATTAATTACTGATTTCAAGACCAGTTAAACTTAAACTTTCGAAAAATTTAAGATGAACAGTTATAATAGTCTATTTTTTCAACTTGTCTAGAGTTGGTAGATTTCAAGAAATTTCATGAATTTCCGTCTAAAGTAGGTGGCGACTGCTGTGAAATTTCTGAAATTTTACCATCTCTAAACTTGTCACTGTTCCGGACCTTAACCGGTAAGAGATATCTACTTCCAGTCTTCCATAACCCCCAATAAAAAAACAATATCTCTAAATGTGTTTTCCTCTCCCTACCCCCCGTCCCCTAACCCCTCCTAAACCTTTTTTTCGATTTTTCTCAAAATTGGCCCAAGCTATTTGAGGCTAACCTAATAGAGCCCCTAACGAGAAAGTTCTGTATTTGCTCCAATTTCTGATAGTTTTCTTTATCCAAACTTGGAAAATTAATTGTCAAGATACTAAATAATTATTGACATTACACTAAAATTTTGTTATTTTTTAAATACTTGAAATAAATTTAAGTTTATTACAGTAGTCCTATTTTATTGTCCGAACAGATTATCACTATTCACATGTCAAAATAGAGATCTCTAATGGCCAAAACAACACTTATTCTACGTATGGATATCATTTGAACATTTCTACATCAAAATTATTTCAACGGATTGGAATAAAAAATTACAAGAGTTAAAAAAGTTGGCTTATCAGAGGTGGTCCTATTATTTTTGCCACCACTGTATGTCTTTTTTTGTATCATAACAAAATTTGAACATTAACAAAAAAATTACAATTTAGCCCAATGAAAATTTAAATGTTACGCTTGTAACTTCAAATGGATTTGTTTTTATTCGATAGAAGTAATTGATTATACAAAAAGTCGAGTGCAACTGTTGCAAACTGAGATAAGTATTCCTGAATACATTAAAAGGAAAGTTTCGCAAAATGACTTGAAACTATGTAAAGGACTTTCAGTTGTAATCCCCAAGACGATTTAGTAGTTGTTTTATTGTTTGGATATTGCAAAGAAAGTGTTCGAAGTTAAACCTCTGGGCTTAATACTTCGATGTACATGCCTTGAAGGTAAACATTTGTAAAAGGGGGGGGGGGCTTTCAATGGGAATTTAGAGTTTTTATTGAATGTTGAAGACTAACATCAATTTAATTCAATTTAATTTCAATATATTTTTCATTTAGTTATTTACAATGTTTACACTCAAAAAAATAATCGAGTAAAACTTACTCGAATCGATGTTTAATTGACTCTTCTTCGTTGTGATTTTATAATCAAATAAATATTTTTTAGCATATTTTAGAGTTGATTTTACTTCTATTTAGGTGTAATATTCGGAAGAGTTGATTTACCTTTTTTTCGTAAAATTTACATGACAAATAACTCTTTTTAAGACTGAAAATAACTCGTTTTAAGAGTTAAAATAACTCTTTCAAATCCCAAAAATGGATAAATTTTGCAATTCTATGTTTTTTTTTTCATTTTATCATTTTCTTTATTAATATTTTCTTGATCTCAAGTCCCCTATATTCCGAGCGAAATATCACGTATGATGCACGCACATATCTTCATGAAACACTGTTAGACATATTTCTAGTTGATATTCCATATGAACTTTGTCATACGAAAATCTTCTTGACTGAAGTATATTCTTAACCCTCTAACGGGTAAGACCGCCTCCAGGCGGTCTTCACAAAAGTCACATTTACAGCGACAATAAAGGTTTTATTTATTTAAAAGTGCTATATTTTCCTCGGTAATAGTTTTATAAACATCTCTTGAAAGTTTGAACTCATTTTGACTCTTTGTTTTGTTGCTATTCCCAGTTTTGTGTCACAGATCAGAGAAAGAGCAACAAAAAATATTTGTGCAAAAAAACTCATTTCCAATTTCCATAAAAATACCGATTTAAAGTTATCTGACTAAAATAAATTTATTTTTTACTGAAAGATATGTCATTCTACTTTGTATATTTTATTTAAAAAATTTTAAAACACTAAAAATGTGAATTTTAGAAGCAAAAAGAGTTTCAAAAAAATTTTATTTTTTTTCACCTAGCGCCTAAACTAAAAGAGATAATGAAGAATGGATGGTTTTTTCGACTTTATTGGATCATAATTATCCCAGAAAACATTGTTTTAGAATTTTTTTCGCATATTAAAGAAAACATCGTTAGAGGGTTAACGTTAGGAACTAGCCACCCCAAAGCTAAAAACTTTCAACCATCGAAAATCTTTGGTCTTTGATAAATTTCAAAATCACCGCCCAGATGCCTCATTGTTTGAGGAATTTGAAACAGATAATTTTTGAGATCTGGCTCCTTTTCACACAAGTCGAGTTTAAAAAGCTTTATCTTTCCAAGCCTGAACGAATTGCTGAATTATATCGCAAGAACGCTGCAAATATTAAATATTAGTGCAGACCTTAAGAAACTTTTCATCGATGAAATGCTGCATTATTTTTGTTAAATTAATTTTTATTCTAACGAAAAATTAAAATTAATTTTTCTAAACCCGGAATTAGAAAGAGTAATAACCATAGAATGTAATGGAATCAAAAAATTAATTTTTAAAAATATTTACAATAACATTTTAAAACCTCTTTCACTAGAAATTATGATAAGTAAGAAACTTATTATTCCTACTGCAGCTTGTATTTTTGGACACTTTACTGGTAATTTTGTACAGCTAACCCGCCTCAATAGAATGACCATGGTTCTCCATTTCAAGAACCGAACTTACGATGTTCAATATTAAAAATTGAACAAATTCAGTGTTAAAATCTTCTAAAAGAATAAATATTTGGATAGAGTACAGTAGGGGAAAGTACTCTCCCTTCGAACGTTCATGCCATTGAATAATGTGAATTTTCTTTTATTTTTCCTTAGAGACTCACATATTTCTATTAAATGTTAGTTAGCTTACTATCAATTATCGATAATTATGTGTAAGTCTCTAAAAAAAAAAATAAAAGAAATTCGCATAATTCAAAGAGATGAACGTTTGAGTGAAAAATACTTTCCCCCATTTATTACATATTCGAAGAAAATTCCATAATTTTATTCAATTTATTTGTAGTGTCCAAATTTACCTTCAAAGTGTCCAAAATTACAAGCTGTCCCAATTTTACAAGCACTTCCCCTATATTATCTATTTCTTTAATTGAATTGAAATCAAAAACTAAATTGATTTCCCTTTTATTTAAATTCGAATAGGGTTACAAGTTCGAAATAATTTTGCCTTTTTGTGTAGGTAATATTTAAGATCAATTTACTGAATGAAAATAATAATGTAGAAAAACTAATCATCAATTTAATTTGCCATTGAAATTCTCAAAAAAACCCCTTTAATGAACACAATGTCTCAATAAAAACCTGTTTAGGTTTAGACACTGAATTTCCGACAAGTTTTTTTTGCAGAATTATATTGTAATTTTCTATTACATAATTTTGGTATGTCGTTTCGTTAGAGAGACTAGTCTTAAGTTTTTGCTACATTATTATGTTCATTGTCAAAGACACCAATGAAATTGTTTCTTATCTGATGCGGGCTACAGATGAAGTTGTAATGCCATTGGCAGATGCTTTTAAGTTTTAAGCAACAAGTTCATTAACAATGCACTATTACCGGGGCTATTTTTTATCTGTCAGATGAAAATTTTATGATGCTTATTAGATTGTCAAGAATTTGGTCAATTTTCGAAATTATCAAGCTTTATATTTATAATTTCATGAGCTTTTAATGCTAAAAAAATCATTAAGTTTGTACATAGGATTTTACTGATTTAAATGAAAAAAAAATCATTTTTCTTGTGCGATTCTAGTCATCGAGTGGACGTCCATTGAATGCCTCTCTCACACCTCGCTTGTCCAAATTCATGGCTGAACTCGATACTCCACCTGAGCCACCAGCAAGTCCACCGATTGAGGATGAGTACCGTCACTTGACGTCGTACAGTTATTATGAGAATGGGACGAATGCCATGCTCAATGTCCTAGTCAACAGCAGTGAAAATGGTGGTAGTGCCACCAGTAGCAATAGTGCAAGTCCGGAGAAAATTGCAAGAGATTGGGGAGCTGACAGTAGTATTGAGGATGTCAATGCTGCAACAGCAATGTTGGCTCTCAAACATGGACCCAAGGTGTTTGCCGAGACCTTTCAAAATGGGTAAGTTTTATTACACCTTTTTTATGCGTTCGATATCCATGTACATATTTGTGTTATTTTTCCTATCTATTTTTTTTTATTAACATTTAACGTGAATTTGTGCATTTTGAGACATTTTACTTTTATTTCTTATGAAAAGCCTTTACTAAAATATCTCAACGAAACTAAAAGGGAGCAAATTTTTTATTTGTTACACAAATTAACTTCTCTCTTATGAGACTAATAATTAAACTTTTGATCTTAAAAGTTCATTCATATTCCGGAATTAATATTCTCTAATTCTTTAAACTTTACCGTGAAATGCAATAAAATTCTCATTAACCTTTACAAAATTAAAATATCAAACTTCTTCAAGTTATCTTTAATTAAAAAGCAGACTTAAGTACTTAAAATTTAAATATGTATTTTATAACGTCTACATCCATTCACTCATTCTTGGAAAACTTTAACTTTGACTCTGTAAGAGATATTTAAATCTTGCTACAAGAAAAATACTTTGGCAAAACTTAACCCCTTTGAGACATTAGTCTCTTTCATGATATCAGAATTTTTCGAGTTGGAAGGTAACTATTAGAGAGAATGAAGAAGTTGGGATATGTGTAAAGTGTATATAATTACTAATAAATCTTGTAAACAATAAATCGCTTTCTTCCTTGGGGATCAAAATATATTAGGAATACAATGTGTAGAGGCCATATAACACATTTCACATTAAGATAGAGAAATATGATCTTCGACAAAGTTGTAGAGGAATAAATTTCCTATAAAAATATGTCAATTTAATATTTGTTGCACTTTCAAGAGCAAAAAAAACGTCACAAATTATCCCACTTCTGACAAAATTTTGCCCATACATTTTGAGAATGTCTACAAATTCGATTTTTGGAAATTGCATGAAAAATAGATTTTCTTTCGAGATAGAAAAAGTTGTTTTTGAAAGAGCTGTAGAGCGATAAATTTCATTAATCAATCACAGTCAAGTGTGCTAATCCGGGCGCTTCGCTATCTTTACGTTTATGATTAATCCACTTAAAATAATATTTTTATTTTTATTTCCGTAATATAGTCACTACAGTAACATAATATAACTATTCAAGTTTGAGAAAAAGCAAAAATAATATTTTTATCCATTAAATAAGTGAGTGTAATCGACTCATTTCAATCTTGTGCCAGCTGGGTTCTTCACAAAAAATTTTCTAGCAGTGTTATTTTCGTTAATGACAGCTGGTTGTATTTCAGTATTATCATTATTTTATAAATTTTCTTTAATATTTTTGATATTTTTTTTATATTATGTTTCTGAATGAAACAGTGATTAATTCTATGGATTTAGAAGAAGTAAAAAATAATTTCATCACTCCAAAAACAAGCGTTTAAGTAGCACTTTTCGGAAAACGATCCAGTTATCCCAACTTAGTATAGTTTCTTAGAGTTCGTGAAAAAATTACATTTCCACTTTTGACGAATTTCCTCAGTCCCTCCTAATGGCCTCTACACACTAGAGAAATTTATGTCCATATTGAAGCAAATTCCCTACGCGTGTGTTGCTTTTTGAGAGCCTAATAAGTCATTTATCTTTAATAATCCAATCTTAAGTTATTTTTTTTTTCAAAAAAATGTGATTTATAAGAAATTAGAGTAATTGAGCTATATAGCTAAGCCTTAGGTCTGAATCAGGTATTACAAAGGTGTATTAGTGCATTTCAGTAGAAATATCTGCATAAAAACCCACGAAAGTTATGTTTTGTGAGTGCCTGTAAAATGTAAAGCCTTGTTTGTAACGAAGGTAACGTGTAATGGGTTACGTGGGTCATACAGACTAAAAAAAAACAGCCTATTTCCTTTACATCTATTTTCAAGACAATAAAAAAAAAAGTTTAATTCGGTTTCTTAAAAGCGAATAAAGGTACAGCATTTTAACTATACTAAAATTTTCATTTCTAAATTTTAAAAATTCAGCCATTGTGACCTGATTTTTGGAGACGGGCACAATTAACCTATTGTACCTAATATATGTGCTTTTTTGTTACAAGTTCTGATACGTGATATGATAAATGTTAGAGGGTTAATTTTATTAACAAAGGAATATTCTGCAATATCTTTATCTGGAAATGTGTCTTTATCGCTAAAATTTTTCGAACTTTGGGGACAATATGAAAAATTTTGTTATGCCACGCCCACTTGGAAATCATTATCGTTTTTTAGGTCCCACTGAAAGTTTTATGTTTTAACCGACATAGTTGGCTCGAAAGATTGTTTATAAATGTGAAACAAAGAGAATTTTTTCACAAATAATGTTTTAAAGTTTTATTGGGATTATTGGGGGCGTGGCTTATTTAATCGTAGGCGGTTTTTTTTGGAAACATTTTCAAATTGAATGTTTTAGGTAGGGGAAAGTGCTCTCCCTTCGAACGTTCTTGCCTTTGAATAATGTGAATTTCTTTTGTTTTTCATAAGAGATTTACACTAAATTATCATGGAATTATCAACAATTGATGATAAGCCAACTAATATTTAATAGAAATGTGTAATTCTCTTAGGAGAACTGAAAGAAAATTCACATTATTCGAAGGCATGAACGTTCGAAGGGAGAGTACTTTCCCCTAGGTTGCTCTCAAAGCAATATAAATTCAATAATTGTATATAAAAAAATCGCATTTTTTTATTTAACCCTTTAACGACGTGAGACTTTTTACGGACCGAAAATCAACAATAAAAATTAACCGATAAACAAAATCAATGAAACGTTTTATATTTGACTATGGAAAATCCAAAAGATTCTGATTCAATGCATATTTTACCTCTACGAGCGAAATTTTTCAAAAAATGGAAATGAAATCACTTTCAAGACATCCAGAAAACATAAAATTTGAAAAATTAAATGTACGAGTATGTTAAAATCTAGGAAATTTACCTGGTCTATTAAAAATAGGGGAAAGTAGTCTACTTTCGAACGTCCATGCCTTCGAATAATGTGAGTTTTCTATTATTGTTCCTAAGAAACTCACACATTTTTTTAATTATTACTTAGCTTATCGTCAATTATTATTGATAATTACATGATAATTATGTATAAATGTCTTAGGGAAGATAAAAGAAATTTACATTATTCGAAGGCAGGAACGTTCGAAGGGAGAGTACTTTCCCCTAGTGTTTTTCGAGGTCTTTGTATGCCATAATACTGAAAAAAAGAGCTAACTAACTAACTCATTCATTAATTTTCTTTTATAAATAAAAATTAAGTATTTATTTATTTTGATGTACCGGGTCATTTTGACAGTTAACAAATTTCATTTTTTACAATGTTGTAAACGTTAAAAATGTTAGACATAGATCTCTTCGCGCAAGAGCCGAATGCTCTTACCAGTTTTACCATAAAACATCAAAAACTTTAAAATATTTTAACTTTTATAAAATCTAGTTGAAGGCGGTTTTCGGGAGTAATTTTACAAGTTTCAAACGGTTAGAAAAGTTGTATATAATTTTAGTTGCAATTTTGTAAAGGTCTCGTAAATTTTTTTTAAAGTTTTCATTGAGAGAATAGAAATTATAGTAAGGTAGAATAGCCTAATTCCGAACCTGCTCCAAACGGGACTTTTTTTAAAATTAAAACTTTATTAATTGATTTTCGATTTACCTGGCGCAAAAAGAGTCAAATAATAAGGTCACTACGTAGATAATATAAATAAAAATTTAGTAAATGTGTTTATTGAGGAAAAATGGTGTAGTCTGTGGAAAGTCCCCATTTAGAGCAGGTTCTGAATTAAGCTATTTTACCATATAAAAGTGAAAAGTATTACAAACATCTTTCATACTCTGAAAAAATCTTGTCAAATGAATAAGAAAAATTTCTCAAAAAGATGTTTGTCTCATGAAAAGTATTGTCAAATTGGTAAATAACATCCTTTGGACAAAATCTGAAAAAGACTCATTTGACATAATAAGCATAAGATGGATTTTTCTCAGTTCAATCTACAAAATTCTCGTTAGATTTATTCCATTGGTTAATTGATAAAGTAGGTACATGTTCTATGAGGGATATGTCTGGGATTCGGACCTGTAATTTACAAATATGAGATTGACAAGTCCAGGCCTAGGGTAAATGTCCTAATTCAAAACCATATCCAGACGCTTTAAATTTGACAGAAGATTCAACACATTAAGTTCACATTTTTTTTTCTGAAGAGAATTACATAAATTTGCTCTTTGACTCTTCTAGAATGTTACTGTTTAGTGAAAATTCTTTAGATGTAATTTGAAAACTTCTTAAATACAAGAAAAATACGCGAGCATAAAATGCTTCTATTGGAAACATATTAATCCAAATGGAGACAAGAGAAAGTTTCTAATTGGAGACAAACAGTGTATAAGTGAAACCGCGACGAAAGGCTTCCAAAACCTTGTTGAGTTGCTCTTGAGTGCAGGATTTGTTCTTATTCCTGGTTTTTTCTCCTTTCCCATATAAAACAATAAGAAAATCTCTCCAAAAAATCATATTTCCGGGGTTTCCTATTGAAGCATTTGCAGACTCTTCAGAAAAACCCTTTTTGTTCACGAAATAGGTAATTATTTCATTTGAAAACTTCACATACCGTTAACAAAAAAGATTAGAACTTAATTTAACTAAATCTAGCCAGAAATATGACAAAAATGTTAAACAAAACGAATAAACAACAGTCAGCTCATTGTGTTTTTCATTGGAAAACTTGGTCGATCGATGAAAAATTCGATGGTGAAAAGGTACACTTTTAATTTTTCTGAGAAATTAACAAATTAAAATTTGTGAATATGAATGGATTTTCGCTTTATTTGGAGCAAAATTAACTAAATAATGAAACTGTGGTATAGAAAATATATAAATATTATAATTTAGTACTGTATTTATCGTGAAAACAATGACGTTTCCATTTGGAGTAGCGAAAAATTTCCATTTGGAGTAGGTTTTGAATTAGCTTAATTTACCCTAGTTTTAAAACAATTTTAAACTTAACACAAAAAAGTACCTTTAGGGATATTTGGGTTGAAGAATATTTTATTGAGGTTGCATATTTGTTCAGGCGTCCAGTGATTACATCTTCACCCAGTGAGGATCACACATACTCGGCAGGTGGGAACAATAATGGCACATCAACGGGAATTGGCAATTTGTCTGTCAATTCATCCAATAGCAACAGTTTGGATAATACCAGCAATGGCACATCATCTGATGCTGCTTATGAGAGTAGTGAAGAAAGGTGAGGCTTTGGCGGTGTTTTTTTGTGCGGGCGGGCGCGGGAAAGATTTGTGTGGGAAATAATGGGTGGAATTTGTTCCTAGTCAAATGACATCACGTGCCCAGGAAGACTTGGAGGAGCAGCGTCGTAAGGCTGAAGGTGTGGATGCTCTGTTAAATTTAGCTGGTGTCTCACTGCCACCCACAGCTCCGATTATGCTGAAACGTTCCTCGGTGGACAATCAATATCACTACCATACATCATCGACGGACGCCGAAACGCCTCTGTCGTCGCCATCACCCTCAAAGCGCTCCAAACAGCGACCAATTCGTAGCAAACTCAAAAAGAAGGCTGCATGGTTGCGGTAATATCAGATGCATCAACAGCTACTAGGTAGTATCGAGTAGGAAGAATGTGTTAATTTCTTTTCTTCCAACTTCTCCTCTATAATATCTTCGTTTTTATTTTTTAAGAAGTACGATTTATAGTTTTTTTTTTAATTTTATCAATCATCTCTGTTTTAACCTCTAGTGACACTAAAAAAAAACGATGCATAATAAATTATCATAGTTGCTAAACGTGTACCATTTACAGCTCTACGATGATGATGATGAAAAAATTCTCAAAATGATAAAAAAAAGAGAGAAAAGAAAACTTAAATGGATCAATGCAAGAAGACATTTTCACTGAAAAAAAAAGAAGTGTTCTAAAGCAATTTTCCGTGTTGGCTTTGTTAAACTGATAAATATAGAGAGTGAGAGAGGAAAATGGAAGTTGCATTAAATTACCATACATATATATTCACTATATATATATATTTAGAATTATTGATAAACATGTTTACAAGACAAGAGCCCAACAAAAAAAAAGAAAATAAACTATTATAAACATTTTAAAGCAATATCAGCGATGTAGTTGGTGTTATTTTGCGAAACGTTGTGTGAAGATACAAAAGGTGGGACTTTTTCTTTCATCATTTAGGCAAACATGTAACAATTGATTCTGAAACTTTCGATCAATGTGTTATTTTCGGTCTGAAAGTACAAATGGGGTATTTAAAAAAGAAACATAGTGAATGGAAAGTGAACAAAGATTAGGGTTGAATCATATTAACCGTTAAATTCTGACTTTTCGTTAAAGGCTCTGCTGTTTTTTTTCTTTCGATTAATTAACGTTTTTTAATCGCAGTTCTCGAAAAAAAAATTGGAATGATTAAGGGACTTGAATAAATAGCACGAAAAAGCCAAGACCCGAATTTTGAAAGCTTGAAGTCTTTAACCGTTTGGCTAAGGCTAGAAGCCAAACGGTTAGAGATGGAAGCCTTGGGCCTTTGAGAAATCCTACCGTACACTGAGAAAAAACGGGGATGCGAACTTTAACACTTTTAGAGTGTAAAAATATATTAACAATTTTTAATGTTAATTTTACACCTTTTAAGGGTAAAATCAACATGAAAGAAGTGTAACTTTAACCCATAATACACCTAAAAAGGGTAATATTTACACCGTTTTCGGATCAATACTGCAGGGTAAAATTAACATTTCCGGAATGTTATTTTGACTTTTTCGGATTTCTCTCAGTGTGGTTCCCTGAAAAAATGTTTGGATTCCTTGGATTCACCAGGGATTTCTTGGATTTCTCATAGATTTCCTGTGGGTCCTCCATTTATTTCTCGAATTTATTGTAAGTTCCCTGAAAAAATATATTGATTCCTCCGGTTTGTTATGGCTTTGCAGTGAGTTCCTCATGAGTATCTTATGAGTTTCCTGTGGGTTTCTTGAAAAAATGTATAGGTTTCTCAGGTTCCGCGTGAATTCCTCATGATTTCCCTGAAAAAATATATGGATTCCTCGGGTTTCCCCTGGATTTCTCCTCGGGTATCTAACGGGTTTCAAGTAAGCTCTTCGTGGGCTCACTGAAAAATCGTCTTCTCAAAATGAATTACGGTAAACGGTAAATGATGCGAAAGTTAGGTTAACTTAGGATTTTAACTATTCGGGTTTTCGACCAATTCCTGATTGGCTCCGTTCAGTAATAACCTTTCGAAGAGACAAAGCCACTCCAAAGCCAAGCCAAACCTATTCGAAAATCTACCGGAAGCCTAAAGTGGAAGTTCATATACCCGCCGCTTTAGGGCTGATTGTTCTGCCATTCCGAATTTCGATATTATTGAAACTTCAATCGTCAACAATGTCAACAACAGTGTGCAAAATTTGCTGCAAAAAGCGATTTTTGTGTAGTTTTGTGGAATTTAAAGATGGTAGAACGTCTTAATTGGACTTTCCCTCAAAGAAATGTCCTTTTTACGAACTTGCTTATTTTTGTGTAATTCGTCGGTTTAAACATTCGAACTTCCAACGGGTTTTTAGGTAAGTTCTCTCTGATATACCTTCGAATCGGTAAAAGAAAAACATCTACCGGAGAGAGCTCTCAAATCGGGAAGGTTATTACTGAACGAGAGGAATGTGGTACATGTAATGAACCCCTTACGAACTAATAATTAATTTTTGGGTTTGCTCGAAAACACGTCGTCGAATTTCATTCACTTTTGGATATGTTTTAGAGATTATCCAGGCGGACATTTCGCCCTTATACGAAAATACCGTTGAATCATTGCTAATGATGGTTTTTCAAGGTCAAAGGTTAAAAAAGCTCTAGAAAGCGTATTTCTCATTGGAATAGTATCATATATGAGCTCGTTGGAAAGGTCTTGGAAATCCTGATAAGACTGAACCGATTCCAGCTCTGGATAACTACTTTTTATTTGAAATTCAGATTTATTACGCCTAGGGTGTATTTTAGCCAATATTTGAATGATTTATAAATCGGTTCAAATCGGTTGTGGACCGGTAATAAAGCTGTTAAAAAACGATAAATAATCTTCGTCCGATAATCAATTACGGTAAACGGTAAATGATGCGAAAGTATTTTTGAGGCATAGCATCTAAGTGACGAGTTCGAGCACTTTGCAAAGTCTGGGACGCTTTGCCACCCCTTTTTTATTTATTTTTAAATCTTTTATGAAATGAAAAGGGTCGATCCTGCACTGAGAAAAAAAGAGGGAGCGATTAACTTTTTTTCCTCATAACTTTAACACTTTTTAGGTGTATAAATATATCAACATTTTTTAATGTTAATTTTACACCTTTTTAAGGATAAAATTATCATGGAAAAGGGTAACTTTTACCCTCAATACACCTAAAAAGGGTAATATTTACACCGATTTTAAATCAATAATGCAGTGTAAAATTAACATTTCCGGAATGTTATTTTAACTTTTTCGGATTTCTCTGAGTGTGGTAGAACTATTCTTTTTTTATTTTTTAAATATCTCCGGCAATGTGATAGGCAATTGTAAATTTGTATAAGAATTGTAAAAAAAAACCTTAATTAAAGTAATACGATAAGGGTAGAGTATTTTCCGATGACGGTGAGGATTTGCCGGTCGATGTGATTCTGTCCTAAATTTAAAATTATACATAACATGCAATTGTTGGGGATAAATACACAAGAATGCAAAAGAGAAGTTAAAGTATTTAAGAATTAGCGACAAAAAAAATACGTATAGAAAGTTACGTGAAGTTTCTGTTAAGTTGATTTTAACACAACATTATTTTATTCAACTTGTTAAATGTTAGCAAAATTATTACACTTGATAAAAAATTAGGGTGAATATTGAATAATGAATGAAAGAAAAAAATAATGAAAATACATTCACGCTTCTCTTTTAACAAAATGTGAATCAACAATCAATCACTTAGGAAAGAAAGTAAAACAAAACAAAAACAGATTGAAAATGTATTTTATTACGAAGAGAACACTTAGAAAAAAAACAAACGTGAAAGAGATTAGAAGTATTTGTAGAAAAAAAAAAGATGAAACAAGAAACGTTTTAAAAGTTAGTGTGATGGATAAAAAAGAGTTAGTAAGAGAACAAACGGTAATGGAGAAAAAGTGCGTGAATGATTTAACTGAAGACGACATATTTTTGATGATAATAAATTATAAAAGAAAAAAAAAGAATAAACACACAACACATTTTAAATGATGAAAACAATGGTAGTAAATATTTACGCCAAAGTAATTTGCTTATCTAGTGCTTTTACTTTTAAGAAATTATATACAATATGATGAAAAAAAAATGAGGAATCACTTTTTTGAAGAAAATGAACAATGGTGGAGTAGAGAAAAAATTTTAAACAATGTTACCAAATTCTAAATGAAACTATTAGCGCTTTCCTGTTACACAAGAAACAATGATAAATGATTGAGAGATTTGAGAGTGAGATGGAAGAAAACTGATAATGAATTTGTAGAGTTCTTTCTCCTTTTTTGATTTCTTTTCCTTCTGCAAAAAATAGGGAATTATATACCCAAAACACTCCTCACACACTTGTTAAGCAATAATGTAGTAATGAGAGGTTATGTGTGTGTTTTTCACATTTTTCCTCCCTCAGCTCCTGCCCACATTTAAGTTAAAGAGAAATTAATGGAATAGGCTCTGTGTGAGAATCCCTGTAGTGATGAGAAAAAAAACGCGTACCATTTTCTAAACTGCTTTATTGTGGCATTTTTACAACGCGATATTTTATTTCTTCAAAATGTGCCAAATGCTTTAATATTTAAAATTATGTGTTATTATTTTTTTTGTTTAAAATTTTATCCCAAATGTGAGCTGCTTCAAGAAAATGCAAAGAAACATTTTTATATGGCATTAGAGGTATTTTAGTGCCATAAATTAGCTTCATTCTTGCGTTTGAGTGAGAGGTTATTTAAGAATGTGAGGTTATGTTGAACATAACCTATAAAAAGTTCACTGAAATTTATAATTTTTATTTTTTTCGGACAAATGGTATTTGGTGTTTTACAAAAAAAAAGCCCTAAAATGACATTGAAATTGAAATAATAAAAAAGATATCTCAACGGTGGGTTTTAAATTAAAAAAAAAGTACAGTAGACTCTCTTTCAATCGGGAATATGGGGCAAAATGTCATCCGGTTTATCGATAGATTTCGATAGATCATCAAAGCCTTTGTAAATTCCATAAAAAGCACTCAATTATAAAGAATCACGATAAAACAGGAAGAACTACAGCGAATTTGAGCGAATTAGCTTCATAATTAAACGTGAAAATTGTCAACAAAATTTGTCGCCCGATTGAAAAAGAGTCGATTGAGTGAGAGTCTACTGTAATTTCCCAGTAAACACGATTAGTTGCAAAAGGCAGCATTTTCAGCATATTTTTACTAAGTCGATCAGCAAAAATATGTTGACGCGTCAGCAGTTCTTGAACAAAAAGTGCTAACCAAATTTATGGAAGTGACACTCACGGGTGTCGTTTTGAGGTTAGCAGAATTTGGCTGAAGATACATTTTCATCTAAATTGATAACGGTTAGCATTTGGTGCTTGCTGGGTTTCGTCGTTTTTTCTCAGAATTCTCCTCGAACTTTGAAACAGGATAACCGTTAAATATTATAAAATACACCAATTTTGAGGTTATGAGAATAAAGTTTTGAGCATGATAACATAACCATGAAAATGCGGTTTTGATGTAGATGTAGAGTTCAAATTTTCTTTAATCACGTGATTTTACCAAATGGTAGTATTCGAATTAAAATTAACTACCAGACAAAAACTTTAAGAGTGCTCCTTGAAAGATAATTTTTTAGGTTATACAATTAAAAAAAGAACACAACAAAATGTAAAAGAAATAAAACCATATGAGCAACAAAGGCTCTACTTTGACAAAATTCCCGCTCTTTTTAGACAATAGTCTCCTTCCCAGGAACAGAACCTCTGAGGGTGGTAAAGACAACTGTCAAGCAAAGAAAGGGAGAACTTTCTCTTCTTGGCGGACCGTCGTGTACTGCAGACGTGTTTAGGGATAGCTCCTCGCGGACAGTCTGGAGCCCACCCCAGTTTTTTTTTTGTTCATAAGCCGGTCCCTTCCCCGTCTAAATAAATACAATTAATTCGCATTGACTCCACAAGAAACTGTTTTTTGCAACTTAACCTATTTTTTACTTATAAATTGTTCTTTACAGACTGTATTTCATGTTAAAAACTTCTATTCTGTCTTGCTTAGAAACTGGATTTCTGTTCTATTTTGGTCAAGAATTTGTCAAACAATCCTTATTCTTCTTTTTAGTAAAGAGTTTTTTTTTCTAGAAATTGTGGTTATGATTTAACACTCGAAAACGATGATCGTCGTAAAGGAAATTGTCAAGTTCAATGTAAAATGTAATTTATTTAATTCAAAATTAACAAAATTCCCAGAACTAAAGACGTCCTGAATTTTTGAGGTTAGGTTATACTAACCAAAAATTTTTCAAACTAACCTATTAGTTAAAAAAGGGTTAAGAATGAGATTTAATTTACTCATTATGCATTTAAATTAGAATTCTTGTTTTGGAAATAAACCTGGCATTTGGATGTGTTTTAATGGTGATATTTCACTATTTTTTCTCGCTTGAAAATGCATAAGCTGTCACCTTTTACAGGTTATGTTGGAAAGTTTAAAATTCAGCATGATTGCGAAGAATCTGAAGAAAATTAAAAAGGGAATATTTTGATGATTTTTCAATTCCAAAATTGCAATACATCATTTCTAGATTAGCGCCCTTTCTTATTTTTTTGTATAGAGTTTCTACGTCGAAAAGTATGCGATTTGTCATGGTTATCTAATGGTATTAAGGTTATCTATCTCGTATCAAATTTATTTTAATGTTAGGTTAGAGTTATTAACCTCTAAAAATAACCAAAAGTAATTTTTACTATCATTTTACTTGTCTCATAGGCAAATTTCTTGAAATAATTGTCCATATTTAGAGAGTTACAGAGTCTTCCAAATTTGAACCCTTGGAGGATATTTTTGACATTTCTCACCTTCCAAATTCGAACGATATTTTCATAACTAACGGAATTTGTGTGAAATTAAATTGTACTTTGAATCAAATGTCTGTACTTTCTCACAAATGCTCGTACTCTGAAAAAAATGTTTTGTCAAATTAACAAGACAAGTTTGTAAAAATGATATTCTTTCATACAGAATATGGAAAAATTTGTCAAATCGGCGGCCAACTGGATCTTGTTAAAAGTTTCTTAAAAGGGTGTTTTTCTATATAAAATACAAGAAAAAGTTTTGTCAAATTGGTAAATAACAACCTTTTGAATGAAATTTCAACAAAATCCATTTGTTCGTTTAACAAGACATTTTTTCAGAGTAATGACGAACTTCCTTTCGATTTTATTTGCTCATAATTTATAATTAACATTTTGAATTCAACCGTTGTTCGAATTTGAGAGACGCTATTGTATGAAGTTTGTTCAATTCTTCGAAGTTTGGAAAGGTTTTCGCAGGTTTTGTCCAGTATAACCTCAAATTTTCTTACTAAATTTAAGCGAAGTGAGAAAATAATCCCAATGTTATAAAAACATCTCAAATCGTCTTATTTGTCTATTCATCAACTTTTAATAACTATATACTGCTCAAAGGATTTTAATTTTATATTACGGTAGACTTTCACTAATCCTGTTCTTGTAAGGTTAGTAATTTTTAAACTCAGATGGCAGTTTAAATTCGAAAAAAGTTGGTTGATATTTTTCAAGTTCAATTGTAATTACCCAGCGAGCACACTTAGCTGAAAAAGTTACCGGTTTCAGCGTATTTTTTGCTGAATTGATCAAGAAAAATGTGCTGACCGATCAGCAGTCGCCGAATAAAAAGTGCTAACCAAATATGTGATTCACGAATTTTCGTCTAACACTGAGAAGAAAAAGAAGATGCGATTAACTTTTTTTTCTCATAACTTTAACACTTTTTAGGTGTAAAAATATATCGACATTTTTTAATGTTAATTTTACACCTTTTTAAGGGTAATATTAACATGAAAAAGGGTAACTTTAACCCCCAATACACCTAAAAAGGGTAATATTTACACTGATTTTGGATCAATACTTCAGGGTAAAATTAACATTTCCGTAATGTTATTTTAACTTTTTCGGATTTCTCTCACTCAGTGAAAGTTAGCAGAACTCATCTGAAAATATAAATATTTTCTGCTGTATTGAAATAGGATAGCATTTGGTTTTTGCTGGGTATTGAGTGAAACAAATATGCTCATATTTGCCATGATTTTTCTTAGTTATGTTGGGATTTTTATTATTTAGAATTTTTCATGGAATTTACAATAATTATGATTATGTAAATATAACAAGAGTATTTGGATGAACAAGAAATCGTTGCATTTTACACAGTTTGACACTCGAATTTCTCTGTAATTCAGGTTACTTTTCGGTTTCTAATGCCCAAATTTGAGAGAATGTGTATTGTAAAATTTGTTATCAAAAGTTACTTTTTATAATTTTTAGGTTATATTCAACATAACCTCACATTCTAAATTAATCTATCACTCAAATAGAATGAAGCAAATCTGAAGAAAATTTCTTAAATAGATAAGAAGTTTAAATTTCAAATAAATATGGTTTTGTTTATGATAACAATGGTATATTTTGAGTGGGGTTTAATGTTTTTTTGATTTTCTTTTACAATGAAGACCTACAACAAAATTTATATTCGAACAAGAAATGGAAGAGGTATTTCCAGTCAAAATTCTCTTCTAGGTATTTTCTTTTGAAACAAAACCATTGCAGTTTAATGTCTTATCAATTTAGGAAATTTTCACAACTTACCGCAATTTTGTTTTCTTTTCTCAACACCGTATAAACGAACAGAAAATGCTTAGTCATTTCACTACCTCTTTCCTTCCTTTTTCGTTCTTGTTGAAGTATTTTTATTTTGATTCATTTTTTTTACGTTGTGTTATTTAAATGGTATTTTCTTTGACCTCATTGCTCTCCCCCCCTCAAACTGTCTTCCAAATCTTCAACAATTTTAGAAATATGCTAGGAATGGTTAAGAAAATGAATGTTGTTGCTATTTCCAATTTTATTTTTTATCTCTTCAAAGAATAAAAATGAATATAATAATTTAATAGGGAATATAAAATGAGGAATTTTAAACTGAAATTGTAAATGACTTTTTTTCTGGATAAGCTTCAATGAATTATCAATTTAAATTTCCATTTATTATATCGTGTCACTTTGAATTGTATAGAGAAAGAATAAACGAAAGCAATATTATGAAAAAAAATTGTAATATTTTATTCAGCAGAATAATATTGGTAGAATATTATTTTTGAAAATGTTCAATTCACCTCCCCCGCCACAGAAGTTATAAAAGATTTAACAAATTACGAGATAAAAAAATGGAACATTTTGAATTAAAGAAAAAAAATAGATTGAGATGAAAAGAAAAAACCACTATCATTAGCCGTTAATATACTTATTATTAATATTGATTCTAAGAACCTTAAATAAATTCATACTATGTATATTATGAAAATATATTACTATGAGTATAAGAAATGATGAAAAGATGATGAAAACTCTTATAAAGTCGCTACCACTATTAAATTTTATCAATTTTAGAGTTTAATAAATGCCTTTTTCCTGTAAGTGAATCAATATTAAATGAGGAAAATTTTGTGTGAGAATTTTAGCGGTGGTCCAGGGTGAGCCCTTATGAAAATGTTTTATTTAAATAGTGATGAAGAATGATTATGAGAAATGTAACTAATTTCGAGAGAGGAACCACTTGAAGCAAATATTAAATTAACTGAAGACATCTAACATGTTTTTTATTCATTCATTGCGGTTATTTTCCTGAATCAACATGGCAAATTTTGCGTTCTTTCCCAATGATGATCTGGTATGCAGGAAAAAAAACTTGTTGATCAAATAGATCGGAACTCAATTAGAATAAAATGAATTATTGAATAGTGTATTGCGCAGTCTTGAATAGAGTAGATAAGAAATGTAGAAACTTTGCGAAAGATTTATCAAGTCCTCGGTAGTATAGTGGTCAGTATCCCCGCCT
Source organism: Phlebotomus papatasi (assembly GCF_024763615.1). Lineage (NCBI taxonomy): Eukaryota > Metazoa > Arthropoda > Insecta > Diptera > Psychodidae > Phlebotomus > Phlebotomus papatasi. The sequence goes on from NC_077222.1 coordinate 70,482,874, forward strand.
GTCACGCGGGAGACCGGGGTTCGATTCCCCGCCGGGGAGGATTTATTTTTCCTTTTTTTTAATTTTATTTTTCACAGAAACTTGTTTTATCTCTTTTCCACTGATAAGCGTATATAATCCCTCTATTTTAAAAGAATTTTTATATCATTGCAAAATATTTTTATCATCAAAAACACAAGTATTTGCTGTCTTACCAGTTGCATGGTTTGAGAATAGTTTGAATACATGAACCATACTTCGTCGAGTTTGACGAAAAATTCCAATGACTATCCAAGTTGTTAAATGGGAACTCTGACAAAGCAATAAATGTGTCCTCGGTAGTATAGTGGTCAGTATCCCCGCCTGTCACGCGGGAGACCGGGGTTCGATTCCCCGCCGGGGAGGATCTTTTTTTCTTTTTTTTTTCTATTAATTTAACAAAAAAATTTATTACACAACTATCTTTATTTCCTACAATTCGTCTCTAATTGAATTGTCATAATCAGCAGCATGGTGAGCAGCCAGTTTGCGCCAGAAATTAATTCTTTCCTCAAACAGACCCCGTTCCATTGTTGCTAGTGGCTTATCTTCATCATCCATTCGGCCAATTCGAAGATAATCAATAGGATACCCTTTAGTTTCTTTCCACTCAAAAGGCAAGCCACTATCCTTGGGTGTTGGATTGCTGTAGAAAGAAAAAATAAATGCAATGAATAATCCATTTGAAGCATATCACACGAAAAATTGTTTATGTTCTTAATGATATATCTATTCTTTGCTTGAATGATTTTAGCTAGGGTTATATAAATTTATAGTAGATAGAGAACTAAACAAAGAATACGGATGTTTATTAAAAAATAATCGCAATTTTAATAAAAATAAATTTTTGAAATTGTGAGTGATATTTTGTAACTGGAGGTGGTTTTTTGTTCGTTTTTTTTTCTTACCCTAAAATACAAAAAATCACAATTCCTTCACACAGGAAAATGGAAAATTCTTAAACGGAAAAACCCAGGAATTTAATTTACAAATCTCCTCTCATGAATACGAATAATGCTCTTTGAAACTGCATTCATGATTATTCAATTTCAAATCTCCAAGACATTATTCATTTTTCGGGTTCCAAGCACCCTGAGCCTGAGGCATTTCGAGGTTGCTTGTAAAGAATCTCAGCAAGCATAAGCGGCATAAGCTTATCTGGGCTTTTTCAGTTAATTCTGAGCTTAAGTTCTAGATCTCTTACCGTGAAAGAGGTAGGGATTCTTAGCCTACATTTGCTCAGAGCTTTTTAAACTTAAACGTATCGGAGATGCGCGTCCAATTTAAGTTTCCGAGGGTTTTATATAGGGGAGACTGGGGTAAAAAGTCACAATTCATGGATATTTTATTTTTTTGTATAAGCTCGCTCCAGAAATTTCTAATTAGCGCAGTTTTATAGGAAATTTGCCGCTCTACAGCTTTGTGAAAGTCATTCTCTTCTATTTTGAAAGGGAAAACATGCATCGAACCATTTTTTAATTTAAAAGGTAATTTTGTGACCAGTCTCAAAAAATGCTGGGGCAAATACTATATCAGGCATGCCGTAAAATTATCACATTTTGATTCGCTTTATTATGGGATGACATTTTTAATAAAGTGGTCATTTTAAATAAACAGATTTCTGGAAAAAATAGGGAAAAATACTCTACTTTCAAACGTTCGTTTCTTCGCATAAACAGATTTTTTCTTATTTTCCTAAGAGACTTACACATAATTATCCTGTAATTATCAATAATTGTTGATACACAGTAAAAAATTAACACTATTTAGTGTGTAATCTTTCACACCACTATTATAGTGTTAAATTTGGAAAAAGTGTTTAATTTAAAATTTTAAGTTGTTGAATTTCAAGATGTTGAATTTGGAGTTGTTGAATTTAAAAATTGTTGAATTTTTATGTGTAAATTCAAAAATTGTTGAATTCTGTTTATTGTTGAATTTTCTTTTCATTTCGAAGATTTTGATTTTTTGCCTTTTTAGACATTTTTGTTGGTTTTTTCCTGTACCTGGGGTCCCCCCTAATGCGAAATGATTACATCTGATACTCGGATCTTTACGATATACTTATTATACATATAAATATTTGATGTTCTATAAGACTTTTGCCCAATGAAAAGCCATCTCGACTGAAATATAAGTCTTAATTGGAAATTCAACATTTTTTACATAACTTTTGCTTAAAAATTCAACAACTTTTGTCCCAAAATTCAACAACTTTTGTCTCAAAATTCAACAACTTTTGTTTAAAAATTAAACAACTTTTGTTTAAAAAATCAACAACTTTTGTTTAAAAATTCAACAAATTTGTTTGCAATACACAAGGCTTCACACTATATTAGTGTTAAAAATCATGATCAAACTATAATAGTGTTAATTTTTGATCATGTGAATGTGACAAAAAATACCATAAAGTTGTGTATTTTTTCACACTATAATAATGTGAAAAACTGTAATCATACTATAATAGTGGTAATTTTTAGAATTTGTCAAACAGTTTTAAATCACGAAACATTGTTGAATATATTTTATGATTATAACAGTGAGAAATTTTACACAGATCGCAATTAAATAATTAATTTATCCAATTTCACACCATTATAGTGTTAAAATTTACACCTTTTATAAATTAAACAACATTGTTGAAAATTTTTCAACTATAATAGTGGTAATTTTCAATCACGTGACAATAAATTACCAAAATGTTGTGCATTTTTTAAACATTTTTAAATTAAACAACTAAAATGGTCGATTTTGCACTATTATAGTAGTAAACTTTTACACATTTTTTTACTGTGTAGGCTAACTAATATTTAATAGAAATGTGTAAGTCTCTTAGGAAAAATAAAAGAAAACTCACATTATTCGAAGGCATGAACGTTTGAAGGGAGAGTACTTAACCCTATCTTTAGAAAATGTTAAAACGAACACTGGCTTCGTATTCAAAGAATCCAAATCATTTAGGAATTATTCACCAGTGCATAAATTTCGGAAAATAAATAGGTAAAAATTGATATCTGTTTTAAGGAAAATATTTCAAAAACAGGGCTAGAAATTTGAATATTTTTTACTTTCTTAATTCCTTGTTCGAATTCTAGGAAACTTAAGACATTGAAAAAGGTCAATGGAGGCTATAAGGAAAAAATTTTCAGCCGCTATCTCTTTTATCTTTGAAGATATTGAATTTTAAAATTTTCAATTTGTGACTTTTTGCCTCAGTTTCCCCTACTGAGCTTCATCATTAAATTTAATTTAATTTAAAAACCAAAAAACAACTCTATTAATTTTGTTTTCTAGACTTCATCATATTTTTGCAAATAATTTAAAGAAGTTTTAAATTTGAATAAGCTTGATTTGTGGGCCCATTTAAAATCCACAAATTTTAAATATTTAGTTTAAATATTTGCTCTTTTTAAATAATTAAAGATCAGTATGAATTACAAACTGATTCATTTCTATTTCAACTCACCCAGTTCTAGCAAAGTTCACCCAAAGGCTGGTCATAAGCTTCCTCATTTTGATGTCATTCTCTGTAGGAATGGCACTTATAAAGAGTTCTTTCCCGATGGGAAAAAGATACTGGAGTTCTTCAGCATGGCAAACTCCATAATAATTCTCCCTGCCTCCCTTGAAAATCTCTGTGAAACTCGCTGATCCTTTGTGAGCAAACAGATAGACAAAAGTAGGTCCAACACGCTTTCCTTTGCTCTTTGTCAGTCTGATCCGGAGGTATTCATCGAATCCTGCCACAAACCATGCGTCAGAATATAGATTTGTGAGATTCTGATTAGTTTCAGGAATAAGCTTCCTGTTGGCGAAATAAAACTCGCTGATTGCAGCAGTAATTTCTTTCTGACGATCCACGGAATGATGGTCATAATTGAGGGAAATGGGAAGAGCTCGTTCCCAATTTGCATTGAGACTCTCTGTGAGTTCTGGAAGATTGATAAGAGATGCAGTTTTCAATGCCCCTTCATCCATGGTTACCCCTGAGAGCCATGGCAAGGAGAGTCCATGTGGATCGAACTCCTCTCGGGGATGTTTTGTAATAAAAGCCTCTGGATGGTCAGGTTCGACGACAGGAACAAAGGGAATCATTGGATCTGTATCCCATTCCTGGAAAAGAAGGAGTAAATGGGATAAATATTCATAATCTTTGTAATGTAAATTGGATGTAACTTACAAAGAATTCATAGAACTTGGCAGTGATTTCCTCTGCAGATTTTTTCCTAAGGCACTCAATCAGACCATTAGTATCAGTGCATCCTAACATTTTCCCGAGACGGTATGCCCTCTCCTCAGCCACATCTTTGTGAGCTGGCTGAGCCCAAGCACAGAGATTTGTGCCTGATTGACTGATAACACGGTGGAAGAGACCTTTAGTCTGTGGAGACATCATCATATACGTCCCAGAAGCTCCACCAGCGCTCTCTCCGAACACTGTTACTGAATCCCGATTCCCGCCAAAAGCTGCGATATTTTCGCGGATCCAGCGAAGCACCAGAACCTGATCCTTCAGACCAAAATTTCCTGGACACTCAAGATTTCCTGTACTGAGGAATCCCAAAGGACCTAGACGAAAATTGGCTGCGACATAGATGACTTTGTGGTCCATGAGGAAGTCTGGTCCATAGAAGTAACTCACGCCACTGCCACATTGCCATCCACCACCGTGGAAGAACACCATCACGGGAAGGACTTCATTCTGAGGTCCTTCAGGAGTATAGACATTGAGATAGAGACAATCTTCGCTTCCAGACATTTCCATATCTCGTCTATAAGGATCTCTTTGAGTGCACAGAGGTGAATCTGTCACTACCTGACGTTCTCCTGACCATCCTGTTTTAGGTACTGGAGCCTAAAAAGACATTACCTAATTAAAATACCTAACGTATGATAGGGGAAAGTACGCTACATTCGGACGACTCAAGCTTCGGATAATTATTTTTTTTCTCTATGTTCCTTAAAGATTTCATCCTAAGCTTTTCTCTGAAAATTTGAGGCATTAGACCAGCTATTAAAATATAATAATATTATAATGGGTTAAATTAATTTATAACAGATTGAAAAAAAAAAATGATTTGTGCGAAGCATAAATCGTCCGAAGGTAGCGAGCTTTCCCCTACATCTTTTCGTGCCCTGTAGGGCAAGACTTAAGTACTATTCTCACAGCCTCTTTTTTAAAATATGCTAAAACATGAATTATTCGTAAACAAAAATGATAAGATCAATTTTTGCTAATGAAAATCAAAATTCATAATGACGAAGAAAAATTCACGGAATGTTCTAACAACGTGATTATCTTAACTGTTAGTCAGAATAGCTAAATTTTCCGCAAAAATGGCATAAAATTCATACAATGTATCTTTTTCCATTAACTTTTTATGAACGATTGCGTGACCGTGTGGACGTGGACCCATAACAAAACGATTCATTTCTACTCTTTAATGCTATTTATTTTATCTTTTGATTATCTACTGTAATAGTGAAAATTCAATGGTAAATTATTTATGGCATTGTACAAAAGAGGTGTAAAAAAATTAAATTTGGTCAGCAAAAATTCAAATTTGAACAGTATTAGAACAAGTTTTCTTTTTCAAAATGTTTTGCATGCGAATATTCTATTCTTTGGCACTCAAAATTAGATTGAACTAAATTGAATTTGCTGTGATATTCAAAATAAAAAGAAGAAGACTGCAAAAGAGTGAGATAGACATACGAAAAATGTTTGAGAAAGAAAGAAATGTAGATTTAGATTTTGAAGCAATAAGAGATCCGGCACAACTTAAACCAAGAAAATTTAATGAAATCAAAATTCACATAACTTTTCTTCATGAAGTGTCTTACATATGTCTTTCCTACTCTATCGCATATCTTCTTGTTTTTTGAACATCACAACAAATTAAATTTAACTCTTTCCGAACCGCAGCATATGCTGCAAGCCAATTTCACAATTTTTTAATTAAAAATATCTAAGCTCAGGAATTAATTGAGGTCCTACAAAAAATATCTTACATTTGGACATCCTTATAGTTTGTAATCATCCAAAAGAATTGAATTTTTCTCAGTTCTGAATAATTAAAAAACACTGTTTTTCACTGAATATTCATATGCTGCTTTGGGTACTCAGAGTCCCAAAAGAGACGAAAGAGTTAATTCAATCGAATTTTGAGTGCAAAAGAATGCCATTTATAAAATATTTGAGAAAGAAAGCGATGTCAATTTTGATTATATGAAATTTACCTGATCTAAATGGTGTGCCAAAGGTATTAAAATGTTTTAATTTTTGTGCAAGAGGAAAAATAAAATTATTTCCAATTTACCTGCACCAATTTTAGATATTAATGTATTCGGTAGACTTTTTTGATCAAGAAAATTTTAGGAAATCAAAATTCAAATTTCTTCCAAATTTTTTGTTGTTCAATTAGAGGTTGAGCACAAAGGACTGGGATAGACAAACGCAAATCGTTTGAGAAAGAAAAGAATGTTAATTTTGTTTTCATGAAATTTTCCTGACCTTAAAGGTGTGTCGGGGTCATAACAATGTAAATTAGATTCATTGTTGTAAAATTTAGGTTTATTCTTATGGTGTCTACAGTCTACACACTAGAAGCAATTTTCGTCAAAAATTGCCTTTTATAAAAAATTCTGACATTTCTGCCTACAAGGATAGGGGAAATTTTCTTTAAAAAGGCATTTTTTAAAAAAAATTTCCACAGTGTGTAGAGGCAGAATAGAATATTTTATGGCTCGGGCACACCTTTTTGATCAAGAAAATTTCATGAAGTCGAATTTCGGATCTATTTCTTTCTCACATGTTTTGCATATGTCTATCTCATTCTCTCGCATTCTTCGCCTTCTCTTAAACATCACTCCAAATTCAATTTAGCTCAATCGAATTTGGTATGCGAAAGAATGAGATAGACATATGCAAAACATTTGAGAAAGAAAGGGTTTCGAATTTCGACTTCATGAAATTTTCCTGATCTAAGAGGTGTGCCGGAGCCATTACTAACCAAATTTAATTGCTCTTCTGTTTTTTTGCCGTTATTTATTTTTTAAATAATTGTTGTTTTGGTAACAAACTCAGGGTGTGGAAAAAATAGGATTAGATGGGATTAGTGAATCAATCAACTATTTAGCATCGATCTGGCCGATCTGCTACCATGATCGGATTGACGGCGTTGATCAATCAGTCTCCAATATAGGTTGATTGGCACCCAAACACTGAGAGAAATACGAGAAAGTTAAAATAAAATTCCGGAAGTGTTTATTTTACCCTGCAGTATTGATCCGAAATCGGTGTAAATATTATGCTTTTTAGGTGTATTAGGGGTTAACGTTACCCTTTTTCATGTTAATTTTACCCTTAAAAAGGTGTAAAATTAACATTAAAAATTTTGATATTTTTTTACACCTAAAAAGTGTTAAAGTTATGAGGAAAAAAAGGTAATCGCACCCTCTTTTTTCTCAGTGAAGATAACCCTAAGTGACAGACCTATTATCCCCTGAATAATCCACCTTTCTGATACCTTCTTGCACGTATTTATTTAGTTATTTTAGCAGCAGTTTGTAAAAGAAAATTTCGCATTCAGGGTTCACTATTTACTAAAAACGGTAATTAAAGTGAAAACACGATCTTAATTGTATGTAAATTCAGTTAGCACTCTTCTTAATCTTATTGCTAAGACGTTACGACGCGACGGCAAATAAATAAGCAGAAGTATTGAGAAGTCAAGAAAAAAGCTCAGTTAATTCTTGATCAGCTCCGAAATTTAAAATTTTTATAATATCTTCGAGGGTGTAATTCAGCAATTGATTGATATTAACTTAATTTCAAGAGTTACATATCTTTCAAATAACTAGAAATTATTGAACTCTTTTTCATTCCATTATGTAGTTCATTTCGGTGTTCCTAACTCTTTTAAATTTAAAAAATGTAAGTTTAAAGATCGCTAATATATTCATTATGATCGTTTGAGGATATTTATTTATCTATTTTATCTATGTTATAAATTATTAAATACTTTTAGTTCATCTAGATTTCTAGTCCCAAAATTTTCAAGAATAATAATAAACATAAAGTCATTCATTGAAAACCATGATGTTGACACATTTTTTAACAGTTTTTGCGTCTAAATTGGTTTAACTCTACTACAAGGAGAAGAATTACGTTCAGTATTCAAGACGCAATTCTTTTAAAAATAAAAATTCGCAAAATTATACTAAAATGACCTCAAAATTAATCATAATGTATTGTTATCAAAGAAAAGTAAAAAAAATTAAACTATATTTGTGTGATTTTAAATCTGAACATCAATAAGACAAAAATTAAAATATTAAAATAAATTCATCTGATTTTCTACAAAAAATATTCATTTTATACTCGATAATGATTACCTTGAACTAAGCCTTAATTTTGAGTCTCATGTCACGTTATTAAGAAGCACATAATTTAATCCAAAACTTTTCAATGCTACATCAAGAACCTGAAACTGCTACCATTCAGCAAAATAAGAGAAATCTACTTTTCGAAAACTTAGAGAGCAACAGATTTCTGACTCATTCGCATTCATGTTACACGTGCTAAAAATCAAAACTTAAGATTTTGCATTAATAATGCAAACGATAAAATTAATTAGAGACTTTGGAGTGTCTCTAAAATGGTGTCGAATTGCATTTAATGCATTTCACAGCACAAAAAATCACGCTAATCACAAAGTATTTTAATTATGTTTAAACCAAGGCTGTTTTGGGCTGATTCTTATCTTCACTTTCATCTGCCAACTCACGCGAAATCTGAGGTTTCCTAGAGGTGGTTCAGCATATGGAATCCCCATAAAAGCCCGAATTCCATTTCCATCGTGGGATACCAAATGACGTCCCACAACAACACCTTCATGGCTCAATTTTACTTTCAGTTCATCTGAAGTTCGTCCACTGACCATACAAATAGCACAAAAGAGAGCAAACACTGATCTCGAGATCATCTCACGAAAGTCTCTAAGTAAGGTGATGAGGAAGAGAAGTTTACACCTTCATGGATTGAACACGACTAACAACACTAACGTTGAAACTCTTCAAAAGTGATTTCCACATGACGAAGCCAAATATCTATCGGTAAAAAAATTATGACAAAATGAAATTCACTGAGTGCTCGATCACTTGCAATATCGAGTAATAGACGAAGATGATGGCATTTACGGAAACTTGAAGTAGATATTCCTATCCGTTTGATCTACAAACCAAACGATTTTTTGACTGGTTCATCATATGCTTCAACAGTTCCGTAACTCTAAATAAAATAGCAAAAATTATTTGATCAGAAATGGCTGCGGGCTGCGATATGTCTTTTAGATCGATAATATCATGAAATCAAAATTCACATATTTTTTCTTTTACAAAGTTTTTACGTATATTTACACCTTCCATTTTCACTCTTATTTTTTTTTCTGAATATCACAACAAATTCAATTTAGTTCAATCTAATTTTAGTGCCAAAGAGTGGGATTGATATATATAAAACGTTTGGGAAAGAAAAGAATTAATTCTTAATTTCATCAATTTTGTTGATCTAAATCTAAAAGGTATAAAGTAGGCATTAAAACTTAAATTTGATCAATAAAAATTTAAATTTGGTCAGTACAAAAACAGTATTCAGTCAAATATAATCCACATAGAATTAAATAATTCGCACTTCCGCGATTTGAATGACACATTTAGCACCTGACTGTTTTTCATATATTAATAAAAATAATATTTCAATTAAAGTTTTACAAGTAACGAATGCTATTGGAGCAAGTTTGAAATAGGAGAGACTGGGGCAAACTTGTCCAAACGCATATTTAATTCTTTCACGAGCTCTGAGAAAACTTAAACGTTTTATAATGAGCATATTTTTATAGGAAATTTACTGCTCTACAACATTGCAGAAGACTATTTTCCTCTATCTCGAAAGAAATGTGATTTTCAAATCATTTTCTAAAAATCGATTTTGTGAAGATTCTCAAAATTGCTGGGGCAAATTTTGTCAGTCTTCGAATAATTTGTGACGTTTTACTCTCGCAAACGTTAAAAATATCAAATAGACATATTTTTATAGGAAATTTATTCCTCTACAACTTTGTCGAAGATATTTTTTCTCTATCTTAACGATAAATGTGCTTAAATTGAACTAATCAGTATTGATATTTTCTGTAAGCCAAATATTCCAAAAATAGGGCTCAATTTTCATTGTTTTTTATTTTACATAATCCTTCCTCGAATCCCTTGAAACTTTGTAAGTTGAAGAAGGTTCATGAAGGCTATTTATAATAAATATTTCAAGCCTCAGTCTCTTTTATTTTAGAAAATAGTGAATATTGAAATTTTCGTTTTGACAAATTTGCCCCAGCCTCCCCTACTCACGCTTTTAAAATATTTATTTTTTCAGTTTTTACAATGACATTATAACCACTTAATTTTAGTCACAGATATAGAAATAATGTCATATATTGAACTTTTTGTTTTTGATTTTTCCATGTTGTTAACAAAATTATTTACATTTGTACGAGAAAATTTCATCGTATAAATGTAAATAATTTTATTCAATACATCTTTATAAAACATTACTAAAAAGAATTTGTAAAGTTTTGAGAAAAAATGGATATTTTTTTTCTTTTTTTCTTTATTCTTTTCTTTCGTTCAGGGTCATTTGCCTAAAGCGAGACAGTTTGGAAAGTTGGACAAAGCAGTGTGGAATGTGAGACACCTCCCTAAAAACTTGATAATAAATCAATTAAATATTTCAATTTTCGATAAGAAGATTATTAAACCTAATTTTATGATTATTTTAGAAGTTAAAAATGAAAAAATCGTTATAAAACAATCAAAGAGTGACTTGCAAGAAGAATTTAAAAAATGTATTGCATGCGTGATATTCATAACCTTGACACAGTAGTTGTCACTTTCTCTGTTTTTTATGGAAGTTTCTAGGAAAATATCAAAGTGTTTTGTTTGATTTTTCGGCATAATTTGTGAAATATTGTTAAGTCCGCAGTGAAAATCGAAGGACATACATCTATTTAAAAGATGAATAAAAAATATTTGTGAAATATTACATTTAAAAAGGATGGAAAAGTGATTTAATTTCGCGTTGCTTTCAAAACAAGTTTTATAAAATGTTGGACAAGTTGATTTTGTGAATGAATTTGGTGGTTTTGTGCAGTGAAATCATGTTAACAAGAACTACAAAGCTCCTTAAGTATCCGGAGAAATAGTTACAACAGCAGTTAGCAGCTGATAAGGAGAAAATCTCCTGGAAAAGGCTGCAAAGATTTCCAGATTCCGAATTCTGTAATATTCGAAAAATCCTCAAAGTGCCACTTAAATCGCGGAAGTGCGATTTAGCCTTAAAAAACTCAGATAGATGTCTCTGATTAGCTAGAGCTTTGAAGGTTGCAAAAACTTCCAAGCTCAAGCCAATCAGAGAATATTATTTGACTAAATATTTTGTGGATATAAATATTTTATCGCATGTAAATACTGCTTAAAAAGTCAAATTTAATGTGTTAAATATAAAACGTTACTCAGAAGAATAGTAAATTTTGGCAAAAAATTATCTAATTAATAAATTATTGGCTAAAGATAGTTGCAGGGAAAATAAAATAAAAAACTCTCTTTATTTTGCATTAAAAGTTCTAACTGCTCAACAGTAAGTACAATGAATTTCAAAAACCCTTACTGCATTTATAGTTTGAATTTCCGCCGAAGAGAGCGAGCAATAAAAAAACACGCACATATTTATCGAAACCCGTTCCATGGAAATTGTTTGAATGTGTATTTGAGTGTTAGAAAAAAAAACATTAAGTAATTAGCGTTTTACTAGTTTAATTCAAATGTTAATCACTTTGAGCAAGAGAGAATAAGAGTTGCTCTGGTGCATTTAAAGTACCAGATAGCGTCCATTAGTTGATCACTGTAATAAAGTCTTTGATTTATGCTCATCTAAGAAATAAGTTGTACAAACAACTCTTGGACTTTCCTTAGTGACCTCACAGTTTATTCACTGGTTTCTATTATATATAAAAATGTTCAATTGGTCCTAAAAATTTATATGGGTGCTTTAAACTGCCATCTAAATCCAAATTCTGATTTTGCGAATCGCATATTCTTTGTAGAGTACTTGAAATTAATAAATTTTGAATAAGACATTTTAACATTTTGTATAAAGTGGTGGTTCTTGAAAAAAAAAAATAATAATAAGATTGTTAATTCAATTCTTAATATTTATTACACTCTTTAAATGTTTAAATGATTTTCCCACAATTTATTGCTATTTGTGCTATTTATAGATTACTGTTATTACTTTAATTCAAAGTAATTTTATTAAGCCATAAAAATACACTTTGATTAACGGATAATTTTTTATGAATGCTTTACTCTGGAACACGTGAAAATTTATTGTCAATAGGATAATAAAGTTACTATAATTAGTATCAAACGAATTTGAGACAAGATAAACATTTTTAACCTTTAATTAAGGTGTTTATTTAAAGAATTAAAAATCATTTCAATACAATTTCTTAAAACAAATTAGACGTTTAAAATTTTAAAATTTTTATTATCCAGAGTCGTGAATTATGATAACCTTGAATTAACTCACATTCTTTACAATCTTTTTGAGACTTTGTAAATGTATTGTCTTTTGTTTTTTATGATTTCGAGAGATTATTGTCTTCTTGGGCTCTTTTATAATAAATTTAATAAGTAAATTTTTATAAATTGATAACAATATGTAAAAAATAATGATTTTTATAAAATTAGCAATATTAATATTTTTTACAAACATTCCGCTCCACAAAAATGCGTAATTCAAGAGGGGGAGGTGTGTTACCAAAGTCTGAAGTTAATATTTTTTTTTAGTGTCTGTCTTCTGGGTCAGAAATTTTTAGATGAAGTTAGACACGCCTTAGCCTTCGAAAAATGTTTTTTTGGATTCATAAGAAAAACTTTAAAATATTAATCATTCCTTGTTCAAAAATAAACATCCTGATGCCCTCAATAGTTATCAGAATAAAATTTTTGCTTTAAGGAAAAAGGAAAAAAGCTAATCGATCACCTTCCACTCATTACTTCAATAATGGCTGAAGCAGATTAATAAATATTTGAGTAAAAATGACCAGTAAAAATGAAAAAAAAAATAGTAATAAAAATGAAAATTGAAAAAGGCATCGAACAAATGCAGTAAAAAAATTAAAAGTGAGCAACGAAAAGTATAATTTGGTCAGCAAACAATTAAAAATCAGCTGTAACATTTTCAAAAAGAGCAGTAAAATATCATAAGAGCTGTAGTTCCAAAAGTGTATTAAAATGAGCACTAAAAATATTTATTTTCGTAAGTAAAAAATTAAAAAGTGGGTCAAACAAAATAAAAATTTTGCATTTCTGTTTCACTGTTTCATATCATCTTACCCAAAAAATAATCAGTAAACGTAAAATCAACTTTAAATTTTATTAAATGTTTCATAAAATTTGAAGAAATTTTGAACATTTTGGAAAAATTCATGAAATAATTGAAATTCAATTTTGGTAAATTATTAGCTTCACTTGCTCATTTTCTGTGTTTTGGGAAAATATTAACCACTTTTTTTAATTTTTCTCTGATCAAATTAGAATATTTTTACAGCTCATTTTTAATATTTTATTTTGCTCATTTTTAATTTTTTACTGTTTCCTTTTAATATTTTATTGCTTATTTTTAATTTTTTTGCTGCACTCTTAATCTTTTTCTGACAGTTTTTAATAAAATTATTTTTTCTAATTTTTCACTGCTCATTTTTTGATTTTCTTGCACCCAAATTTTACTTTTTACTGATCATTTTGCTCCTTGGAAATTACAAGGGGCCAACTAATTTTCGACCATTTTTCAGGAGACATGAAAGATTCAACTTTGTGTAATTAAGTATCTCAATTTAATGACTGAACAAAAACAATTTAATTCTTTTCTATTTGTATGAGCACTAAAATATCGAAACTTTTATATTTTTACCTTTCAAAATATGTTTTTTAATGAGTTAGCTCCTTGTCGTTCTAAATGATGTGCAAATTGTGCTGAAATTAGAATGACAAGGGATGAACTTGCTTGAGTTAGTCCCCTGTTTCACAAAAATGTGAACGATGAATATATTTTTACTTCAAACAAAATTATGCAAGTAATCAAAAAGATTAAAATTTTGAAAAATGTTTCTAATGGCTTGGGCACACCTTTTAGATCAGGAAAATTTCATGAACTCGAAATTAGAAACCCTTTCTTTCTCACATTTTTTGCATATGACTATCTCATTCTTTCGCATTCCAAATTCGATTGAGCTAAATTGAATTTAGTGTGATGTTTAAAAGAAGAAGAAGAGTGCGAGAGAATGAGATAGACATATACAAAACATGTGAGAATGAAATGGATGCGATTTTCGACTTCATGAAATTATCCTGATCTAAAAGATGTGCCGGAGCCATAATAAAGAAATTTAATGACTTATATCATCTGAAAATTTATTAAATTGTCTTTCTAAGTGCATTAAAATTTCAAAATCGCAAAAAAGTGAGTTGACACCTTGTAATTTCCAAGGAGCGATTTATTTTTTGCCGTTAAAAAGTAGTGAAATATCATTGGTTAAGGGAAATTTTAAACGTTATGAAACATTTAAATTTTTTTACTAATCAAAATTGATTTTTTTACTTAACAAATTTATTAGTTTTACTTACTAATAATGTTTTCTCATAAATAATACTAGCAATTTTCGAATATTTTTTATCAATTATCGACACTTTACAGATGCATATTACATAAAATGGGGAAATTTCCGGCCCAACGAGGAAGTGGGGCCACTTTAAATTAGGTCAGCTTTGATCTTTGGATAATGTTTTTAAATGAAATTGGGCCTTATCATAATGTAATTTATCTTCGTAATTAGTTTATAGAGCTAAATTATATAATAATAAGGTTGAGTTTCATTTAAAAATAAGAGAAAAATTCAAATCTCAAAGCTGCCCCACTTCACCCTAGTTATTTATATATTTTTTTCTCTCAAATAAATAGAGAAAAATAATTTGATGAAAAAGGAGTTGTTTTGGGGGTAGGAGGGTCACGTCTCTAGAATATTATAATTATAATTTTAATGCGGGATTTGGGGGGGGGGGGGGGTCATTGAAGACGGAAAGCCAATATCTCGTACCATTTGGGCTTTATAAAAAAAATTTAAAATAAAGGACAACAATGGATATGACATAAATTGCTTTCTCTTGTAAAGTTTGAGCAGTAAAAGACAAATTAATTGAATAAAATTAAGGTATATCTAAGAAGCGAGGGGGTGTCTAAGAAATTTAAACTTACATCACCGTTAAATCCTGAAAAGCGAATTTAAATTTGTTAAAACGGTTAAAACGCCTATAAATATGCAAATTAACAATGCTTTTTGTTGTTTCGTTAAGTCAACTTATCCATGTTTCATGTTTCATGATTTCCTTGAAATTAGTTATTTAATCTCCGAACCATTTTGTGAGACCTCTCTTGGACTTTGGAGAGAGTTTCATGAAACATACCAACAGTTCGTGCGTTGAACAGTTTTCCTGCAAATTTGCATTATCAAAATTGAACCACATCGAAGTTTGCCATGGAATTCTTACAAAATTTCGACATTTTGAATTTTTTGTAAAAATCCAAGTGACATTAGTACAACTTCGAAGGAGGATTTCATGCCAGTTTTTGTTTTTTCCTTGTGGCTTTCAGGCACATTTTTCAGAGTGATCGGACTCCACAGCAATCAGTGTTGCGCCAATTCAGTACACTCGTTCGGATTTAATTACATTTAATGCGATCGCGCGAAGGCTGAGTGAGTCACCAACATCGCGCAAGCAGAGGAAAAAAAAATTGTGAGATTTGTGCGACTGTGATTTTTCCTCACCACGATTTCTCAGACATTTGTGGCCTTCTTGGGCAATTTTTCTAGTTCTAGTGTGTTCTGTGGTCAGTGGAGTGTGTACTGGGGCATTCTGAAGGGGTTTCAGTGAAGGGGAATTTGTGAAATTGTGCTGAAGAAAGAGGAATCTTCTTATCGGACGACATAAGACGACGCAAAGAAAAAGCTGGGGAGGAAGTCCAAAATTGACGCGATAAATTGGTGCAAGTGGCTGGCAGAATCTGGCCAGAGGTGGTGCGAGGAGAGACGGATAAATTGCGCTTTGTGATTTACTCGGTTCATTGTCGCGCGAGAAAAGTGGTTGCGGAGTTGTCTGTGTGGTGTCCGGAAGACGCCATCGGAGTTGATTGTGGTTGTGGAGTAGCGTAAGACGGAGTGGGAAGATGCAAGAAAGTGACCCAGCACGAGTCACAAGGACTTGCCAACTAAAAATAGCCACTAGTCGTGTTTGGTGAGAAGTCTCTTGGTCACTTCGTTTGCATCAATTTGGAGGTTAGTTCGGGTTTTGTGCACTCTCTTTCACCTGCTGTATCGATTCAACAGAGAATGCCCAACAAAACAAGCTGGCAGGACGCAGAGGGAAACACCAAAGGAGAGGAAGAACTTGGTCACCGTGAGTCACACAAACTCACAAGAGTTGAATGACTTCTTTGGCTTTGGTGTTTTCCAAAGCATCTGCCACTTGAATGGGCTCAAGATGAGGGTTGGTGGGCCCAGAAGGGGCATTTTGGTTGACCTAAAGTCCATAGGAAGGTCAAAATCAAGACCAAGTCTCTGAAAAAGGCATAAAAGCTCTTGTTTTTGGGACCATCTGTTTTATCAAAGGTCAAACTTCCTGGAAAGTTCTGAAAATGCCCGATATACTGCTGTAGTATTAGTTAATCAACATCAAAATTGTCATATTGCTCAAACTCTCTTTATCGGTTTCTTGGAAAAGTAATATTGTAATCAATTGACTAATGGCTTTTGATATGATTTAATCACATTTGTAACATTTTTTTCTTTTTCAATTGAGTAACAAATCTCACTTTCTTAAAACATTTTATTTAATCCAATAAACTTTGTCATTTAAATTTGATTTCTTTAAAAAAAATTTGTTAAATTATTTTTTAGAAAAGATATTGTTTTTTAACTAAACTAAACAGGTAACAGAATGTTCTAAAAATCAGAATCTTTACAGCTTAATTTTTGTTTTACTGAGTTGCACGTTGCAGAATTTGATATTCACTGGGTACATTGATATTCACAGAAACACCTAAAACATTTGCAAGGTTTTATTTTACGAAATTAAAGTGTTTCCATTTTTATTTTTGATTATTTCGAGAGGGAAAGTATTTCTTAATCACATTTTCTGGAGAAAAATTTAGTGCTCTTATGATTAGACACATTGAATGGCTTCCAAAACTGACTGATGGTTAAAAATTCGTATCAAATTCTTAATCATTCTGCATTTTTTAAATTCCCAAATATCGTGGAATTTTGCCGGAGAACACAGAGTAAATTTTGAAGTATAGAAAACATTACGAAGATTCTGTGAACATTTTTTCTATTTCAATTTATTTGAAAAAAAATTAGAGGCTTAAGAACTATTTCCAAAGATACAAAAAATAATAACAAATGTTTATTTAATTTGTTCGAATCGTTACAATAAATATAATATAATGTGCTGGGCACACTTACGACTTAAGCCGAGAGACGATTTAACATAAACTATAATGTAAACTAAAAATGAATTTGACTAAATTCCCATTAGTTTCCCATTAACTAAGCCATTTCTCGGCTTAAGCCGAGAGAGGGACTAGTCAGAAACTGATGAAAATGTAATCCTTTCATTGTTTTGCTTTAAATTAAAGTCAAATTAAGGGAAGAATACCCCGGATCGGAATGTTAAGAGACATGCTCCATATTTAGTTGAAAATATAATCCTCAAAACATTATTTGGTATTTTTATGTATACTAATTGATACATTAGTGATCCCTTTAACTATATCGGTGCTTTTGAATTTTTAATTTTTACAATAAATTAATAAAAAATGTGTAATAGCAAACTTGTACTTTGTACCTCGGATCGTTATGGCGCTGGCACACCTTTTCAATTTAATGAAATTCAATCGATTGAAATTTTACCTCTTACTCTTTCAAACTGAAATCAGATATAGCTGTCTCTTTTCTTTCAAATGGAAATTGAAATTTCAATTT
Source organism: Phlebotomus papatasi (assembly GCF_024763615.1). NCBI lineage: Eukaryota > Metazoa > Arthropoda > Insecta > Diptera > Psychodidae > Phlebotomus > Phlebotomus papatasi. The sequence continues at coordinate 70,501,044 of NC_077222.1, forward strand.
CAATTTTAAATTTCATTTGGCAGAAAGAGACAACTATATCTAATTTCAGTTTGAAAGGGTGAGAGATAAAATTTCAATCGATTGAATTTCATTAAATTGAAAAGGTGTGCCAGCGCCATTAGGAATTTAATCAGGTGTCTCAGGGAAAATTGGTTTTATAAATTAAATCTGAGTTAATGCATTGTATTCTTGTAAGAGTCAAATGGTAAAAAAGTAGCTAATAATTTTTAAAAAATCATTTAATTTGGAGCAACAATGTGGTATTAACCTGACGACCCGAGGAACACTGCCGATCGCTGGTGCTCTTCCCTTATATTATTCTAAGATAAATTTTAAGCTTTTAATCTTTAAAATGGCTTTTAAAAGCTGATTTCTTTTTTTCCGTTTACTTACGAACTATTCCCTACTCAAGCTCTTAGTCCTTAGCCCTATAAGGACCAGAGGGTCAAAATGGGGGGGGGGGTCAGAAAAATAGTTTTTCCAAAGTTTTTAGAGTAAAATATAACTTTAGACGGCCGTAGGAAAAAAATTGTTTTTGGGTCAGTGGTGACCCAATCGTCCTTAAAGGATTAAGGCTTATTTCGACAAACATCCTACTCTGGGAATCCTTATACAAAATTAATTACATTTACAAAAATTATAACCAAAATAATCAATCGATAAAATTCAACCTTTTTGCCAAATGCTAAGGTAAAAAAAAATGAAAAAAAGGATGTGGGGGATCTCGTACATTAATAGCCGTACTGAGATGATTGGTATTTTGTGATAAGGAGTCAAGCCTTTGGAAGCTTTCTGAAGTTTGTTTCAATAACATTTTAGACAATTAAATATGTATAAGGAATTATTCATAAGCAATTAGAGAGGCTCGTGTTCCCGGTTTCCCGAATTGGTTTTCCTTGAGTTCACGGAATCCCTGAATAAAATTGGCATTAAAGAGGCATTAATGAGGGTTTCTGGAATAATTTGGAAAGAAGATTTCATTGTCCGTTTTATGATTTTTCGAAGAGTTTTCTTGAAATTGAAATTCTTGTATCAAAAATAAGTAGGGGAAAGCGCGCTACTTTCAGACGACTCAAGTTTTGGATAACTCATTTTTTCTCTACGTCCCTAATGGATTTCACCAATATCTCTTTTCTAGATATTTGAGGCATTGCGCCAGGCTATTAAAAGATATATAATGGGCCAAATGAATTTAATACTAAACCTAGCAAGACCGGTCAAACTGACCTGTTTAAAAACATTTTAAAATTAACACACATTTAAAGGGTACAATGTCGCTATACAACTTTATGAATTTTTTAAAATTTGCATGTAGAGAAAAGTAGGGCACCTTTGAAATTAGTTTTTTTTTTTTACCAATTTTTAAATAAAATTGAGCCTTATCGTGATATAATTATGATTCTCAATTTTTTTTGTGCAGCTAAATTATATTACAATAATGCACAATTTTATTTAAAAATAGGTGAACAACCCCAAATTCAAAGGTGCCCCACTACCCCCTAATATATTTTTTAGTCTTTAAATTTAATTTTTCCTCTTTTGCAATAAAAAATTATTGAGTATCCTATTATTTGATCGAACGCGCTAGCAAAAACGACCAAAAATAGTCAGTAGGTTTGGTGTTGAAACACCTTGAAGAAAATGAATTGTTCAAAACCTGATAAAGAGTATCAGAAGGCATAAAGTAAAATATAAACTTTGAATGACATAACTCGGCCCATTTATCTCCAGTTCTTCTATTCGGTCTCTCTTGAATTAGTTAAAAGATAATTCTTACAAAAAGAAAGTTTTCGGGTAACTACTTAAAAAGTTAAAGAAAAAGTATTTTACTGATGTATTTTTGATCCTTTAATTCAGATTTAAAATTTTGAATTTTCTTAATTTTGAAGTAAATAAAGCTTAAAGATTTAGGTAAAGGTTTAAAATTTTCATTTCTGAGTTAAAGGATAATAATGTTTCTTCTTTTACACTTTTACTTTAAAATTTTCTGTAATTAAAAACTTGAAGGTTCGTTCGACCGGTTTTAAAATTGAAAAGAAAGAAAGAAAATCTTAAAGGAGTTTGATCGTTATTGTGAAGTTCAACTAAAAACCTTGAAGAAATTTAATACTTTAATTTACATTTTGATTGAATAAATATTAATATTAAATATTTAAATATTTTATCCCTTATTCTAATTCCGGTTTTTACCGGAAAATGGTGAAATTGAGTAGATCACTATGGAGTTAAATGTTCTTGAAGTCTATAGTGTATTGTCCAACGGTGGTAGCCAAAATCCTGAAAAGGGTAAAATCGAAAATGAGGATTTCACCTTTGCTTGAAAAATATTGCAAATCTTTAGTGAAAATTAGAAGAATTCATAAAGGCAATAACAATTTTCTCGGATAATCTCCGTGGATCGCACATACATAATTTGCATTATATCTACAATTTATGTGAGTTTAATATTCAGAATTTTGGATTTTGGAACTTTGGCTTTCGGAATATTAACGTTCGGGATATAGGTTTTTAGGATTTTTACTTTCGGGATTTTGACTTTTGAGATTTTGGATTTCGTTATTTTGGCGTTTGGAATATTGGTTTTCGGGATTTTGGCGTTCTAAATTTTGGCATTCAGGATTTTGGCTTACGGGATTTTTTCGTTCGGGACTTTGGCTTTTGAGGTTTTAGCTTTTGACATTTTGGATTTCGGGATTATTATGACGTTCAAAGTATTGATCGGGACCCATTCTATTGCAGGTTCGGTTCCTATTAAAATCCTTTCTCTTCAGAATTTCAATAATCTGTCCGTAATCTCGTTTTTCAGATTATTTACATGCCTTGCGACTCAGAACAGAATAATTCTATTATATTTTGCAAAGTCAGAGTTTCTTGAGGCAATTTTTTGCTTCCTTTATCAATAATTAATCTGTTGCTTCCTCTGCAATTGCTCTTAAAGTTCTCTTGCTGTCTGATACAATGCAGATGTCCTTATTTTCCAGTTTGTGGTTCAGAAGCCAAACAATGCTGTCAAAGCAATACAGATTTCTTTGGTGAAAGATGGTGCAAATTGCCCTAGAACTTGACATTTTAAAATTTAAGAAGAATATGGATCTGCCTTTAAAGGTTTTTTTTTTTTTTAAATTTATGTCAGAGTTTTCGATCTAAACTAAAGTTTTAATTTTAATATTTCTTTTATTTCATTTTTATGCAGTGGGTACTGTTAGTCTCTTTTCCGTTTTCACTTTACCAATTTTTGTCTAAATTAGAATACATTACGTAAAGTTAAAGCAGAGCAATAAAAATTAAATTGAAATTAATCTTTATAATAGATTTATACGTGCATGCCTTTGGTTTATTATAAATAAATTTCTTAAAGAGAATTTGTGTATACTATTTAAATTTGAGAATGTTACTAATAATTAATTTCAAGTGCAAAATAACATAATAATGATTCCAAAATACAAGAGCTGTTTATAATAAATGTTTTTAATAAGCAAGGTTGCCAAATATTTTATTCATATGACGCAAATGAGATCATTAATGAGAAAATAACTGTTTTAACTCTTTCCGGATCACAACATATCCAGCGAACGAATTTCAGTAAAACTCACTTTATTGTAAGTCTTAGTGGTCAAATATGATACTTTTGTAGAGAAAGAATTTTTTCCGCCTCTGGGAAATTGGAAAACTCGTGGGTACTCTCGTCCCCAAAAGAACGAAAAGGAGACAAACTTCAATTTTCCAAAAGCCAATAATATCAATTTTGTGAATTATTTTTGGGTGTCAAATGACTCCTTTACAATGTTGATTACTAAAACCAGAAGAATTATTGACCAGTATCTTGTGGGATGTCCAGAAAGTGGTCAAGAAGACACCAAGTTCCTGCTTGCCAACAGATTCCTCAAAATATGTCACACAATAACACTTTAAAACACATTTCTCTCAACACGATATTATTACAGACACATTAAGCTTTCTCAAAAGCATAAAAGACACTTCCTGGACAATCAGAATTCACCAAAATCAGGAAGAATAGGAAAAACTTCCTTGAAAGCAATCTCCCTCGCTGCCAAATATCAAAATTATCGGCCATAATGGCAAAAATGTCGCTCCCGCTTGGAATTTTGTTACAAGGTTGGTGTTAAAAAGCAAATGGCGGGCATGGCGGGATAACCTTACATTTGACCTCTAAATTTTTGGGACCGAGAGTACCCATAAAGTTTGAAGAAGTTTTTTGAAAATTTAAGAAAAAATTATTTTTCGAATTTATGCAATCTGTAATTGTTAGTTATCATACTTATTGACCCCGAGAGGTTTTTCCTTATTCTGGTCTAAAAATATCAAAAATGTCACAATATCTGCAAGGAAGCAGAAAATCGAAAATTTACGATTTTTGACCAAGAATATCTTAGCTCAGGAGTTAATTGGGATCCTGCAAAAAATCTCCTAGATTTGGACATCCTTATAGTTTGTAATCATCCACAAGAATCGGATTTTATCGATTCTAAATAGTCCAAAAAAAAATCTTTTTTCCATGGGTACCCAGAGTACCAAAGGAGACGAAAGAGTTAAAAGTCCTTTCTGCACCTTTATATTTCATGCTAATAACACTGTGCAACAAAATGAAAACTTTTTCCGTGTGATTTCAAATGACCGGTATTTTCGGATTCCTTGGTGTCTCCCGAGTATATGTCCCGAAGAAAGTTATGGTCCGTAACGTCTGGTTTCTGAGCTAGATTAAGATGAAAATCTTTAAGAAATTGTTTAGAAATATTTTGTGAAATTTGCTTTATCTCAAAAATGGTACATATTAGGATGTTAGTGTCTAAGGATAACTCAAGAATGTGTAGAGGAGGACTCAAGGAAAATATTCCAGGAACGAACCATATCCTTATGTCCTTATTTTCCTTGAAATGTTCCAGATTTTCCCCATAATCTCTAAATATCCTTCAAATCCATTAAAAGGATGCACAGGACGACTTGCATTGTTTACAAAAATTTTCTCCTGAATATCATAGGATCATAAAACTTACCGTTATCCAGAAATTATGCACTTGAATTACATTATGAAGAACAGACTTTTCTCAAAAAATTCAATATTTTATCTCATATCTTACCAATATAAAATTATAGTAACAAATAGTTTACCTTTCTTTGTATTGAACTATCTAACACATTTCTGACATAGGGGAAACTAGGTTCTTACTTTTATAGAATTTCTTGTAAGGTACGGCAAATTAATGGAATATTAGGTGAGATTCTTAAAAATCTCATCTACTATAATTCTACCAAAATTTCATATCTTCCGATCGGGCCCAAACTTTGCCAAAATGTGTTTCGCCACTTCCTGATCACAAATATATGGGTGGCTTTTGTAGTTTAGTGTAAAAAATTAAGTTTTTGGCACAATAACGCTGCGAAAGTACTCAAGTGCTGATATGACCACTTTTACTCGACTACGTTATTTAAAATAAGGTTTAAAAGAAAGTTCTTACAAAATTTAATGAATCTTTAATATTGTCGTAGTTCGTCACATGGAAAAAAGAATCACTATGGTTAAAAAACGTGTTTAAAATAAATAAATTGAATTATCTCGGCTACCAAGCAGCCAAGTAAGAACCTAGTTTCCCCTATGTCAGAAATGTGTTAGATAGTTCAATACAAAGAAAGGTAAACTATTTGTTACTATAATTTTATATTGGTAAGATATGAGATAAAATATTGAATTTTTTGAGAAAAGTCTGTTCTTCATAATGTAATTCAAATGCATAATTTCTGGATAACGGTAAGTTTTATGATCCTATGATATTCAGGAGAAAATTTTTGTAAACAATGCAAGTCGTCCTGTGCATCCTTTTAATGGATTTGAAGGATATTTAGAGATTATGGGGAAAATCTGGAACATTTCAAGGAAAATAAGGACATAAGGATATGGTTCGTTCCTGGAATATTTTCCTTGAGTCCTCCTCTACACATTCTTGAGTTATCCTTAGACACTAACATCCTAATATGTACCATTTTTGAGATAAAGCAAATTTCACAAAATATTTCTAAACAATTTCTTAAAGATTTTCATCTTAATCTAGCTCAGAAACTAGACGTGATAGACCATAACTTTCTTCGGAGTTATCACTCAGGAGACACCAAGGAATCCGAAAATACCGGTCATTTGAAATCACATTTTTTGGTGTTGCACAGTGTAATCTTTCTTAAGCTTCTATATCTTTGATAGATTTTATCAAAATGAGTTTTACACTTAAATTTTAAATAATTTAATTCTCAATATGAAGTACGTGAGATAGGAGAATTTAAGACTTACTTTTCATAGAGTTTTAACTGTTAAACTTTCGCTACTTAAATATTTAAGTACTCCTTATCACAGCATTTAGGGGAATAATGAGGAAATTAAAAGTCTGTGGAAGAACTTCATAGTTACAAAGAGTTAAAGATAGAAAGCATACCTCAATCCTAGTTTTATTTGAATCCTTAAATTTTTTGATAAACTTGATAAAAAATTCAGTTCTTGAAAACTATAAAAAGCTCCGGAGCGCTTTTATTTAAGCTTTTTTTATGATTAAAAGTGCAATTGCTGGGGATATTTAGATTGGAAGAGAGCGACTGTGAGTCTTCATGGTTGTATTTTTATTGTGACTCGTGATAAAATTCTCTGGAATTTTTCTTCATAAAACTAGACATTTTGCAATTTAGTTATTTTCTTTTCAACAGTCTTGGGCATCCTTTTCTTCGTGCTTCAGAGATTGACTGAAGTTGTGCTATAGGATGGAAGAGAAACGAGTAGCAGATTATTTTGTGGTGGCAGGAATGCCAGAACAACCACAATTGCTCCAAGAGAACATTTTCAATGACAGTGGTCATCTCAAGGCTGCCATTTCAACAGATCCTATCATAGACATTGGGGTCTTTTTCCCGGCTCACGGTGAAAAAGTACCCCGTGGCTTTGAGATTCTCGAATATACTCCAACTGGGCTGTATGCTGATTTGAATTTTGGTTCTGTTCGCACCACCGCGTGTTTTATCTACTTCCGCCGGGGCAGAGAAAAGCCACCTCTTGTGGACATTGGGGTGATGTACGATGGGGCCGAGAGAATTATGCCCGATGCTGAGATTGTTCTGCAAACACCAGGAGAACGTGTGGCCAATGTTAATAATTCCTCAGCAAAGACTTTTCTCACTTTCCGGCGTGCCAGACCTGATATGCCATGCAATGAACTTGTGGTGACGGATCTGTGTGTGATCGTGCCTAGCAAGGGTGAAAGACCACCACATGCCTTTTGTCAGATCCACAAGACTCTCAATAAGGGCATGATGGGTAGTGATGTTTATCTGTGCTACAAGAAATCCATGAACCGTCCGCGGCATATCAGCTATCAGCCCGAAATTCTCCACAGATACCCAGCTGCAGATCACAATGATTTCCCCCTAAATCTCTGTCCGAGTGTGCCTTTGTTCTGTCTGCCCATGGGAAGTTCGCTGGAGTTGTGGCCTCATGCCGTTCAAGAGAATGAACGACGCCGCAGAGCCCCAATTGCTCCGATTTTCAGCACATTTGTCCTTACCGTAGCTGATGGAACGTACAAAGTCTACGGATCAGCGCTGACGTTCTACGAAGATTTTCCGTAAGTAAAAGTAGTAAAATGTCGTAATTTACTTAGTACCTAAATCAGCAATTGTCGTAACTTAATGGGGAAATACACAGTACTAGATCGGGTTATAATGCCAGCGTTTTCATTCAGAGCAAGATGAAAAATTGGAGTACAAAATTCAAATGAGTAGAAAAACTTTTGAAAAATAATAAACCTATAAAATTCTATATTTTCTAAATTTAAGATAAAAAAAAAGAATTTGGAATCAAATTTTTATCAAAGATATCCTTTAAAAACTTCCTTGGAAACCCAATTTTAAACAATTTCAGCGACAATGATAGAATAAAAAGAGATTTGTTAAATTAAGCTAATTCAAAACCTGTTCCAAATGGAAATTTTTCGCTACTCTAAATGGAAACGTCATTGTTTTCATGATAAATACAGTATTAAATTATTATATTTATATATTTTCTATACCACAGTTCCATTATTTATCTAATTTTGCTCCAAATAAAGCGAAAATCCATTCATATTCACAAATTTTGATTTGTTAATTTCTGGGAAAAATTAAAAGTGTACCTCTTCTCCATTGAGTTTTTCATCGATCGACCATGTTTTCCAATGAAAAACACAATGAGGTGATTGTTGTTTATTCGTCTTGTTTAACATTTATGTTAAATTTCTGGCTAATTTTAGTTAAATTAAGTGCTAATCTTTATTGTTAACGGTACGTGAAGTTTTCAAATGAAATAATTACCTATTTCGTGAACAAAAAGGGTTTTTCTTAAGTGTCTACAAATGTTTCAATAGGAAACCCCGGAAATATGATTTTTTTTGGAGAGATTTTCTTATTGTTTTAGACGAAAAAGGAGAAAAGACCAAGAATAAGAACAAATCCTGCACTCAAGAGCAACTCAGCAAGGTTTTGGAAGCCTCTCATCGCGGTTTCACTTACGCTGTTTGTCTCCAATTAGAAACTTTTCCTTGTCTCCATTTAGATTAATTTGTTTTTAATAGAAGCATTTTACACTCGAGTATTTTTCTTGTATTTAAGAAGTTTTCAAAACCTAAAGAATTTTCATTAAAAAGTAACATTCTAGAAGAGTCAAGGAGCAAATTTATGTAATTCTCTTCAGAAAAACTTGAACTTAATGTGTTGAATCTTCTGTCAAAGTTAAAGCGTCTGGAAATGGTTTTGAATTAGGACATTTACCGTACTTGATGAATTGATAAAAATACAGTACGTCTTGGTTGATTTGTTTAACAAAATTCATTGTCAATTGAATTTCTATAAATATCAAATTATGTGAATTTTGACAATGTGACGTGAACTAAAATGGCAATGTCACGGCTACAGAATCGTATTTTCGAAAAAGCTCTCCTAAGATTTGAACCCAATTTGTGATATGGCATTGAAAGAGCGTTACAGAATTCCCCTCCTGGACTACCTCTAAAACATATCCGAAAATCATAGAAAAATTGGAAATGAAATCACCCAAGGAAATGAAATCACTCAGCGTCGTTTGAATCAGCAATTGTCGTAACATATTGAGAAAAGAAGCAGTTTAAACATCTTCGGGTTTTAATGAGATCGAGTTTTAGTTCTTGAGGAAGATCGCACGTCAAAGTAGAAAGTTTAAAGGAATAGAAATTTTTAGGCAAAGTAGAATATAATTTTCCAAATTCGATATCTTCTAAGATAAGAGAAATTGAGGCTTCAAATTTTTAGCAAAGATAGACTTAATAAACCACATCGATCGCTTAAACTTTTAAGTAATTTGAGCAAGAAGTAGGGGAAGGTTTTCAGTCTTCGAACACATTATGTCTTCGCAGACACTCTGTCTTCGAACTAAGTTCGAATTAAGTCACACATTTCCTGAAAAAATTAGGTCAGATTCATTAAAGGAATATGGGAAAAATATGAAGTGTTCGAAGCCTGAAAGCCTGCCTCTATAAAAATGAAAAATAGGACTTTTTTGAATTCTTTTTTTTTTAAATATTAACTTTACTAAATTTATTTTTAACATTTATACATTGTGAGTGTTTGTGGAGTATTTCAGATTTTTTGAACAAAAATTCATTGCACGTTTAAAGATTTACAGAGTTCTTCCTTTGAAAGTTCTTTTATCAAAAACTAACACGGCTTGAAAAGAGAAAATATGACTAAGATTTTCAATTAGTTGCATTTACTCGATGTACTTTGTCTCCAGTTCGCCTTGTCTATCTTTTTCAAGCCATTATAAAGAACTTTTGCCAAAAGAAATTGTTTTTTCAAAATAATTTCGTAAGCACATTTCTGATTAAGATAGAGAAAAATGGTCTTAAACAAAATTATAGAAGAATAAGTTTACTATAATATAAAAATATGTCAAATGGATATTTCTTTCATTTACGGCAGTCTGTAATAAAGCCAACAAAGCAGATCAAAATAACACAAATTATTTCATGCTTGATAATACTTTATCAAGTTGGTTAACTGAATTTGTTTTGTATCTGTACTTATTGCAAATAACGCATCACTAATATAGCGTTTGTAACAAATGTAGATACAAAGGAAATGCAGTTAGTCATGTTGCTGATTCAACCTACGCCGTCGATTGTCTGAGAATGTTTTTTAAAACTTCAATTCATTCATTCAACAATGACAATTAATTTCCAATTGGGATCGTGGGCCTAGGATACCCCACGTAGGTTAGCAGCCTACACCTGTCGATTCATCGTCACCTCAGGGTGATGTTCGTGATCGATTCCAAGGCGCTTCAAGGCAAGATCCTGAATTTCATTCAGCCACCTTGTCCTAGTCAGTGGTAAAATGAAAGGATAACCGGGGATTCTTTGAAAGTATCCTTGTTTTGAGACTTATTTAACTCCGGAATAAACAAATAAAAACAATGAAAAGGTAATTTTTGGTGATCGCTCAGATGACAGAAAAAATCAAAAATTGGTATCATTTTTGAATGTTCTGGCATGAGTTACAAGCAAACAAAAAATGTAAACACGAGAAAGATAAGTTATTCTCGGATATTTAACCGATCAATTACTGATTTCAAGACCAGTTAAATTTTGACTTTAGAAAATTCAAGATGGCGATTTTTTTAAGTCATGTCATAGGTATGTTTGGACGAAATGTCCACCTGAATGACCTCCAAAAAATATTCAAAAATAAAAAAAAAAATGGTAGGAGTCGTTGTCGAAATAAACCAAAAAACATGATTTTTGAGGAGATTTAGGCGGATGGGCGGAAAAAAATAAAAACGTCTGGATATATTGTTTTATTTATTGGGGGTCACCAAAGACTGGAAGTTGATATCATTTACCGTTTAAGCTCCAGGACGGTGACAAGTTGAAAAAAAGTCGATTATTATAAATGCTTTCTCTTTGATTTAGAGCAGTAAAAAGTTTGAATATGTCAAGGAAATATTAACCGCTTTTTTATTTTAATAATGATAACTTTTAAATTACTTTTTTTCAATTTGAAATTATTTTAGAAAGTCTGCTATGTATATATTTGTTTTGAAATTTAAATTTCAAGAGGAGAAATTTCCCAAATGTTGGGTTTTTATTTGTCAAAATGGAATATTTTTTTATGTTCTTTTAAATGTAATGTAACTTGTTTTTTCTAACTGTTTTTTTTTTTAAATATTGGGCTCAGATATCCATGGCGAAATTTTAGGTTGTAACTAGATAGACGCGGAATTGAGTATAATTTCTACATTTGTGTCTTATCTTATTTCTGATGACTGTGGGTGGTGTTTAGATAGCAAATTTAATCAAAAAATATATTATAGATTAATTATGTAGGATTCGTAAAAGTTTTGAGAAACTATTAGTTTTGCGGTTTGTGTAGTATTTCTCTAAACTGAAAAAAATTTATAAGGGAATGTAAAATAAAATAAAATCAACAAGCTAAAATGTTGCAAAACATGAAAATGCAAAAGAAAATCTCTATGCTAAGTAAATTAGGTTTTTTTTCTGGTAAATAAGCTGAGGAATTAAATTTCTATAATTATGCTGAAATCTCATAAAGTTTTCATTTTCAAAAAAAAAAATATATATATATATTAAAAGAAATATTTTAATTGGGATTTATAAAATTTGCAGATATGAAAATCTTACGTCGGAACAGAAAGAATTGTTGGAGTGGAATGAGGAGATGCAGGAAACACATACGCTCCATGTCAACAAGTCCATCTGTCTCCTGTCCCATCATCCCTTTGGCGACACTTTTGAGAAGTGGCTGCAGTTTCTCCAGGTAAATCATATCTCTCATTACTAACGCAACAAAAAAACTTCTTATACCGACTGTATGGCGACAGATAAGCCTCTCACTTCGATTTCTTTAAACATTGCCACAATTTTACCCTCCTGGAATTGTGGATTACAGTGTTACTTTTAAATATTATTTCAACGTGAATAGCAAATAACTTGATATCTTATCGGTATGCAAATGATTGAATTTCACAAAAAAAAAATAAAGAATTGTGTTTATTCGCAGCAAATGGCGGCAAGTAGACAACAATTGCCGGTGCCCATTGAGAGATACATTACGCAGCTGCTGGATGAGGTACCTTTCCCCTCGCCAAGCATTCTTCTGCAATTGTCCAATGTCAGCAATGATCGAATACTACTTACTCAGCCTGAAGATTCACCATTGCCACGCAGTGGAGCTGGCTTTAGGCAACTCTTGGCCAATTTGGGCCCTGAAAACTGCCTCCATGTCCTTCTACTTGTGCTGACTGAACAGAAGATCCTCATTCATTCACTCAGGTAATTTGCAATCTTTGATCGACGTTAAAATAGAGCGGAAGTAAAATTTTCAGATTTTTCTAACTATAAATGAATGCTGAATGATCTCTTGAACATACGCTTTCAATTTTGATTTAAAAAAAAACGTAAAAAAAACAAAAAAAATTATAAAATCATCTTAACCCTTTAAGGACGATTGGGTCACCAGTGATCCAAAAATTGAAATTTGTCTTACAGCCTTCTAAAGCTATGTTTTGCTCTAAAGTAAAAAGTCAGAAAAAGGGATTCTTTCAGACACCCAATTTTTGACCCTCTCTCGTCCTTAAATGGTTAAACCCAGAAGATCTTAAATTTTTTGTCTGCTGCAACACTGAGAAAAAAAGAGGCTGAGATTAACTATTTTTCCTCATAACTTTAACACTTTTTAGGTGTAAAAATATATCAACATCTTTTTATGTTAATTTTACATCTTTTTAAGGGTAAAATTAACATGAAAAAGGGTAACTTTAACCCCCAATACACCTAAAAAGGGTAATATTTACACCGATTTCGGATCAATACTGCAGGGTAAAATTAACATTTCTGGAATGTTATTTTAACTTTTTCGGATTTCTCTCACTCAGTGAAGGATGAACAAAACAAATTTAGAACTTTAAAATAAACCAATCTTCTTCCAACTTTAGCCCTTCCTCAGGCTATTACACTTTTATATCCTTAAAATCAGTAAAAAAAAAACGTTTTATATAGGTTTGGAAGAATAGGATGGGAAAGCGTTTTATGCTTTGCAAAGTACTCGAACTCGTGATTTAAATGGTATTACTTCAAAAGTATTTTCGCACCATTTACCGTTTATTGATTTATAAGTTTCATAAATTACTCAAAAGATGGCTCAAAATAGTTTAGAAAAAAATACAATTGAAATTCTGATTAAAATAAATTATCGGTTTATGATAGGTTCATTATCGATTCATAACTGCTTGGGATAGGTTCAAGCTCGTCAAGAATTACAAGACCTGTCAACGAACCCGAATATGATCACATTCGGTTGAGAAATGCACTCTTCAGAGCCTTTATAATCTTTGATCTCGAAAAGCGTTATTCGAATTGATTCAACGGTATTTGCGTATGAGGCCAAAATGTCCGCCTGGAGAATCTCTAAAACATATTCAAAACCGAAAAAAATCGCACAACCCGTTTTCGAGCAATCTTAATCTTAGAAAAACATGGTTTTGGAGGGAAAATGGAAAGGTTGGAGAAAAACGAACGGCATGTTAATAATGCAGAGGCCAACTTATCGGGGGGGTCCTCTGAAGGTCCCAAGTCTCTATTTCTAATCTTTGATTTTTAGCTCCGGTAACAACTTGATGGCTGTGACGGATCAAATGATATTTTGTAGCTCTAGAGAAAAGGCTGAATCTTTTGACAAACAGCGGAAGAATTGGAGAAAACAGAATATCTGTGAGATCCCAGAAAAGGAGGATATTTTGTAAATTGTTGTATAATTTGTCAAATACAGTATATTATATTTTTAGTCTAGAAAATTGACGCTTTTGACATTTGTATAGTTTGCAATTTTTCAATTAGCACGAGTTTTACATAAAATTCTAACCAGAATATCAGGTTTACAAAACTAGTGCTTCACATATTTTTGATAGCGTATGCGATATTTATAGTAGTTTCAAGCTATTTACGTCCTTATACGATAATAATCTTGATTAATACTCTCTAAAGAATTTTCAAAGCCAAATTTAAATAAATTTGGATTCGCTGAAAATGTCTTTGAATTCCTGTTAATCACTTAAACGGTTTAGATCGGTTATACAATCAATAAAATCAGTATTTGCTTGCATTTTAATCGTATTAATTCTACGCTATTTTGGCTAAATTTTAGATAATCTGTAAATTGAATCAAACCGTTTCTTTGGAAGTAAGGGGTTATTTCAAGTTAATCGCCCTCGAAGATTTTCTAAAAATGGTTTTTCAATGTCAAAAGCTGAAAAAGGATCCTAAATAGCATAGTTCCCAAATTTCTTGTCAAATAGCAATAAATATTTTGTTAATCCATTAACTCAATCTACAAAAAAATGGAGATATTATAATATGCATATTATCACATATTCTTCTCGCGTAGGGCCACGCTATCAAACATGCATTTGAACGGTTACAGACTTTGAATTATTTGCAATAAAACATTTCAAATACCATTTGTTTAATGTAAGTGTCTAATGATAGAATTTTTCATCCAGAATTGAAATCAAGAAAGACAATGAAGAAAAATATCATCAAAATCGGCGCGATGTCTGACTTTTCATGCGTCACTTCAATCAAAACTTTGCATGGTTTCGAAAGTTGTCATTCTGTCCATTCTACTTTAGGTTTTCATCGATTGTAAATAGTCAAAAAAATATTTTTCTCAGAATGTCCATATTTTGGATAAAGGATGTGAAAGTGTTAAGGCAATTCGAAATAATTCAACACGAAACATCTCAATATATAATAGAATTATTATATGTCATAAGCTAGTCGTTTTCCTATTGTATTAGGTTACAAGATAGATTATAGCTTTGCTCTTATAATAGCACATTTCTTAGGCGATTTGGGCAATTTTAATTTCATTAGAAAAGTCTTTGAAAAGTTATCAAGTTTGAAGTAAATTCAACTGCTTATGAACTTGCAATTAATTTATGGGTCGGTAAAAGCTCAAGTAAACTCAGGCTGATCTTCGAGAATATCAATTTAAGTCTGTAATATTTGGCAGTAATGGATTAGGTGAATGAAATTAATGTAGAGGCCCTCTAATCGATGAGCCTAAGCCCTTAGTGTACGTCAGTTTGAGTTAAATCTTTATTGCCAAATTTTACAGACTGAACATTTTCGAGAAACAGCCTATGTCTATTTGGATCCGAAAGAGAAGTTGCAAAACGATCGAAATTGTTATGATCATGCTATTTTAGCAGGTTACTGTTCACAAGTGCTCCTACATAATCGACTTTTCATTGTGTTGGTTCCTGACACGATATTTTGGTGGTTTTAGAACACGGCGAGGACTGGGGAAAATAGTCGATACAGGAACCAATGCAAAGAAAAGTCGATAATGCAGATGCACATGAGAATAGTAAAGTGTTAAAAAAGATAATTTTTCATTGGAACAGCACCATAATTGTGCTACAGTAGACTCTCAAATTCGGGCATTTGGGACCGAAATTTCACCCGAATTGGAGAGAAATTCGGGCATCAAATTGATTGAAATGCAACGATTTTTTGTTCTTTCGCATACTAATATTAAGTTTACATACTCGTATTTATGGTAA
The DNA here is from genome assembly GCF_024763615.1 of Phlebotomus papatasi. Lineage (NCBI taxonomy): Eukaryota > Metazoa > Arthropoda > Insecta > Diptera > Psychodidae > Phlebotomus > Phlebotomus papatasi. The sequence goes on from NC_077222.1 coordinate 70,516,687, forward strand.
ATTTCATGAAACCCCTTTTATAATGCAAAATCACATCATAACTAAGACGAAACATGCCAAATTTCAGAGTATTATCTTCATTCGAAAACTTAAAAAATGACGATAAACTTTTTTCAAATTAACCTGATGCCCGAATTAAAAAGTAGCCCGATCTTAAAAGAGCCGAATTAGCGAGAGTCTACTGTATTCCAATTATTTATCACTTTCCTGTTCTCAAGTTCTTCTACATAATCGAATTTTCTTTGTATTGGTTTCTGCCTTGACTGTTTTTACCAGTTCTCGTCGCGTTTTAAAACCACCAAATAGTCATGACAAGAACCAATAGAAAGAAAATTCGATAATGCAGACGCACTTGAGAACAGTGAAGTGCTAAAAAAAATATGCTCATTTTTCATTGGAACAGCACAGTAATGCTGATTTTCTAGATCTAAACCTATTCAAATAATTACAGCATAAGATATTTCTAAAGCGCGATTTTTCTTTTGCAGACCTGCAACCCTTACTGCAGTGGCTGAAGCTGTAGTGACGCTACTGTTTCCCTTCAAATGGCAATGTCCCTATATTCCTCTCTGTCCCTTGGGACTCGCTGAAGTCCTCCATGCTCCGTTGCCTTATCTAATAGGGGTAGATTCGCGCTTTTTTGATTTGTACGATCCACCAAATGATGTCACTTGTGTGGATTTGGACACAAACAGTATAAGTGTTTGTGAATCCCAGAAGCATCTGACAACAAAAATCCTTCCGAAGCGTCCAGCGAGAATTCTCAAGCAGACCCTTAAGCATTTGGAGGAGGTGAGTCAGTGTCACAATGTTGACAGCACAAATAGTCTCGATAGGGATTTTAAGAGGAAGAAGCGTGAACAGAATTTAGAACAGAGAATTCAAGAGGCATTTCTACGATTTATGTCGTCAATTCTCAAGGGATATCGTGATTACTTGGTGCCAATGTCAAAGGCACCAACAATTGGTGCCACAGATCCCAATGCACTGTTTCAATTGAGTGCATTTTTACGGTCAAGGGATAAGGCACACAATAAATTTTTCCAATTGCTCATGAAGACACAGATGTTCATACGATTTATTGAAGAGAGGTCATTTGTGTCTGATGGGGATCAGGGATTGGCATTTTTTGATGATTGCACGGAAAAGGTGGGTGCTTATGAGGATACACCCACGGAGATAAGATTGGTGGAATGGGATAGTGGGCATAGTAGTGAGAGGACAAAGTTCATTTTACCACCAGAATGTCAGCCAGGAGCTACAAATGGCCTTCAGACATTCACATATAGTACTTTTATGCTGAATCCCACCCTCTTGAAGCACTCCAAGAAGACACATTTGTCGAATTTTGCTCAAGTTCATGCACATGTAACACCGGGATCACCTATGGCACGTCGGACAAAGCATGAGATTAAGACAGCTCAGAAGATTGCCAGGAAGAGTGCATTGAATCCGGAATCGTGGGCTAAGCATCTTCTGGCAACATGCTATAGCATTTACTTTATCATTCTGCCGAGTGTGGTTACGGATAATCCTGGAAAGGAACACAGTATCCTCCGGGCAGCTTATGATTTACTGGCAAAAGCCAGTAAGTATAAGATTCACTGCGATGAGGTGTGCTATCGGGTGATGATGCAACTCTGTGGCATTCACAATTTACCCGTGTTGGCTGTTAGATTGCACTATCTGATGAAGCGTTCCGGTGTTCAGGCAAATGCACTCACCTATGGCTTCTACAATAGATGTGTTCTCGAGGCTCAGTGGCCGTCAGATTCGACGACCTTGAGTCAATTGCGATGGAATCGACTGAAGAATGTTGTCTTTGGTGCAGCACAATTTCGCAAAGCTGGCAAAAAGTTCTCCTCTCGCAAGAAACTTTCGGTGTCGTGTGAAAATAATCTCAGTACTCTCGAAACTGTCGATGGTACATCCCGGACGAGTTTGGATTCATCACACTCCACCAATGATCCACCTGCAGCCACAACAATTGATTTTACTGCCTTTGATCGGCTCCGGGGACGCCTGGGGAGTATTGTGAGGCAATCAGGACCACAGGAACCAGCTGATGTGTTTTCCAGTGCTGGACTCTTGATTTCCGGTGAGGGAACCAATAAATCTCCCAGTCCCAACAAAGATTCTCCGGTCTTTAAGCCGTCACCGTCGAGTCCGTGTGACTTAAGTCCACGCATGCTGGCTAAATCTGATAGCTTTGCCGGTGATTCGGGGCTCATTGATAAGCTCAACAGCAAAACGAGGCGAGTGCTGAATTTTCAAGAAGTCGAAGAGGAGATTGAAGATAAGCAGCTGAGTTCACAGGAAGAACTCAATGATGAAGAAGACAATAAACAATTGTCAAGTCCAACCAAGTAAGTCCAATGACAATTTATTCACAGAATTCATTTTATTTGTTCATCAATTTAATGCTTCAATTGATTTTGAATCATCGAAATTCCAGTTTTTTTTTCTTTCGAAATGAGCAATTTTTTGGGAATACTCAATGAGTGTTATTGCATTTTTTGTCATTATTTTTTTTGTCACATGAAATTAAATAATTAATTTTGAATCATTTTTTTTTGATTTGTGGTGTCACTGTCGGTTTTTGTTCAATTCTAAGGATTTGTTAAATTGTTAAATTGGAATTGAATTCGATGAATTTCGTAAAGCAGAAACAATTACCAAACGAATATTTTCATTTTTTATTATAACATTGAATATTTAACTAAAAATATTTTAATAGGCTTATACAACTCATTTTTTTATTTAACGTGAAATGTATGATAAAGTACAATGTAACCAATAAGATGGAAAAGTCCATTAGGACTATAGGGTAGTGGTCCTGCCAAAGGATCTCATAATGCTAGGGGGAGATATGAAAGCGAAAATGTGTAGGGGAGACCGGAGAGGTGTGGGACACTTTTTCATGTTTTGACTTTGAGAGAGTATTCCAAGAAATCACGATATTGTATTACAATTTTATGCGGTCTATAGGATACTTAGGGTAAGTGTGCCTAATTCCGGCCAGCTTGTAATTTCGGCCACCTTTTTTGTTCCTCGAATTTCCTTGAACTTTTAGATTTTACGTACTCTAAAGATTATACAATGCAAAAGAATAACAAAAAATGTAGCTTCGACAAACGAGATGACGTGAAAAAGATATTGGAAGAATTCTCGAAGGGCAAGGAACTATGAGAATGAAGGTGGCCGAAATAGGGCACCAAAGCTATGTCTATATTTTTATTCATTTTAAAATGTATTAAGAATGATTTTAGAGCAAATAAAGACGGTAAACTCTTTGCAAGGTTCCAAGCAACACTTTCAGAAGAAAGAATAAAAAAAATCAATTTGTATTTAAAATATTACATTTCAAACTTGAGACTTTGACGCTTGCATGCAACTATGCCGAATTTTGGCACACTTACCCTATGGATATTGACTTTATAAAAAGTACTCGATAGAATTTGGAAAAGAACTGAGTTTTCTTGGAGAAGATAAAACATTTAACTTGTCACTTTGTCCCAAACCTCCCCAATATGGGGCAGTATGGGACGCAAAACGGGATGTTTGGGACGCGTTTTTTCTCGCATAATTTGCATTATTGGAACACGTTAATTAATTTTAAGTAGGGTAGAGTCAGTACTTTTTCGCCAGTAAGCACTTTTTCGCCACCTACAAATAAAATCACTTTTTTAGGGAATTATGAGCTCATGGAACTACGAAATGACTATTACTTCGTTACCTCTAGTCCAACGGATCAGAAAACCATAACTGGTGCTCCACCGACTAGATTATTTGCAAGTTAATTGAAGAAATTGTCGATAAGCTGAACAGTCACCAAAAAAATATGGAGTTCTTAAGAAACTTGTCAACGCTCAGACAAATTGTCTTGCAATATTTTATGTTTTTGCAGTACAGTATTTGATATTTTTTCACTGAAAGTCACTTTGTTATTAACTAAGCTTCGCTCTAATATAATTATTTAATAATGTTTTCCAAAAAAATAAAGAAATACGGATGTGGTGAAATAGGGCTTACTTTTTTCGGTTGTGTAAGTACTTTTCGCCACTCATTTTTCCAAGCATTTTATAAGTGGCGCACCTCGCGGAATTTAGTTGAAACAGACGTAATTGTCAATTGATTTTTGTCGCAAACAAAAAATGTGCAAAAAATCGTTCGAAATACTCTAATAATTGTCTAATATAGATGTTAAATAAGAAAAGTACTGTGCAATGTACTTTTGCGGGTTTTCGAAAGCTGCTGTTTCTTAAAAATCAATTAAAAACAAGTGGCGAAAAAGTGCTTACACAGTGGCGAAAAAGTGTTTACAAAGTGGCGAAAAGTACTGAAACATGCATTGTTGCAGGAAATGTATTTTTTCAACTAGATGCCCAAAGATTCCCGGAAAGTCTCCTGGTTCATTAGAGAGACAATGCATCAAAGCACTTGTACAGAAAATTTCTTTTTATTTCGACAAAAATTGTAATAATTACAAGGGTACAAAACCTTAAGGTGGCGAAAAGGGCTTACTCTACCCTACTAGATAAAAAATATTTCTAATAGAAATAAAACTGTTTAATTTTTTTTCATTACTTAGAAATTAATATCAATTTAATTTGTACAGTAGAGTCATTTATTGTCAATCAATTATTCAAAGTATTTTCTTCTTATTTTCCATCTACCTTTCTTTGCTTTTTTAATTGTAAGTATTGCATTCATGATCATGAAATTCCTCACGCGAGTAGGTTTTCTTGGCAACTTTTAGTTTCGAACTCATTGATGGATTCCTGTTTGATTTTACGACAACTGCATGTTACCTATTTTATCGTCATTTCTCTGAAAAAGCTCTCGTTTTACCATTTCTGGAGAATTTGTGAGAATTGTAGAGGATATTGCTCGAGAAATTTTTGAGAAAATACTTTTTAACGAGATTGAGCAAAGGTCGAATATCCTCTAGTGAGTAAATTATTTATTATCAAGACATTGATGGTTTAATTGTTCCTGTAGACAACTCGTAAGTTAAATCAGCATTTATCGTAACTTCCTTTTGACAACTTTTCAGGAGACGAAATTTTCAGTTCAGCTTTATTTTTCTTAAAAATGAGCCCAGAATGCGATAGTTTTGAGACAAAATAATAAAAGTGGCACTAATAAACTGTAAGTTAACTCGAGAAAATCTTTATAAAATGATTTAAAAGCTGAGATATTTAGAGATATGTTCGATTAAACCCAATAAGATTTTATCGTAACTTCAATCGTTTATAAAGCCGTAACTTCTAATGTATGGAGATTTTGGAAGTTACGACAATTTTCAAAAATGCATTATATCAATTTCAATGACTTTAGTGATAATAAGAACCTTTATTTGGCTAAATTAATCCATTAAACTTTTATCCCTGTCCCTAAAAGCTGTTATTTCATAAATTTTATTGCATAAACTTTTTGCGCCACGTCGCTTGTTTTGTTTTGAATTAATGACAGATGGATAGGGATTTTTTCTTACTTTTTTTCACACAAATATTGAATTAAAATTATTTCATGTTACACTATTCGCATTGTCTTCCGATATTTGGAAGACTTTATAAACGGTGTATTGAGAAATATTGCAATTTTGCTGCAAATTACAAGCCACGCAAACGAGCAAAAGAACTTACGGCAAATGCTGATTACTGAAAATGTTGTATAGAAATTTGTCGTAACTTCCCCAAAAATTGAAGTTACGACAAATTCTGATAAATTTTTCTTAATTAAGGGCACTTACGATAATTGTTGTTTAAAATAATTTTTAATGGGCTTATAAAAGTTTCTTTTCCTCAAGTGCGTTTAATAAAGAAAATTACGCAGATTCTAAATATGTATAAATCTCAAAATCGCAAAAATGAAGTTACGACAAATGCTGAATTAACTGACGAACTGCTCAACTGGTAAACTTTGCACAAGAGGAAGATTTCCAGTAGAAACTGGGCATTATTCTCCATTTTGACAATAAACAATTGCAAACCACCTACAATCTTGTCGAAAATCAACGTCCCATTCAACCCCTTTCAGGTGTCCCAAACATCCCCGCGGGTAATTTTGGTATCTAAAACCTTTGAGGAAAAAACAAGAGCGTGTAATCTCTGAAACTTTTATAAAAATATGTTCCCAGATTATACTGCTAGCTAATGAGATAAAAAAGTTTTGATTATATATCGCTGATATAAAATACAAAGAGCAAAATTTAGAAATCAAAAAATACAATTTTTAAGAAAGTGTTCATAGAATTAAAACAATAAAACTGAGGATATCCATTCTTTTAGTCAGGATACATCTTAATATTTTTTTACGATTGAGTAGTGGTTAAATCCCATTTATTTCAATAATTAATAAAAAAATCGCCTTGTCCCACACTACCCCTGTCCCAAACCTCCCCGGTCTCCCCTACACCACTTCCAGACACTTCCACAATTTATATAGAAGAGCTCTTCACACTTCCAGCATTTCGAAAAACTCCCGAAAAAGCTGCAATACTTCCGGCACTTCTTACACTCCCATGCAATTCTCATACTTAGAAATCAATAATTTATTTAATATTATGAAAAATCTATTTAAAAAAAAATCACAAGAAATTTATTTCTACGTATATTTTTTTTTTAATATTTTGCTTATATTTTTAATTTCTTGCAGCAGATATTCTTCAAATTAAAAATCGAATTGAAAATCATTCTTCAAATTTTTATTTTTTTCATGCCTGTAATTCATAAATATTATTTATGCATTTCAAAAACAAATTTATTTAATATTGTATCAAAAATAATTGTTTTCCAAAAGTTGACCATTTTTTATCGGCTAAAAGTTTCTTGTTACGTTAGTTGCTCTGAAAAATAGATCATCCGACTGACTTTATTTTCGGACACTCCCACTTCCAAAGACTTCCAAGCACTTCATTTTCAGTTGTACACCACTTCTGACCCTAATATCTCCCCCTTGTCATAATGTATAGTAAGGTTTAGCTTGAATAAACTGGTGGTTCAGTAACCCCCTAATCTTGCTTGGCTACCACTAAGATGCCACAAAACATGCAAAAAATATTTTATATTTTTCAAAAGGAACGCAAATCATATTTTTGAGACTTATACGGGCTTCAGATCTAAGACTTAGCCATATGGCTTAACTTCTCTAATTTCTTATCAATCAAGATTTCTTGGAAAATTATCACTTAAGATTGGAGAACATAGGCAAGTGATTTATTAAATTTTGAAAAGGCAATAAAATTTATTACAACTTTGAATTTCGAGATCATCGGGAACTGGACTAAACCTTAGGTCTAAAGCCGGTCTTAGGGTAACTGTTCCAAATTTCGTCCAGTTTGTAATTTCGGTCACTTCTTTTGTTCCTCAAATTTCCATTAATTTTTATTTTTTTCAAACTCTAGATATTAAACAATGCAAAAAAAACAAAAAAAAAATGTCCCTCTTACGAACGAGATGATGTGAAGGAGACTTTAGAATTCCGGAAGGGCAAGAAACTAACTATGAGGATCAAGGTGGCCGATATTTTACCCAAATTAAACCTTATATTCATTTTAAAATGTATTAAATATAATTTAAAAACACTCTTGAAAGAGAAGTAACAAAAAATTCCAATTTGTATTAAAAATATTACGTTTCAAACGTAAGACTTTGACGTTTATATGCAACGCCGAAATTTGGTACGTTTACCCTACCCTTACTTCGTTAAAAATGATTTAAAACAAATATTTGAGAAAAAATCTGTCATTTTTTCAGATAACTTTCATAAATTCGACTTTTACTATTTTATGATGCTGGCACTCCTTTTCAAATTGAATGAAATTCATTCGATTGAAATTCTACCTTTTACTATTTCAAAGACAAATCCAGATTTAATTGTCCCTTTCAAAGACAAAAGACAATCATATACGATTTTTGCTTTGAAAGAATGAGGGGTAAAATTTCAATCGATTTGTTTTCACTCAATTGAAAAGGTGAGCTAACGCTATCATTGCTCAATTTTAATTTTTTAGGTATCTCATTCTTTTTTGGCCTAAAGGTTAAAATAAAAAGTGTTTAAGCTAGCATCAAGCCATTGCAGTCTGAGATTCAGAATAGAGACTTATGAAGAGATCGGGTTGTGGCTAAGTCCAAAAATTTGGAGACTTAAGCAGTCTTCAGATGCGATGAGGTTAGGCCACACATAACCTCAATATTCTTATACTAACTTAAAAAAACATTTAAGTCTAATATAGCTTTATTTATTTGTTTTTAATATCAAAATGTTGTATTTTAAATTTTGAAATATTATTAATTCAAATTTGAAACATTCCTGTATTATTTTTTCTTTATCTATAATTAAATTTACCAAAAATCAGCTTTAGCACTATTAAAAGCGAAAGAAATAATTAGAATCGCTTTAAGATATCTGCTCAAACGAAAACAAGTCATAAAATATAATTTTTAAACTGTATACTTTGTTACGTATTTTTGTATCACATTTAAAATTGCGTATTTAATATAATAATATGGAAGTTTTCCAAACCCGAGGAAACACGTTACGGAAATTTTTAAAACAAGTGGAATAACTAGACTAAGATAAGTTTAAAAAAAAATGAGTCTAGTTGTTTTTGACTTTTGTAGAGAAGGAAAACTTCCATAAAGGCGATAAAAGCATTTAATTTTTTTTAACAAGTTTTATATAAATGTGCACAACTTTTTAAACTTTTTTCAATTGCTTAAAAAATGGGTGGTAAAGCGTCTAAGCTTTTTGTGAAGTGTTCGAATTCATGCTGTAGATCTAGATGCTATGTCCCATAAAAAAATTTTAAAGTTCTTGAGAGAGGTACAATTCATAGGGAGGGAAAAACGTCGTTCTCATACTACTAGTTTGAGTATTTCACAAAGTTCGTTTTTCCACTTTAACGTTTTTCATTTCATCGACTTAAATTGATTCTTATTTAAAATAGCGCACATGTATTTTTATCATATAATTCTGAATAAAAAAATAGTTATTGATTCTTAATGGTTTTATAACTGATTCATCGGTTGAAAAATCAAAATTATGGAGAGGTTTTGTTTTACTTTTGAAAGTAAAAGCCTGTTATTACACTGAGAAGAATATACCGGTGTGCGATTAACATTTTTTTCATAACTTTAACACTTTTTAGGTGTAAAAATATATCAACATTTTTTAATGTTGATTTTACAACTTTCTAAGGGTAAAATTAACATGAAAAAGGGTAACTTTGACCCATAATACTCCTAAAAAGCACAATATTTACACCGATTTCGGATCAATACTGCAGGGTAAAATAAACATTTCCGGAATGTTATTTTAGCTTTTTCGAATTTCTCTCAGTGTAGGAATGATTCAAAAGTACTTTCCTAAATTTTAAAATTTTCTTAAAAATACCTTAGAAGCATAAGTGCAACAGATATGTTAGAATAAAAATTATTTATCGGTTCATTAACGATACTTTCATAGTCCTAATGAACTTTACGAACTTATTGTGGGTCTTCTGCAACGGATAGTACATTGGACCCTCTTTAATCTTAGTCTCACACATTTCAGTTCATATTTGGTTGAAATTGGTTTAAGAATAGTCAGGATTACCAAGACATTCCTATCATTGCGAAATCTTCCGAATCCGTTGGAAAGAGGTCAAAATATACAGAAAAAACATTTCGTAAAATTGTTCGTAAATGTTTGTGATTTCCTATTGGGGACTTAGGGTAAGTGTGCCAAATTTCGGCATAGTTGCGTGCAAGCGTCAAAGTCTCAAGTTTGAAATGTAATATTTTAAATACAAATTGATTTTTTTATTCTCTCTTCTGAAAGAGTGTTGCTTGGAACCTTGTAAAGAGTTTACTGTCTTTATTTACTCTAAAATCATTCTTAATACATTTTAAAATGAATAAAAATATAGACATAGTTTTGGTGCCCTATTTCGGCCACCTTCATTTTCATAGTTCCTTGCCCTTCGGGAATTCTTCCAATATCTTTTTCATGTCATCTCGTTTGTCGAAGCTACATTTTTTGTTATTCTTTTGCATTGTATAATCTCTATAGAGTACGTAAAATTTAAAAGTTTATGGAAATTCGAGGAACAAAAAAGGTGGCCGAAATTGCAATCTGGCCGGAATTTGGCACACTTACCCTACGAAAATTTGGAAAACTTACCCTGGTAAATCGTGATCATGATCACTTGACGACCATTTTTTGTTCTCTTACAAACATTTGTCCAAAGTTTTATCAGGCAATGAAGAATGTACGAGCAATTTTTGTTGAAAAAGTACAAACTTTTACGAACTTTTTTGTGGATTATTCGCCTTACGAGCATTTCGTAACTCCCCAGTAGGAATTCACAAACATTTACAAACAATTTTACGATTTTTTTTTTCTGTGTAAGGTAGTTTCGCATTAGTGCTTAAGGGCAGAATCACATTGACAATAAAATGCTCGCCGTAGTCTCACCGTATTTCTTTAATTTACGCATTTTCATTTCAATTCTTACGCAAATTTTCCATTACCGTATTACCTTATCTCACACACGGTGGCACTAGGTGAAAATAATATAAGAAAATTGAAGAAATAAAACGAAAATTCGATAAACGGTGAGCAAAAAAACTGTAAGAGAAATTAATCGTAGTTTTTTTGCTCACCGTTTATCGCATTTTCGTTTTATTTTTTCAATTTTCTTATATTATTTTCACCTAGTGTCATCGAGTATGAGATAAGGTAATACGGTAATGGAAAATTTGCGTAAGAATTGTAATGAAAATGCGTAAATTAACGAAATACGGTGTGAATTTTACTGTCAATGTGATTCTGCCCTAATCCTTTAAGGACGAGAGGGTCAAAAATTGGGGGTAAAATAAAATCATTTTTCTGCCTTTTTAGACCAAGACACAACTTTAGACGGCCGTAGGAAAAAATCATTTTTGTGTTACCGTACATAATAAAATATTTTTATAGAAATGGTGACTGTCGAATCATTTCTTTGTTAAAAAGGATTCAACAGTTTTTTTCGTGTTGTATAAATTTCGTATAAACTGTAGTTATCGATTTATTACCGATTAATATATAATTAAAATCCGTTCAGACTTGTTAGGGGTTTTATAACTTTTCTAACAGTAAGTTGCCCAAATCGGTTGAAAAATAGTAATTCTAGAACATTTTTAACCTTTTACCTTTTTGACAGTCAAAACCTTAAGTTAAGATTGATTCTACCGCTAGAAACAATTAAAGAAAGTACGGTTTTTTAAATAAGTAAGGAGGTTGGAAATGAAGGTTATGTGATTGATCCGTAAATTGATTTATGGAGGAGTCCTAAAAAGATCCCTAGGCGTTATTTCAAACTGTTTGATCTCTAGCTTTGTTGACAGACGAATCAGACGGATAAACAGTATTGCACCATTTCGTCGATTCCATCAATCGTTGTCGTATCTGCATTTCTTTCGTGTCAGCTTTTCACGCAAGAGGAGATGTCTGTATCTTTCTGAAAAATCTTCTGATTCGGAAAGATATGTTGAAAAATTTAGTCTCCAGGAAATGCAAGCAATAAAATGATTTTTATGAAATAGAAACGTGATAAAATTAATGATCCCGAATTCTGTGATATTTATTACTTAACATCTTTCAATTTATTATAGCTCCATTGCAAAAGCATTTTGAATTCTTTTCTCGTGACGTTCGTGAGTTTTGGGATGCCATTCGCTTATCAGCTTTAAAATTTTATTTTGTAGACTGTGTATAAGATTTGTTTTTCTTACCTTATTCTACCAACCATCGCAACACGAAACAAGCTGCTTTATCACAAATATACTGAGATATGTATGAGATAAAAAATTGAATCAAAAATCTCGGCGGAAAACAATTTTTTTTCGTATAATTTTCCATTTCTATTTGCCAAATGGTTCAAGAATTTTTACAAGAAAGAAAAAAAGCATAAATTGACTTTCTTTTTAGATTTGAAACTTGACTATTTTCTTCCTCTGTAAAAAAAGCACTTTTTTTTGGGTGATATTAAATTTAGCAATGTCAGATTGTTCAAAAATATCTTTTACGTGTCTAGGTCAATAACACTTTATTGTCAGGGGACTGGTTTATTTTTTTATTTATATCCGTTGATTAGGAAACTTTTTTATGAAATAAGTTTTTATATAATGTTCACAATAGACACATAACACATAACGCTGTTTTTTCATGCTGAAAAAATTTGTATGAAATTAAATGCCCATAATAAAAACAAGGTCCCCTTATTTCAGATTGGTTTTGCTAAAAGTTTGTTTTATGTTTTACTATATGATTATGTAGCTGTAGCTACATAGTGTCTACCTACAGAAAAAAATAGTAAACATTCAAGTGATATGGAGTACATGAGAACATGAAGCTTTCAAAACTTTTTTTTTTGCTCAGTAAAACTTTTAATTTAAAGTGAAAAGCTTGTGGTGCAAATGAGTAATTTTCTCTTTGCTCTATCTCATCTCTTCTTCACTAGAATTTCACCTCGAACACCTGTGACACAAAATGATCCACTTGGCGCACTAAATGACGATGACCAGGAAATTTCCGTGACTCCACAGACAAAAAATGTGGATGGGGATGAGGAAAGAGATTCATCGTGCAATAACAACAATACAATGTATACGGATCAACCAATTTTGTTCAAGGGACACAGAAGTGCCACTTTTGATGAATCAACACAGCTCAACAAGAGTATGCATAGGTCTGAGACAATGCCAGCGGCCTCGGTGACATCGAGTTTGGCGAGTTTGGGATCATCACTGAAGTTTAGCTTTGGGTAATTAAGAGTCACTGCTATTTTACCCCGAAGTCACTTTTTTTCCTTCCTTTTGTGCTGTATATTCATATATTTTTTTTATCCTTGTGCGTTTGTTGAGAAAGCAGCATGATGTTCTCACACTTTTTAGCTGTGATTCTTTACAGTCAGTGGTTTCCTCCTTCTAAAGTGAAACGCGACCTTGTCCGAAATTGCTTAAAGGGGTTTCCTGAACAAAAGGACAAAAATAGCTATATTTGCGATTTTTTGGAAGAGTTTCCTCAATTTTTTCGCATATTCTTATACATATTTAAAAATGTTTAAATATTTTTTTCACTAAAAAAATATCGTAAAATGTTGAACTAATTAAGATTTCATCGGAATGCCTCGTCAAAGCAGTATCTAATTAGTGGAAAATTTGCAGCTTGTAATTCTTGCTGTAATCCAAGGAAATTTCGATTTTCCTGAGTATTTCATAGCTGAACTAAGAAGAACTGAAGAAAATCATTAAATTAGAACTTTTATTCATGGTTTAAAAAACGAGTTTTGTGAAAGACAAACGTGTTAAAAAAAAGTTCAAGAATCATTCAATTTAACTGAAAGAGAATTTAATTCCTGAAGAGAATTTCAATTGAAAAAAAGGAGTGGCAAAGCGTCCCAGGCTTTGCAAAATGTTCGAACTCGTGACTTAGATGCTATACCTCAAAAGTACTTTCGCATCATTTAGCGTTTACCGGTACTTAACCGATTTGAATCGATACATAAATCACTCAAAAGATCCCGCACAATAGTTTTAAGAGTAATAGAATTGATTTTCGGACAAAAAATAGTTATCAGTTAATAACCGGTTAATTATCAGTTCACAACCGATTTGAACCGATAACGAATCGGTTGAATGAATTTAACTGAATGTCAGAAAAAAACTTAGTTATCTGTTCAGGCTTGTCAGGAATTCCAAGACCTTTTTAACGAGCCCATACGTAATACCATTTTACCATTTTTTGGCATTGGAAAACCGTTTTTAGGAATGATTCATCGGTATTTTCGTATATTAACGAAATGTCTACTTGGTTTATAGGGTGTTTCAAAAAGAAAAATAATTGGCACTAGTCTTAGGATACTCTACGTGATGAAATAAGAAAGTTTTTCTTCGGCGACCATATGATCAGACGCTGTTTAGAGGTACCTAAACGTCCCTCTAATGTACAGGGTGGCTGAAAAAAATGCAACAAACTAAGCGCTATATTATTCTCATTTTTTTGTTCAACTTTTTTGAAATAAAGAAAAAATGGTAGTAAATACATCAAAATTTTAGAATATTATCGATTTTGTGCAATACGATCTTATTTTGACTTAATTATGGCCTTAAGTTTGTTAAAAGTGCTATCGCAGTTTGCACGAATGTCAGCCTTCTGAATGTCCTGCTATACACCAGGAAAGGCTGCCTTCAGCTCTTAGACACTTTGCAACTTTTTAGTCCTAACCTTCACCAACAAAATGCCTTTTTTTTGGAGAAGTCAAAGCATTTTTCATCCAAGAATCGTTGAGGTCATAGTGCTCCCAAAATGAAGTTCGAAACATTTTTTTTTGGCAAATCTTGTTCGGAGCGTTATGTCTACGACGTTGTCGAGTCTTGATCGAACTTCCATTACTTCTTACTAAAATTTTTGTTTGTCCACGACTCCAACACTCCTTCCAGGACAATTTCTAGAAACACATTGGCAATCGTTTTGACGGTATAGCCTAAAAACCCCAGTGGAAAGCGATAATTTGTCTTTTAAGGAAGTCCAGAGTCCAGACCTTCAAATAGGTGGTCCTTGACTTCCGATGGTCATTCGAACCATTATCGTATGAACTTTCCTTCAGATAGATTCAATCATTTTGTTTGCACATCAATTGCTCAATTGAAATTTTTTCTTATCAGAAAAAATGACATTCTGGAACTGAACATGAACGTGCAAGCGAATTTATTCCGTCGTCGATCGAGCATAACTTCTTTATGAGGATCGACGATGTCTCTTCCTTTTCAGGATTTTTAAGGCTTCATATAGAGGTTCTTTAACAATATTTCGTTTGTCTGCAGATGTGACGCAGATTTTGTTCAATTTGTTTCTTCACTTTAAGGACGATGACTAGCGATGGAGCAATTTTTCTAGACCTCCACCAAAGCATTTCAAAATGCTACTAGTATTTCTGTACCAAGTTATGTTTCGAAAAACGGAAAGTTTAATTACATTCATGGTTTTGAAGAGCCCTAACTATTGCTGCTTCCGCATTTCCTGCAAAATATAGCGATATTAAATTGTCACGTTTGAGTTCCATTACGGTTTAATAAAAAAGTTTTACAAAATATTATCGAAAATGTTTTTGTAGGCTTTTAGCCAATAAAATGTACTAGGATAAGTGTGCCAAATTTCGGCATAATTGCATATAAGCACCAAAGTCCTAAGTTTGAAATGCAATAATTTTAATTCATATTGATATTTTTTGTTACTTTTCGGGAAGGTTGTGTGGAACCTTGAAAACTAGTTTATCATCATTGTTTTCCTTAAATTACTTCCTAAAATATTGAAAAATTAATAATAATATGGGCCGAAATTACACTCAAAGTGGCCGAAATTAGAAGCTGGCCGAAATTTGGCACATTTCCCCTACCACTATGCAAAATATGAAGCCTCTGTCACCAGTAGTTTGACAGCTATGCACTCTGAAAGTTGTTGCATTTTTTTTCAGCCACCCTGTAGAACACTTTCTACTTAGAAAAAATAACATTTCAATTTTCAATTAGTTGATTGACCAAACTTCTTTAAAATTAGGGTATTTGGCCTTTCTTAGGCCTTTGACCTTGATGGCGGTTTTTTCGGTGAAAGGTGTCGTCTAAGGACGAAATGTTCGGTTGGACTACCTCCAAAATATTTTCTAAAATGAACGAAATCGCGAGGGCCAATTTTGAGATAAGTCGAAAAATCATGCTTTTGAAGACGATGGAAGGGGTGGGACTGGGAGGTGACTTAGATAAGTTAGTTCGCTAGAGCATGTTGACTTGTGGGGGGGTCGTCGAAGATCGGAAGTCGATATCTCTTATGGTTTGAAATGAAAGCCAAGATGGTGAGAAGTTGAAAAAAGTGGATTGTGAAAACTGTTCTCTCTTGGAGTTCGATCAGTTAAAATCATACACTCAGTCCCAGGATTAAGCACATTTTCAGGACCGAAAAAAAACGCGCAAAATGGAATTACGCATCGAGAAAAATTGCATACCCGAAGGAGCTTTCTTTTGAATGAATCGGCCGTAGAACGCGTAGAACGAATTTCACGCGGAGTAAAAGTAGTTCAAACAAAAAGATTTAACTGTTTAATAGAAATGCATTAACAAACGGTACGTTTTGGCCAGAGTTCTTTAAAAAATGGTTAGAATATTTAAAAAATTTGCCCTAATAAAAGAAAGTAAAGTTTTATTCTCAAAAAAGTAGCAAAATGTTTTCAAATTCCCCGCGTCGCAACATAGAATACATTCAGGTGTATTTCAAAAATGACTTCATAAATTGACTCCCAAGGGTAGGCAAATTTGCATAATTGTATGTGCATAATTCCGTCAGGTGCATAATTCCGAAGGACTTAATGCCGGGACTTAGTGTAAAAACACATTTAAAAGCATAATAAATGCGTTGCTCTGTTACTCCGGCCGGACTCACACTCTCTTGGACGTAGTTTCAACTGATGTCGGACGTGTTCCTGAATTCCCCCTGTAGAAGTTTCAGATGTGTTTGAAACTAAAAAAAAAACAATGAAAAATCGAGTTATACTAACTTCCGTCACGTGGAGCTCTAGGACCATCTTCTATTAATTTATAACTTTGACAACGAATGATTAAACTTCCTTCTCAGGATTATCTGGTTCAACTTTGAGATTAGTTTCCTCAGCGCAATTCTGTAGCCTCAAATATCAGATCGCAATTAAATCTGCAATCATTCCAAGTATAAGCTCTTCTTGGTGGTTATCTGTAAAGAATCACAGCTACCATAAGGCTTTTATGCTCTTTCTTAAAATTTCAATTGCTTTCTGTGTAATTTATTTAGTTAAAAAAACATGACTTTTTTGCTTCTAGATTTTTTTTTAAAATTTTTATTTAAGAGTCATTTGAATATTTATTTCTATGTTTATATATTAATTTGCAAATATGTGTACATATACATAAACCATAGACGCTATTCCCCTGCACGTTTGTCGTTGAGAAAGGATCTCAAAATTCCAACGCAAATAATCGAGAACTTTCCCAATATCAGGTGAGTTTTATTTCTCATTCAAAAACATTTGTTGCTTCTTTTATATATATAGTGAATTTTATAATATAGTTATATACTTGTTAGCTGAAAATATCTTTCATCTTTTTTTTTATGTATTTGTGTTGTTTTTATTTAAAACATTTCGGGGCTCTTTTTAACTTTAAACTTGCAAATTTTTGGAAGAATTTTTGTTGTTGGAGTTTTTGGGAAAAAGTTTTATTAAATTTTATCCTTTTGCAAATTCAATTCCCATTCCACACTGTTCATCATCAAAATCACCTCTGGGCGTCCACAATTCGGGAATGGTTGACTTTTTGATGTACATCATCCAGTCCAAGTTTGACGGGAAAGAAGTCAAATGAAATCATTCAAGGTGGAATAAGCACCATTAAGCATGCAGCAACATCAGTTGTGAAGAAATTGGATGAAATTAAGGAGGCAATATCGACCAATTCAACACCTGTGAAGACGGGAAGTTTGGAACGTGGAGCTCAGCTACATATGTCAGAAGATGATTTGTTGACTGATGATCCAGCTTCTAGATCTCGACGTGCCAGTGATTTGGATCTATGGGGGAGATTGAGTGAATCAAGGAAATCCAGCTACAATAATTTAGTGCCTCTTGGCGAAAATACGTCCAGCAATAGTTTGAACAACAACTATCCAACAATACCGGACAATTTGTATCCACAATTTGTGGAGGTAGGCAAAAAATTTTTTTTGCACATGCATTCTGTCTTTTTCATCTGGGGCCGTATCCTCCAAATGTGAGAGTTTTATTTTGTGGGAAAAGCCAACTCTCCGTGTGGAACTCGCCTATTTGGTATACACGAAGTTTTCGATTGGAAATTTTCTCATTAAAAACCGGGGAGAATTCTTTAGTGGTATTCCCGGTAAACTTGGTTAATTTACATAGAAAATAAGCAAATAAATTAAAATATCGCGTTTTTTTCAATTTTAAATGGTTTCTAAATGATTATTTCAGTTAATAAATACAATTTCCGTATATTTATAATAAATTTCAATGAAGTTTTTTTTTCTTAACCCTTTAAGGACGATTGGAACACCGGTGTCCCATAAAGAAAATAATTTTTCCTGACTACCTAAATTTCTTTCTTTCTTATGTTAGTACGTAATCGTAAACTAGAAGGTTGAAGGAATCTAGGATATTTTTTGCAAATCTTCAGCTATTTGCTACAAAGTAAATTTTTAAGCTAAAAAATGACGAATTTTTAAATTCTCATATTGAAAATTTATTTTAATTATTTTTTATACTTCCAATTTTTTTTAAGTCAAACTGTTTTGGAAAAGAAACTACAATACTCAAACATAATATTTTTCATTAGAGCGAAAATTAACAGTCACTAGTATTGCCAGAAAAATTATTTTAATTTTTGGGCTATTTTTGTCCCTATCGTCCATGAACACAAAAAATACACCAAATCAGAATTTGTTGGATTTTCTAAGGTTAGATGTAAGACCTATTACTGATTTTGTTTATCGGTTTCATTTTTATTGCTGATTTTCGGTCAGCGAAAACTGTCTCGTCGTTAAAGGGTTATTAAACTGTGCAGGAATTTCGAACTTTTTTCTTATTATCTCTCATTATTTTTCTAATTGTTAGATTTTGATACTAATCATTTTCCAAATTGTTCATTATTTTGTTTAAGCTCTCGTAAATAAAAGGACGGTTGTAGCCATTTAATGATTAGATCTTTGATTAACCTATTTATGTTTTTTGATAAATACGAAATTGAACATATTTTTAGCAGTTTACTTGACCGTGAACTCTTTAAAACTCTTAATTTTTGTTTTAACTAAAACCAGAGAAAAAAAATCGCATAATTTGCAGGGATTTTATCGGGAAAAGGTGCTTTTTTAGTAAGTTGAAATTGTTAGATTTCAAGAACCAACAAAACAAATATTTTAAGCTGCAAAATAATACCAATTATTATAAAATTATTAAATTGATAAAAATTGAACAAATATTTAAAAATCGTGTAGTTACGTGTTCTTCCTTAAATTATAAAAAAATATATTGAGTGAGGTTCATGATATTCGCATCTATATTATCCTTTTTTATTCGACATACAATCTAAGAAAAATTGTAACTTCTCTATTGATAAACTATTTACAATGTTTGAAACGCTTTTCTTTAGGTTAATATTAGTCTTTATTTGAGAAAATTCCTTCAAATACTCCACGTAAAATAGAAAAGAAAACGGATAATGTCTATAATTTTTCGCGAAAAACATATCAATTTTGAATTTTGCTCTTGAAGGCATTGAATAAACGAGCAGTAAAAAGTCAAATTTGGTCAGCAAAAAACTCGAAATGATCAGTAAAAAATAAAAAAATGGTCAGTAAAAAATAAAAAGGGCAGCAAAAAGTTTAAAAAGATCAGTAAAAAATTAAAAAAGAGCAGTACTTTATTAAAACCGGTCAGTAAAAAATGAAAAGTGGTCAGCAAAAAATTAAACATGATCAGTAAAAAGTAAAAAGTGATCAGTGAAAAATAAAACATGATCAGTAAAAAGTAAAAGATGATCAGTAAAAAACAAAAAGTGGTAAATAAAAAATAAAAAGTGGTCAGTAAAAAATTTAAAATGAGCAGTAAAAATATTGAATTTGGTCAGCAAAAAATTAAAAATGATCAGTAAAAAATAAAAAGTGATCAGCAAAAAATTTTAAACGAACAGTAGAAATATTCGAGATGATCAGTAGAAAGTTAAAAAGTGATCAGCAAAGAATTAAAAATTAACAGTAAAAAAAATAAAAAAGTGGTCAGTAAAAAATTAAAAAGTGATCAGTGAAAAATAAAATATGGTCAATAAAAAATTAAAAATGAACAGTAAAAAATAAAATTTGATCTTCACTTTTAATTTTTTACTGACCGATTTTTATTTTTTGCTGACCAATTTTAATTTTTTACTGACCAATTTTTATTTTTTACTGCTCGTTTTTAATTTTTTGCTGATCTTTTTTTAATATTTCACTGATCAATACGAATATTTCTACTGATCATTTTTAATTTTTTGCTGACCACTTTTTATTTTTTACTGATCATTTTTAATTTTTAACTGCTTTTTTTAATTTTTTTTTGCTGCTCATTTTTAATTTTTTGCTGAGCAACTCGAATATTTTTACTGCTCATTTTTAATTTTTTACTGACCATATTTTCTTTTTACTGATCATTTTTAATTTTTTGCTGATTAATTTTTAATTTTTTACTGATCAACTCGAATATACTGATCAATTAGAAGTTTTTACTGACCAAATTTAACTTTTTACTGACAAAATTGAAAATTTTTGCTGATTATTTCGAATTATTTGCTGATCAAATTTGATTTTCTGCTGACCACTTTTGACTTTTTACTGACCATTTGTTTTTTGCCCCATTAAAATAGCGGAAGTGCGAATTGTTTATCAAACATTGCGAATATATCATGAATATTTATCGAGGTTCTCAAGTATTGCAAAAATGTTACAAAATACTCGTCAAATCCGAAAACAATACCAAATTAGCGATTAAGAAAACTTCTTGACGAAAAATCGTAACCTCTTAACATTTAATATGCATCGTCGCTTGAAAATTGGTTCAAAAAATCACAAAAAAATACAAGAAAATGTGAAAATATTGAAAAAATAAATAATAAAAATTGTTGCAGAATAATATTACAGAGAAAAATAAGGTGAAAATTACCTTACACCTTTTTTTCTTTTCCGAATCCCTGTTGAAATTTTACTTATTATTTTCAAAACAAAACACAAATTTTAAATGAGAATTCTTAAATTTTACAGGAAAATATATATTGATATGAATTCTATAATCCTTGTCAAATTTCTAAAAATTAAAATAAAAATTCAATGAAAATTGTTTTTTTGTTAAAAATTCTCTGAAAATTCACTTTAGCATTATTTGACAATTTCCAGAAAATTTATACAAAACCACAGGAAAATGTGAAAATCTTTATACCTATAAATTGGGTAAGTGCGCCAAATTCCGGCCAGCTTACAATTTCGGCCACCTTTTTTGCTCCTCGAATTTCCATGAACTTTTAGATTTTACGTACTCTAGAGATTATACAATGCAAAAGAATAACAAAAAATGTAGCTTCGACAAACGAGATGACGTGAAAAAGATATTGGAAGAATTCTCGAAGGGCAAGGAACTATGAGAATGAAGGTGGCCGAAATAGGGCACCAAAGCTATGTCTATGTTTTTATTCATTTTAAAATTTATTAAGAATGATTTTAGAGTAAATAAAGACGGTAAACTCTTTACAAGGTTCCAAGCAACACTCTTACAAAAGAAAGAATAAAAGAAATTAATTTGTATTTAAAATATTACATTTGAAACTTGAGACTTTGACGCTTGCATGCAACTATGCCGAAATTTGGCACACTTACCCTTCGTATTTATAATTGAATTCGTGCAAATGGAAAGGGCCTTTTTTTTTAATATTTTTACTGAAGTAAAATATTTTAAAAAGAGAAATTTGGCATGAAATGTCTTTTCTGTCATTTAAGTGTTAAGAGGAGTCGCAATGAATAAATCAAAGGTTATAATAATGTTATTTAATTGTTTATTCATTCATTGAATTTATAATTACTTCAGTATTCAGTTTTTTTGCGACCAAACAGCGCGTGGAATGTCAAAAAAAAACGATTTCCACAAGGAGTTTCACACGAAAGTCTCGCTTGATTCTCTCTGATATTCGTGGATACGGAGAGAAGGCAGGTGGAAAAAATAGGCGATAATGTCATGGAGAGAAACTCGCGTAAAATCTTCTCTCACAAAGTGGAGGATACGGGCCCTGCTCGTTTTTGCCATTCCTAGATAATTGGTAAAATATAACGTTGTGTGCCTCTTTGTCTCTGCCAACAGGTGTGTGAGACACAAGAATGTGATATTACGATAGAATTAACATCCTGCTCACAGTGTCACAACTGTTCTGTACTCCTATACGATGAGGATATAATGGCGGGATGGTCGGCGGAGGATTCCAACTTGAATACAACATGCCATGCCTGTAGCAAGTTAACTGTGCCATTCCTCAATGTCTACATGAATGTACACAGTGAGACGTTGCAGAAGGTGAAGAAATCAGAACGTATCAGTGTGCCGTATCTGAATCCATTGGTGCTGAGGAAGGAATTGGAGAATATTCTTATGCAGGAAGGTGATGCTGTCCTCTGCAAATTGTCCTTTGTAGAGGAACATCCTATCATTTACTGGAATTTGGTGTGGATTATGGAGAGAATTGATGTTACTACACATCTGCCTAATTTGTGCCTGCCCAAACAGGTAATTTTTCTTAGTCTTATTTTTTTTAAAGATTTATCTCAGACATGTTCTAAAACATATTCAACTTTGGAAATTTTCCTCGAAATTTTGAGAAAATGTGAGATTAGTGTATGAGGCTTTGTGAAATATTCAAACTCGTGACTTAGATCCAGGATCTAAAAAGTATTTCCGCATCATTTACCGATTACCGCTTTATAACCGATTTGAACTTATTTATAAATTATACTCAAAAGATCCCTCAAAATAGTTTTATTAAAAGTAATAAAATTGATTTTTGGAGAAAAAATATTTATCAGTTCATAACCAGTTTATTACCGGTTCACAACTGATTGGAACCGATTTATAATTTTTCAAAACATTGTCTAAAATATACCTCAGGAATAATGTAATTGAGTTTTGGATAAAAAGTTGTTAACGGTTATGAAGCGGCTCATTACAGTATCAGAATTGTTTGGAACCGATTTATAAATTATTCAAAACAGTATTCAAAATACACCTCAAGAGTAATATAAATTGAATTTCAGATAAGAATTAGTTATCGGTTATAGATCGTTTCAATACCGGTTCTGAACCGATTTGAACAGGGGCGTCTCGACATTTCATTTTTCCATACGTTTTTGCATAGAGGCACTGAAGACTCAGCCAATGACTAGCAGGCAAGACAGGCAAGACTTAGGCAAGTTTTTTCCTAAAGAGAATTAACTTATCAGTCTGATAAATTTTGAAATCGTACATTAACCCTTTAACGACGAGACACTTTTTTCGGACCGAAATCAACAATAAAAATTTAACCGATAAACAAAATCAATGAAACGTCTTACATCTGACTTTGGAAAATCCAACATATTCTGATTCGATGCATTTTTTACCTCTACGAGCGATAGGGACAAAAATAGCCCAAAAATGTAAGTAATTTTAATTTAATGAAAAATATTACGTATGAGTATTGTAGTTTTTATTGCCAAAAAGGTTTTGCTTAAAAAAAATTGGAAGTATAAAAAATAAATAAAATCAATTATGAATTTGAGAATTTAAAAATTCGCCATTTTTGAGCTTAAATATTTACTACATAACGAATAGCTAGAGACTTGCAAAAAATATTCTAGATTTCTTCAATCTTCTAATTTACAATTATGTACAGACATAAGAAAAAAATAACTTTAGGTAGTCAAGAAAATTTATTTTCTTTATGGGACACCGATGTTCCAATCGTCCTTAAAGGGTTAAAAGCTATCTAAAAATACATATTTCATAATGTTCGCCGAAATAATATAAGAACTAGGAGCGAATTTGTTTAAGTAGCGGTGCAATATCTGCAAATTTTTTACAAGGAAAAGTGAAAAATAGCTTCACTTTTTATTAGGCTTGATGGGCCCCTATATTTGAACCTAGTCAAGTTTTTTCAGAAATTCTACGACCTTTTCAAAGAGAATTAGGACTCCATTTGGTTGCAAATGCGCTCTTTAGATCCTTTTTAACTTCTGACCTTGAAAAAACGTTATTAGGAATGATTCAATGGTATTTTCGTGTGTGGACGATTTTTTTCACCTACGTAATATCTAAAATAGGGCACTCAATGGGTCAAGTGGTAGAGCACTTGCTCTATGATGCAAGTGTCCCAGGTTCCAATCCCTTTAGATCACCAGGAATTTTTCTGACGTTAAAGGTGTTCGTATTGCATTCAGTGAGCTTCATTGCACTTGATCCCACGGGCATGAGACTGAGAACCTCATCCTGTACCAGAAAAAAAATAATGTACCAGAAAAAAATGTATGTCTAGAAATCTCTTTATGGAAGGTCTTGTTCCTTCATGGAATGTTGTGCCAGCATTATTATTATTATTTATCTCTAAAATATATCCAAAATTGAAAAAAATCGTTGAAACGTTTTCGAGCAATCGCAAAAACATGGTTTTGGAGGTGAAGAAAAGGTTGGGAAAATAAGGAGCATGTTAATGTTCTCACGATCGACGTATGGGGGACCCGCCGAAGGTCTCAAAGTCTCTATATCTAACGGTTTGAGCTCGGTATGCTAATGACCGGACGGACAGACGGAAAAATAGCGTAGCGTCAAAAATCTCGAAATTTCAGATTTCCGAAATTCTACCAAAATATGGCTCCTTAGGGCCCAAATTGACTCAGGCTGATCCTATTTAGCTTGTAAAATTCAGCAACAAAGATTTATCCCAAACTGTTATTTACTTAGGGCTTAGGATCATCTATTACAGATCCTTTGCATAAATTTCCTTTACTTAATCCTTTATTATCAAATTTTAAAAACTAAATACTCTTCTAGAGGATCAGATTGGGTCTATTTTGGTTTTTAGGGAGTAAGGAGTCGAAATGTATAAATAACTTAAATTCAATATAGATTAAGATGAATTACGACAGAGAAGTTTTCAAAAGGAATTGAGTGCTTTTAGCTAAGAACTTGCAAAAAGTTTTCTTTGATTTGGATGTCATTCTACATTGCAATTAACCACAAAAATCAATTTATTGTAGTCCTAAATAGTTACTAAAGAAGTGTTTTCTTAGGTACTTATAATCCTAAAAAAAACGAAAGAGTTAAGAAATTTTGATGATAACTGCGAACTCCTCAAAATTCTCATTAGAAAACTTTAAATGGGTTTGAATCGTTCTTTACATGGAACTCTTCAATCCTAAGTTAAATTTGAAAGATTTTTCATATAATTAGAAACTCTTTTTTAAAAATTGTTTGTATTTAAAGAGTTGAAATCGAGCGTTCCTCACAAATAGCTTTGAACTTAAATATAACTTAAATTAGTTTGATATTTCCAATTTTAAAAGGGTCCGTGTCCGTGGTGCAATTGGTAAGAGCGTTTGGCTCTTGGGCGGTGTGATCCCTGGCTCGACTGTCACAGTTGTGAGTTCGAGTCCCGCTCGGTGCAAATTACTGAAGCGGCTTAAACCGAATAAAAAATTGTAAACTGAACAATTTACAAAATGGCAATTAAAGCCTGGTACATTGAAATAAATAAATTATAAAATATTTCGAATTTTCTCCAACTATTTTGAAATTTCTTGCGTTTTTTAGTTTAAAGATCTGAAGAAATGTAACGCTTTAAAATTAAATATTATCTTAAGAGAATACGTATTAGCTTTTAAAACTAATTTCAAAGAACTTAAAGATTTATCTAATAATTGAGGAGTTTAGAGCAAGAATGGTTTCTTTTGTATGCATTTCCGTATTAGCATATAGATTCATTCTCGCTCTGAGCACCGCAATTGAGAAATAATGAATCACTTTTTAAAGATCGATATAAAGATTTATCCCTGAATTGGAAGATTTATGTTATCTACAAAGATTATTTGCATGAATAGCCTATTTTCATCGCACCAAAAAAAATTAAAAGGACAAAATGGTGTTGTCTAATCTGGATAACATTCGGAAATTGTTCAAGTTAATCAAAGACCTGTTGGTCATTTTCAAGTCAAGGGGGTCATTGAAATTAAAAGATTAAAATCAAGATTTATATAAATATGCTTAGTTACAACTTAAATGAAAAAGTCCCTAAGAATTTTCTGAAATGGTAACAGGAAAAAGAGGAAATTTAAAATCACAATTTTATTGCGATCGGTTCGAATAATATCATTTGGTAAGTCTAAAAGCTGGACTGTGAACAAAATTACAAATAAATGTCCGGAAATTGAATTTTAATTGGATTTAAATTTATTCATGATGTTAAATCTATGTATTTAAAACATTTTAGATTGATTTTAATGTTAAATTAGTGAAATGGAAAGCAAAATATTATAATTAGAAAACGGATTGATAAATAGTTTAAAAATCTCTTTTCCAAATAACATAGAAATAAGAAAGGTAATATTAAGATTAAAAAAAACTTAATATTTAAAAAGAAAAATGCCAATAATTGGCATTTCAAATTGAAAAATTAGCATTTTTAAAGTCAAAAACTCGATTATATTAAAACAAATAATTTAAAATATTTCATCTCGAAAATATAGCTTGATATATTTTCCAGTTGATTTATTTTTGGACAGATATGAAGTTAACATACAACTTTATTAAAATACAACCAAATGAAATAAAAGTCATAATGAAGTTTCTGAAATAACATAGAAAAAGTTAATTAATGAAAATTTGCAGTATTTTAATCTTTTCTCTTCTTTGTCGAATAAATCATTATCGTCATATAATTAATAAATATTTAATTACATAAAATATTTTAGTCCCATCGTTCTCATCGTATGTTTTCATAGCCTGGAGTTTGAAAGTATTTAAAACGTTCAAAGCTTTAACTAGTGAGAGAACATTATCAGACTAAAATATTATAAAGGAATTATCACAAATGGCTCACATTTTATAAAAAAAGAAAATGGAAAAGGGACAGAAAATTGCACTGATTTCTAATATACCTAACATATTAACGTAAGAATTATCATTTAGATTTAGGGGAAGGTTTTAAAGCTTCGAAAGTTATATTCTTACCCTTCTTACCATTACACTGGAAGCAATTGTTGTAAAAATATGTTTATTTTTTAAGAAAATTTTCCGTATCATATTGCAGATAGAAATATCGATTTAAAAAAAAGACAATTTTTGATGAAAATCGCTTCCAATGTGTCGAGACCAAAGTGTTGGCAAAAGTAACTACAATACAATATTTTTCCAATACAATACAATACCATAAAGGGGTCATATTTTGGTAGAATTTTGGAAATTTGGAGTTTCAAGTTTTTTTTGACGTCACGCTGATTACACGTTCGTCCCACTGTCTGTTAATGCATCTACAGCCCAAACGGTTTGAGATAGGCACTTGAGACCTTCAGGGGCCCCTCTCATAAGTCAGTTTCCACGTTATTAACATGCCTCTCATTTTTCTCCAACCCCTCCCTTTTCCCTCCAATACCAAATCGAAAACCCGTCTTGCGATTTTTTTTTAATTTTTGGATATGTTTTAGAGGTTGTCCAGTTGGATATTTTGCCCATACACGAAAAGACCGTTGAAGCATTCAAAATAACGGCTTTTCAAGGTCAAAGGTTTTAACCTTTGATATAAAGAGCGTATTTCTCAACCGAATGGTATCATTGTTTTTTGTGCGATCTACTGTTTGATTTGTGAATCGGTTCAAATTAGGTTTGAACTGGTAAGCGGTAAATGATGCGAAAAACCTGTCTCTCATATTTTCCAATGAATTTTATCTATGGTAATACATTATTTTAATGGATAGTCTTCATGTACTTCCTGAAATGGACCATAGGCCAGATTTATCAAGAATTATAAATAATGAAACTTTCGTCATCCAAACCTTGAATATTTTCCCGTATACTGTATGAAAGATACGTGTGGGAATTATTACCTATGAGATAAAGTAAGATGGTTAAGGTTAGGAGTCTACCGGAAACGAGAGGGATCTATGCCCGGCGCAATACCTGTGTATGATAGATAAAGTCGATTATAGATACTGCGTGGATAATATCCCGGAGACTCTAGGTTTCCTACCTGAATAAAGAATAGAAGGGAGGTTAGAATGGGGCTCGAATGACAAATTTCCTTCCTTTCCCCAAGATAACTTTATTCTCCCATTCTTTCACTTGTTTTATTTAAAGGCAATAACTCCACAGAATTTTATTTATAAGATAATTGATTTTAAACGAATAAATTGACTTCGATGTTAGAGATTTATAGAGATTTTCTTGACTTCTTGATCGCGTGGTCTTCTTCTCGTGTCTTGACTTGAACGTACTTGGAAAGAATGAGTGTGTGTGTTGGTTCGGGAGTGAATCGTGACGTTGTCTTCTACTTCTCTCTTTCGTCGTGGCGCTGATGTCGCCCTCACTCGCTACAAGCTTCACATAACTTCCCCCTCTTGAGGGAACCTCAATAAGAATTTTCTTCCATGGGTATCTTGGCCACGGTGCTTGCAGCTCTCTTCTGGATTCCATCACTGGTTCGCACGGTGACTACCCTCACTACATTGTCACGTCCTGGATGAACTTCCTGAATACGGCCCATCTTCCATCGCGACGCCTTCAGCTGGTTCTCTCTCAACAAGACCAAGTCCCCAACAGCAAGATTTCGAGATTGGGTACACCATTTGGGGCGCTGCTGAAGAGTGGTAACATATTCCTGCTGCCAACGATTCCAGAAGGTCTGGAGAAGTCTCTGGAGAAATTGCCATCGAGAGAGACGATTTGGATTGAGTAGCATCACATCAGGGCCTGGATCGGGTGTCAGAGGATGACCCACAAGGAAATGTCCTGGGGTCAATGACTGGAGATCCTCCACTTCAGTTGACATGGCACAAATGGGGCGAGAATTGAGGCAAGCCTCAATTTGTGCGAGGACAGTCGAAAGCTCTTCGAATGTCAGAATTGTATCCCCGAACACTCGCCGGAGATGGGTCTTCACGTTGCCTACGCCTCTTTCCCACAATCCACCGAAAGTGGGCGAATACGAAGGGATGAAGTGGAACTCAGTACCACAATCAGACATGCACTTGGTAATCTTGTGCTGGTGGTCCCTGATTCCCTGGAGTCGCTCTTCTCTTGTTGTTCCAGATGCCCCAACAAAATTAGTGGCATTGTCACAATAGATGATTTGACAGTGTCCTCGACGAGCTGTGAAGCGACGTAGAGCTGCCAGGAAAGCATCTGTACTCAGATCTGACACTGCCTCGAGGTGCATGGCACGGGTGGTCATGCAGATGAACACACAAACATATGATTTCACTATGGCGGCCTTACGAAGTTTGGAGACTCTTGTCTTGAAGGGGCCGGCGAAATCGCAGCCGGTGTGGTAGAAGGGGCGCATTGGCTGCACACGATAAGCAGGCAAATTGCCCATCAACGGTGTCTCAGTTTTCGGTTTTGCTTTCGTGCAATTAACACACATTTTCACGACACTTTTCACGAGGGATTTCATCCCAACAATCCAATATTTAGCACGGAGGATACTCTGAAGGAGATATACCCCTGAATGCAGGTGCATTTCGTGAATAAACACTACTAAATCTTTGACAAATTTGTCCTTTGCTGGAAGTATTATTGGGTGACGTGTCTCGTAGCTCAAATCAGCATTCTCGAGCCTCCCTTTCACTCTCATCACCCCATTGTCATCAATGAACGGGACAAGTTTGCTTAACTTGCTGGATTTTGACACTGGATTGTTTTTCTCACAACACTTGTACTCCTCCGGAAAATGTTTCCTTTGGAGATTTTTGATGATACAGTCCCTTGCACGGTTTTGTTCGTGAACACTGAGAAACTTGAGGTTTCTCTCATTGATTTTCTTCCGGCAATTATCGCTGAATCTCAGCACAAAAGCCACTACACGTATTAGAGTCATGAAATTAGAATATTTTTCAATCAACTGAGATACAATGTCAACACTACTTTCACTTTGTGAGGTTAGGACGATCACATTTGACACTTCACTGTTTACACTTTTTTCTTCGGGAATTTGCACCTTCTCGCTCTTCTTCTCAATCACCTTGCGTGGTGGCCAGTTTTCTTCGCCCATTGGAAGCCACTTTGGCCCATCCCACCAGAGCTTGTGCTGCAGAAGATCCTCCGGAAGCATTCCCCTGGAGATGCAATCGGCAGGATTGTCTTCAGTCGGTACGTGGCGCCATTTGGAGGGGGGAATAGTTTCCTGGATCGTACTAGTGCGCACTGCCACGTATTTTTCCCATTTCCTGGGATGTTCCTGCAACCATTGTAGAACGATGGTGGAATCTACCCATGCCTGGACTTCGACATATTTTGGAGCTACAGCTTCCTTCACCTTTTTCACCAAAGTTGCTAAGAGAAGCGCAGCATTCAATTCCATTCTGGGTATCGTCACGGGTTTGAGAGTAGCTACCCGAGACTTGGCGATAACGATGCAAATTTTGGGAGTCCCATCTGGTGCACGACCCATGGCATAGACCACGGCACCATAGGCTTTCTCAGAAGCATCTGAGAAGGCGTGGAGAGTCAAAGTATCTTCTTGGGATGGAATGAGACGAGGAATCTTGACATCCTTCAGGTAATGGTATTGAGACAAAATCTTCTGGTACTCTTCTACAATCTCTTCAGGTGCAGCTTCATCCCAATCAACCTTGGCAAGCCAAAGTTGCTGAAGCATCATCTTGAAGACAATGAGGACAGGGGAGAGAAACCCAAGGGGGTCAAAGATTCTGGCTGCCACCGCTGTAAGCTCTCTCTTTGTTGTTGCCATTTTTGGTGTGTCAATCACCAAGGAAAAACTGTCCTCTCCGGGCTTCCACTGCAATCCCAGAGCAGATATTGATTTTGAATGAGCTCTTACCTCGTCCGGAGAAATAGCCCGCATCTCAAGGGGAATTTCTTCCATCACTTCATGAGAGTTGGATGACCATTTCCGTAGGGGAAAATGGCCGTGATTGAGCACTTCTTGAATGTTCTTGCTCAGCTGCTTGGCATCTTCTACAGAAGATGCTCCTCCTAGGAGATCGTCCATGTAAAAGCTGGACCGGATGGCTTTCGATGCTTCCGGGAATTCTTCTTCGTGGTTCTTGGCCATTTGTTGAAGAACCTTGGTGGCCAAGTAGGGTGCACATGACGTCCCATAAGTCACAGTGCAAAGACGATACTCCTTCACAGGAGAATGTGGATCATTCCGCCATAGGATTCTCTGGAAGTCGCGATCCTCTTCCGCCACCAGGATTTGGCGATACATTTTCTCCACGTCTGCCGTGAAAGCCACTTCATAGGTGCGAAAACGTAGGAGAATGGAGAGCAAATCATCCTGGACCGCTGGTCCTATGGCAAGGTTGTCATTGAGAGATGGAAGTTTGGGTTTGGTCCCTGCCGAGGCATCAAAGACCACTCGTAACTTGGTGGTTTCGCTACTAGGGCGTAGCACCGCGTGATGAGGTAGGTAGTATTTCTCCTCATTGAGCTTGCTATCCTTCTCTATCTCTTCCATGTGGTTCAGGGACAAATACTCATCCATGAAGGCCACGTACTGTTCACGGAGGTTTGGATCTTTGGCAAATCGACGTTCCATGGATTGAAGACGACCCTGAGCGGCTGGAATAGAATCTCCAAGCTTCCCATGGTGCTCCTTGAATGGTAATTTGACCACAAACCTTCCGGTATCATCAGTGGTGTGAGTATTTTCGAAGTGTTGCTCACATGCCTTCTCTTCCGTTGTCAGGAAGATCTTCTTGTCTGGGAGGATACTTTCTGAATCCCAGAATTGCTTCAGAATCTCCTCAAGGTTGCAGTGCGTGTGGAATGAGGTGATTCTCTGACATGGTTCATTGATTCTGCCCGCGATGATCCAGCCGAAGATGGTCAATTGGGCAATAGGTTCCCCCTCATTGCCTTTGACAATCTGAGGAAGATTGATTCCAAGAGCGTGTTCAGCACCCAGAATCACATCAATTTTTCCTGACTCCTTGAAGCTTGGATCCGCCAGTTGAGGGAGTGTGTCAATGTGGCGCCACTGCTTGTCCGTGAGATCTACCGAAGGCAGATCAGTTGTCAGTTTCTGCATCACGAATGCCTCTGCCACTACCTTGTCATCCATTTTGTATCTGGAAATTAACTCTAATCGTACCATACCCTTTGTATAGCCCACTGTAATTCCTCCTGCGCCCGTGACTGCAATCCGGGCCTTTTGCCGTGGCAAACCTAACCTCTGAGCACAATCCTCACTTATCATGGTGCACTCACCACCACCATCAATTAGCACCCGGCACAGCTGAAGATCACCATAAATATCTTTAATGAGAACCGAGGCTGTGGGGAGCAAAGCTTTATGATGCATTGTAGAGTGATGTGTGGTTAGACCTGAACTCGTAGATGGCGGAATTGCTGGAGTTTCTTGCTGATTAGGGGTAGAGGGTTTTGGTGTTTGATTCTGGGTAGCGGGTGAAGCCCGATCTGCTGTAGGTGGTGCCCTTGGAGCTGAAGGCTCCTCAACTGGATCCACGTGAAGAAGGGTGTGGTGATTTTTGCCACACCGGAAACATCTTGACTTTGATTTGCAATTTCTTGAGTTGTGGGAGGGCCTCATGCAGTTAAAGCACAGTTGTTTCTGATTGACAAAGGTCCTCCTGTCTTCGATAGACATTTCTTGGAATCCCTCACACTGACAGAGCAGGTGAGAGGCTGAACATTTGGGACAATTGTCGGCCTGAATATAGTGAGATCGAATGCCACTCTTCGCTGTCTTCGTGGGTTGTTTCGTCTCCTTGGTGTTAGAAGAACTTCCATCCTTGGCGGCTCTTTCCATGACGTCAGTGACTTCCGTCATGAAGTCAAAGAACTCCTCAATCGTAGCCAATGTCTCGGAATTCCTGGTTTCTTCCCATTTCAGCCGAAACTTGTCGCTCATGTTGAGCTTCATCTGATATATCAGCCACGTATCAAGGGTTAAACAATCTGGACCAAGGGCTTGGAGGCCGTCGAACAATTGTCTGTAACTTCGACTTGCGGTTTGTAGATCATCCACAGTCTCGACTTTCTGCTGTGTCTGCTTCATGAACTTCTCGATGAATGCATTCACCAAGTGAACTTTCTTCTCGTATCGTTTCACCAGACGCTCCCAAGTGATTAAATAGTTAGCATCTGTGATCTGGACATTCGCAACCTCCTCTGTAGCTTTGCCTTTCAGCGCCATCTTCAGATACTGCATCTTCTGGGAATTTGTCAAATCCTCATTGTTGTGGACCGCGCTCATGAAATCGTCTTTGAAGCGAATCCACTCGGTGTATTCTCCGTGGAATGTCTGAAGACTGAGCTGAGGTAGTTTTGTGTGTCCGGAAGTTCTTGACACAGACATTGTTGAAGCCCTCTGGATGTCCACGAGCTGACGCATGATGTCTGTTTGGTTTGCCATCATAGCACACAGACCATTTTCTTGGTTTTGATCTTCCCCCTGAGGTAGATCCTCAGGAGCTTGTGATGCTCGAAGCTTGTGAATTTCCTCCCCAAGCTTAAAGCGAATTTCCATACATCTGTCGTGTACGGCATCTCCATCAGATATCTCTCTTGCTCGAGAGATTTCATCATCTTCCGTGAGATCCTCAATCTCACGCTGTATGGGTTCAAATTTGGCTTGAACACGCGAAACTTCATCCAAGAGCATCCTGGCGATTGGCTCAGTGAAACAAGTGGTTGTTCCCAACTTCCTCTCGATGGCCGTGAGTTGGCGCTTGCAATCACCACGAGCTCTGTGGAGTTGTGAAAGTGTAGCTTTGGTATCCATCTCGGGAGTGGACATGTTTGAATAGCTTCCGGTCACCAGTGAGCGGCAGGCAGGAGGATGACTCGCCACGTGTCAGACGGTATTTGAGGTTAGGTTCCTCTTCCGGGACGGTGTGAACACAAATCTATCGACTCCTCTGTCTATCTGGGCTGACCGCTTGAGTGCTGTTTCCGCCGAAGGACCAATATGATTCCCTCGGAGGTCCAATATGCGCTGTTTCTCTCGAAGGACCAATATGTGGGAATTATTACCTATGAGATAAAGTAAGATGGTTAAGGTTAGGAGTCTACCGGAAACGAGAGGGATCTATGCCCGGCGCAATACCTGTGTATGATAGATAAAGTCGATTATAGATACTGCGTGGATAATATCCCGGAGACTCTAGGTTTCCTACCTGAATAAAGAATAGAAGGGAGGTTAGAATGGGGCTCGAATGACCAATATGTGGGAATTATTACCTATGAGATAAAGTAAGATGGTTAAGGTTAGGAGTCTACCGGAAACGAGAGGGATCTATGCCCGGCGCAATACCTGTGTATGATAGATAAAGTCGATTATAGATACTGCGTGGATAATATCCCGGAGACTCTAGGTTTCCTACCTGAATAAAGAATAGAAGGGAGGTTAGAATGGGGCTCGAATGACAAATTTCCTTCCTTTCCCCAAGATAACTTTATTCTCCCATTCTTTCACTTGTTTTATTTAAAGGCAATAACTCCACAGAATTTTATTTATAAGATAATTGATTTTAAACGAATAAATTGACTTCGATGTTAGAGATTTATAGAGATTTTCTTGACTTCTTGATCGCGTGGTCTTCTTCTCGTGTCTTGACTTGAACGTACTTGGAAAGAATGAGTGTGTGTGTTGGTTCGGGAGTGAATCGTGACGTTGTCTTCTACTTCTCTCTTTCGTCGTGGCGCTGATGTCGCCCTCACTCGCTACAAGCTTCACAATACGAGACGTACGAAACTGTCTAATGCGTCTAATGAAACATAGATTTTACTTTTATAGAAGGAATGTCGTGAGTCTCATACATTTAAGATTGATTTAAACGAAGGTTTAGATTCTAAATATCCTATTCCGAAAGGGGTTGATTAAAAAATCCTCCATTGGCTTTATATCCAGTAAACTTTGTCCAATATTTCAGCTCATAAATGCTCTTCTGAAAAGTTCATCTCTTTTCGAAACATCCTTGTAAATCCGTAAAGTAGCAATATCGAAAACTTAACTAGACTATCACACTGTGCAATTGTTATATGAAAATTTTATGACAATTTACATAATTGTCGATAATATGCGCTAAAATCGGTCATCTTTGTCTTTCGATTAAACTTAATTTAATTATGGAAATGGAGTTGGACATAGCCGGATTGTTCATGAATTCCGCAGATTATGAGAATTGACCTAATTAATTTGATACATTCTTGTGGTTAATTGTATCACTTTTGAGCATATATTTGCTTCTACGAAATTTATTGATTTATGATTCAAATTATTTACAGTAGACTCTCTCAAATTCGGGCATATGGGACTGAAATGTCAGCCGAATTAGATAGAAATTCGGGCGACAAACTTTTTGAAATGCAATGATTTTTTATTCATGTGCATATAGATATTGAGTTTACACATTCATATATAACGCAAATTGCATGAAAATCCCTCAATAATGCAAAATCACATCAAAACTAAGACAAACCATGCCAAATTTGAGCATATTTGATTTATTTGATAATTATAATCAATCTTGAAAAATGACAACAAACTTTTTTCAAATGTAACCGCTGCCCGAATTAAAAAGTAGACCGATCTTAAAAGAGCCGAATTTGCGAGAGTCTACTGTATTATGAAAAAATATTTAGAATAGGTTCAGTGGATTAGTAATGTGAAATCCCCATAATAGTGAGTTGTTTTCCAAGCTTTTTGAAAATCATTACGACACTGAGCAATATTTTGCAAGTTCTGGAGTTTTGCAAGTTTTTTTAGTTCTGGATTAATAGAATAATGCCAAGTATAATTGCAGAATTTTCAATGAGGTTGTACTATTTTAATGTACAATTGCACAGTAGTGGTGTTATGACACTGCAGACTCAGTTCTTTTTTCGATTATACTGACTTGTCTCTCAATATAAAAGTGTTCTAACTACATTTTCTTTGTATCTGCATTTGTTGCAAATGACTACAACATACTAAAACTTCAGCCCGATGCACAATGGAATTTTTGAGTTATTTAACTTAGAAAATTAAAAAAATCTTCTTTTTAAAAATAGCGCCCCTAGCGGTGGTTTTATGAACTTGCGATGTAAGAAGGGGAAGAAATATTTCAAAAATAGTGCTAAAAATTTCAATATTTTTTTCTAAATTCCTTGTCCGAATTCTAAGAAACTTTCGACACTGAAGAAGGTATGGAGGCTATCTCTGGAAAAACATTTAAGTCGCTATCTTTTTTTTTATCTTGGAAAGTAAAAAGTAGAGCATACAGCGAACTTTGCTGATTGCTATCTATTGATTGTACAGTGAGAGATTTGTGAATATTCAAAGAGGAGAAAAAAAACTCATAACCATTTATACTCCAAGACGTCACATGAATACGTGCGTGGACTTTGCCTTTCCTTACTTGTGGGAGATTGTGTGAATTTATGGACAATTTATGTGATAATTTTGCTGTCACATGCAATCATAAATATTTTTGCCACTTCTCGTTTTATTTTTTTTAGTAATATATATTTTTTTGTGATTTTGTGGACTGGTCTTTCTATTTCTCATTTCTTTTTTTTTTGTTTTTGGGTGAAAATCCATTTCCAAAGCTTGAATATTTTATTTGAAGATTTGTTTTTAAATTCTACTTTGGGGTTTTTTTTTCGCGCGTGCAGGAGGATGAGGAAATTGATCCATTGAGCGGAATGAAAACTTTGGTGATTCAGTGCCTGTGGGACAATTTGGAGTTGCATTCGGAAGCTGGTCCACCAATGTATGTGGTATGGCGACAGAATCCCTCACCAAGTCCGCTGCTAAAGGCTCTTCTCACTGATCAAACAACTCTCAATCGAACGTGAGTTTGGGGTTTATTTATTTTTTTTGTGTAGTTTATAGAAGGGATTATTGGTTTTGTAGGGTGATTCAGCAAGTGATCTCAGCTGTAAGGTGCAATGATCTGTTGACACCTGTGAGACGATTAGCAAATGAGAGGCACAAATTGAAGGGACGTGGTGTTGATCGTACGCATTCAATTTACCGAGATATCCTATTTCTTGCCCTTACGGCAATTGGTAGGGCAAATATTGACATGGGATTCTTTCACCGTGAATATGCACTTGTGTTTGATAAGTTGACTGAGAAGGAATGCAAAACCTACTATCGTAGTCAAGATCTGCCACCGGCAGCTGCAGCTATTTGCTGTAGGGCATATTTCAAGCCCCTTCTGCTACCTTGACAATTAGACAATCGACAGATGTGGCATTTTCGCAGGTAATTGATTTAAGAGATCATCTTGTTATATCTGCTTCATCTCTGGTGCACTTTTCATTAGCCTTAATTCTCTATTGAGTTAATTAAAATAAATAAAAATGCGCGTGTGTGATTTTTGACACTCTAAAGAGGATTATCGCGTCACCACAAAAGATTTTCTAAAAGTGGTGTCACAAATCTTGATTCTTGACTTTTGTTTTAATCATTCAGATAATCTATTGAGAGGGAGATGTCTAACTCCCATGTTAATTTGTGAGATTCC
The DNA here is from genome assembly GCF_024763615.1 of Phlebotomus papatasi. Classification (NCBI taxonomy): domain Eukaryota; kingdom Metazoa; phylum Arthropoda; class Insecta; order Diptera; family Psychodidae; genus Phlebotomus; species Phlebotomus papatasi. Next base: position 70,553,998 of record NC_077222.1, read on the forward strand.
TCTTGGTGTGAGACAAATGATGCTGAAGTAAATGTAATTCACTTTGATTAATAATAAAAGAGATTGCATTGATAAATGATGTGAGATGTGGTTAACAAATGAATCAACGAATTAGAAGACATTGAGACTTTACTTTTTTTTAATTTTCCTGTCATCTTGTACTTAATAAAGTAAACAAAAAGAAAAAAAAGACAGACAAGCCACTCAATTACCCGATTAAGGTCTCAGTTGTATTTTTTTTTCAATAAAACTTTATTTCTTATTTTACATCAATAAAAAAAAAATACGGAGATAAGATCTTCAATTATTATGTTACTCTTTAGGATATACAAATAATAAAAAAAAAATCTATAAATGGCTTTCGTAATAATGTACAGTGTCGGCACAGCTGATGATGAGAATAAAATTAATGAGAAAAGTATCAGAGATTTTATATTTGTTTATATTCTCCTAAAATGATTGTTGGTTGGTTCAACAGCGCGTTAAATTGATTTAATTAACAGTTTACTTTTGACGTGCATCGATGATGAGCCACATTTGACATTCACATTGTGTACATATTAATTACAATTATTTTAATTAAGGCATGATGAGATCTCTGGCTATAATACAAATTAATAGACGTCGTTGGTTGGTTCATTTTATTAAACAGTGCAAGTTTGCGTTGGTGAAGACTGCAAGTAAATGATAATTTTTACTCCTCAATCACTCATTTCGCATTTGTTTTGAGAGCAGTGCACTAACCACTTGCCGCCAAATTTATTTCAATGGATTCCCCGGGTTTCCACAAATAATGACATTGAATAATTCCGAAAGTTACAGTTATTACAATGAAGTTCTAAAGCATCCAATTTGTTTACTGTTTAAAGTTTATCAAAAGGATGTTATTTTTCAAATTGAGAAAACTTCCTTTCCTCATTCTGTATGGAAGGATCATCCTTTTGGCAAGATATCATTGAGCTAAAAGAAAAGAAAAAACAGAAAGAAAAAGCTACAAAAGAAAGTATATAAGGAATTAGTGTTTAAAATTGATGTAATAAAATGCAAAATGAAAGCAGACTATCAATGTTTCTTCCGGAAACTTCAGTGGGAAAGTAAGGTAAAGTACCCTCGAGTCGGCCGGTTCCTCAACTCGGCCAGTTGAATTTATTTAACCATTTTTTTTAAACGTTTTATAGTCAATTTCTATGAAATTTTCACTTATTTACGTTATATATAATATAGGGGACAGGCTCATAATTTTGTCCAGTTTCTTATTTTGGACACTTTGAGGATAAAATTGGACACTAAAAATAAATTGATTAAAATGATGGATTTTTATTCCAATATTTGATGAATAATGAATTCTATCTAAATATTTGTTCTTTTTGGAAGATTTTAACACTAAATACGTTAAATTTTGAATATGATTTGAGTTGAAATTGCTTTGTTGAAAATTCAGTGTGAGCAATTGCTTACGAGAAATATGACAGAACTTCGTATTTACTTCTGTCTTATTTAGCTGTGATGAAGTACTAACAATGTTTCTTCGCCTTTTTTAAGTGATATTATTAAATATTCATTGAATATTGTGTTGATTCACATTAATGGTGATTTGTACATTTGACCTGAAGTGAGATTTTCCTTGTGAATTATGTTTTTCGTGTGAAAAATGGGCAATTTTCTAAGAGATTCACCAGTGAGGTGATAATCCTTATTTTGGACATGTGTTTTTCTCACGAAATTTCGTAAAGCTTTAGTTTTTGTGATGACTAGGTTGGACAAATGCCTGGAGAAACAAAGAAGCATCATCTCTACGAAAGAGATTTAGCGAGAAGTGCCTTGAAAGGCTTCCTGAAAGGCCAGGGAATGAGCGAATCCGCACGTACTTGGAGTACCGAAGTCAACTCACTTTAATGAATGATATGCAAAGTTTCTGGGCTTCTTGTGACATTCTACGTTTCCCTTACATGAACAGGAAGAGCGCTTGGTAAGATTGGTTCATGAAATGAAGAACAATGGGCATCCTATTGAGGCGGATTAGCTGTCCAAATTTACAGCCAAGTTGTCCAAATTAATAACCAAGTTGTTCAAAATAAGAGTCAAATTCACCTCTACATATCAATTCATTTTTAAACGTATTCAAACTAATTTTAGTAAAAATAAGACGATAAATAGCTTGCCAAGTTTCTACACAACCTTTCTGAAAAGAGAGTAACAAAAAAAAGTAAATTAGTATTGAAAATATCGCACTTCAAACTTGGAGCATCGATACTAATAAGCAGACTGTCCAAAATTATGAGCCCTTACCCTATTTCTTCTTTTATTTTATTAAAATTCTATTGGAAACAAGTGGCCAAAAATACTGAAATATGCATAGTTGCATAAAATGCATTTTTCACTAAAATATCCAAAAAATTTTCGGAATTCTCTTGTATTATTGGGAAGAAACGGCTTTAAGGTATCTTAGTACAAAATTTTATTTTATTTAAATAAAGTTTATAAAAATTACAAGCACATGAAACCTTAAAGTGGCCAAAAGTACTTACTCCAACCTATATTCTGACAAGTCGATATTATAGAGGGAAATTTTTTATTCTTTTAAAAATTATTTACTTTTTAGTATTAGTAGAGACTAACAGTGCGATGTAACTTTACAGACATCTCAAAGAATAACTCATGCTTAAGAAATTTCCGATGCAACCCTGAGTAGTGAATTTTATAAAATATGAATTCAAATGAAAATTTATTATTAAAGATAGCATTAAAACGTACGAAAATTTGTAGTCATGGAAAATTATTCTAAATTGATTTTGTTACAAGTTATGGGAATGTTCAAAACTCATAACAATCAATTGAACGTTTTATTTTACTAAAAGGAGAAAAGAATTTTATCTGCCCTATATACAATGATGTTGGATTTATTTGTTGAGTGGAAATAACCACAATGGGATAATGTGATGAATTTCATTTGGATGATTTCCTTTGAGTCCAGACTTCCTGTACATATATAATGGTCAAGTCACAGATGACCTGCTTCAGATATGTACATTAGAGTGGGTGTGAATATTCTGCAAATTAGCACATTTGTGGTGGCATTCTCAGCATGATATGTCTTTTTGAAATATGAGTATGGGGGGGATATGTGAGAAATATCATTGAAGACTTCATAGAGAAACTAAAACTAAAGTATAGAATCTCATTTAATGCAATTTTATATGGTGAATTTCATATCAGGTTCGAATAACATTAATGGATTGTTCCTATAACATTGCCTTTGACGTATTTTAGATTGCACGAATTCTTGGCATAGAATTTCATTATTATGTCGAACTCAATGTGAAAGTTGATTTAGGAACTTTATCTTAGCTTTGAGTTATAGAGAAAAGTTATATTCATATTTAGATAAACGTGTTACGAATTGATGAAATTCAAACATTCAGGATTTTTTTTCACTGATATAAGTAAATAAATAAAATTGTTAAAGTTAAAAGCGTAATTTGTTGTGCAATTTTTATTTATTCAAACAACATTTTTTCAGTATAAAAAAAAAATAATTCGAGCAGTATGTCATTTAAAAAAGGGTTCTATTAGTTCTTGAAAAATTCTTAAATGGAAAGAATGAAAGTGGAACAAAGAGGGATATTTTATAGTTAAAATGGTTTCTAAATATTAAAATTTGTAAGTATTTAAATAATATCGAAAAGAGAAAATTAAGAAGGTGAAAGCTATTATTTTATGGCATTGTATAAATGAGCAGTAAAAAGTTAAAATTGAGCAGTAATAAAAAAATTTGAAACAGTGATATTATCGTCCAAATTTTGGCAAAGGGAAAATAGAGGGCTTTTTATTCTATCTGCAACAATTTTAAATATTAAATATATAAATTAGTCCCATTTTTGTAAAGATTTAAGTTTTTTACTGACCATAATTAGACATTTTACTGCTCATTTATAATTTTTTTACTGCCCATTTTGATTTTTTTACTGCTCGTTTGTTTTTTGCCTTATTTTATTTTTTTTACTAACGAAAATACTTTTTTTTACTTATAAAAATTATATTTTTTTACTGATCATTTTGAAATATTTACTGACCAATTTGATTTTTTTTATTTGCCAAATTTGCTAATTTATTGACCAGTGTTTTTCCGTAAAGAAAATTGAGAAGTTATGAAATATTTTGAGATCTAAGATAGGGGAAACAGGGGTAGGATTAGCCAGCAAATGAAGCTTTTTTTTCGCGAGTGGCATGTGAAAAAATGATAAGTTTTGTCTAATATTTTTATGTTTCATAAGTAGCATTAGGATATTGGCTATATGAAACAGTGTAGTTCAAAGCTCTAAAATCCTTGGCTTTTTCTTGAGAGGATAATGAAAAAAGTACTGCACATTGGATACACTTACCCCTGCCTGGGTAGAAATAGCCACTTTTGGGGTACTAATTGCCACTAGTTTCCCAGATGAAATTTTAAACTGGATATACCAAAGATTGTTTCGCTTGATACATTGAAGCCCACTGATGCTAAATATGTTACTTAAACCTAAAGAAAAAGGCTTTAGCCAACTTTTTTATGACATTTTTGTAATTGAGGCAAAATTAATGCAAACATTCTGAAAAAATCTATTTCTCAAGTTCCTCATACAAATGGCAATATTGCTTGGAATATCAATAGTACTTTTTCATCTAACAATTATCCATCTATTAGTGAAAAATCATTGATAGTTTTAGCCCACCACGGAAGAGTGACTACAACTGCCCCGAGGGCTGTTTCAGGGCTTATCATCTTATATAAAAAAGTGGATAATAATTATCCAAGTGAAAAATATTTTTTAATTAGGTTTATTAAACCAGAAACGAGGTAAAACTATGAAATCTTGACTAGAAACTCAGAAAACCAAATGCTGGTCCAAAAACTGTAACATCAAAACTACAATTTTATACCCATTTTATAAAAATGCTTCTAAATTGTAGGATAACAGGATCAGAGTTATAAATATTTCTGGGAATATTGGGATGTGTTCCTACTTTCATTAAAAAATACTTTGCTCGATGTACATTTTAAGAAAAACGAGAAAAATCCACTGTCTACTTTTACCCCTGGCTATAGGTACCCCGGTCTCCCCTACGGTTTTTATCGCTTCTCGGCCTAACGGCTAAGATCAAAGTGTAGTAAGATATGGTTTAGTTTAAAGTAATTTCTGATCAATTTTACGTTTTGTTTACCTACCAAAATGGATTATTTTTCTGACCATATATAATTTTGTCTTTTACGAATTTTATACACTGAGAGAAATCAGAAAAAGTTAAAATAACATTCTGGAAATGTTAATTTTACCCTGCAGTATTGATCCAAAATCGGTGTAAATATTACCCTTTTTAGGTGTATTAGGGGTTAAAGGTACCCTTTTTCATGTTAATTTTCATGTTAATTTTTCTCAGTGTATAATAAAGCACCAATTTGAACAATAATGCCGAATAACGACTTTTACAGAAGAAGAAAATTTCATAAAATCGAAATTGCTATCCTCTTCTTTCTTAAACATTGCACGTGACTGTTCAGAAGGACCTACATTCTTCTTGTTCTAGTGAGCATCATAAAAAAATCAATTTAAGATTCGAGTGTAAAGGTATGGGGAATATTTGTGCAATAAGCTTAAAAAAAAAGGACGAAAATTTGGATTTCATGAAAATGTCCTGATCTAAATGGTATAAAAGGGGTGTAAAAAAAAATAAAAACAAGAGACTGCTCAATATTCAAACTCTAAAAACACTGCAATCAACCTGGTAAACTCTTCAGAGGAAAAACTGGGGAAAATTTCGTTTTCTTTTTAACTATTTGGGATGCTACAGCATTATGCAAATGTAATTGAGAATTTCTTCCAATAAAATGTTTTACTTTCACCATGTTCTCTGATTATTAGCTAGAACTGGAAATTATAAAGTGTTCTAAGATTTAGTCAATTAGATATACGTAACAGGATTAAATAATGAGACTCAATTACACAATCGTGTAATTTTTCTTAAAGTATAATGCGTAAATTTTTTTTTGAACAAATTAAAAAATATTTCAATGAAAATGTAGGAAGGGGATTTTAATTACGAATAAATTAGAGAGCCAATATCCAAGGGAACTTAACAGTTACAGTTTAAATAATATTTAATATTTGATTAGCAAATGAACCAAATGAACTTAATTGGAAAAAATTCTTCTGTGTGAAACTACTCCATCCTTCCCTAGTACTGGTAATTTTATTATTTTGCTCATAATTTCTTTTACTGAATTAAACAAATTTACTGATTTGTGTGTTTTTACCCTTATTGTGATGCTAGGATTTAGTCGAATTCCTCCTATCGATTTGATAATCATAGCGTATATTTTTGGAACCATTTATAATGCCAAAAATGAGTAGCCAAATTTTCAGATTTTAAGATATTTTGAAAAAAAAAGTCTAAAAATAAGATATTTTGGATTACCTCGAAATTGCTCGAAATTTACTTTTCTGGGGTGGATCAATTTATATTCATTTGAGAGTGTAGCTTAATTAGACCAATTAAACAAAAAAGAAAATTGAAAAACCGGTTTTCGAGATATTTCAACTAAAAAAATCGGATTTTTTTAATATTTTTCAGGTTTTCTAACTTTTCTCTAAATCTGCTCATGAGATTTTAATCATTTAAGGGGTTACGTGGGTCAGGAAGACTACAAGAAAAACACAATATTTTCACTACATTTTTTTCAAAACAATAATTTTTTTTTTAATTCAAGCTTTTAGGCATATAAAAGTACAACATTTAAACTATATTTTCTAAAATTTGCATTTAAAAATTTTAAAAATTCAACCATAGACCTAATTTTTGGAGTTTTTTTTTCTTAAAAAAAACATACTTTTCGGTTGACAAGTTTTCTTGAAATTGATTCATCTGAAACCCAAAAAGCAAATATTTCCTGTTAGCCGATGTGTTAAATTGGTCCTTGAACGAAAAATTTTATCTTTACTTGATCACAACTTATTCTCCAAGTCGAAACATGGTGTAAAAGGGACAGATAATCCTAACCGGCTTATGTAGGTGAGATTCTTAACGTTAGCTAACTCGGAGTGCATGCAAATTCGATTTAGAGCTGAAATTGTGAGTCGCCATTCAGTTATCTTGAATCAAATTCGTGAAATTATACAAATTTTGTATTTAAATCAAAATATCAAGGATTTGGATGAACTGGCACAAAAGTGATATATGGGTGAAATGTAGACCAGAATGTACTCTATAATTTTCCTATAGAACATGATCTCATCGATTACTCAGAAGCCAAGATAAGCGAGGTTTTTTTGTTTCTTAACTCGTTTTTTCATCCAGAGTGCCCCAAGTGTTCATTTGTTGAACTTCAACTAAATCAAAGAATTGTTGTCTTTTATGGGACTTTCCATTCAAAACCCTATTTTAAGTGTCTTTGTGGAGTAGAGGCAGTCAAATTGGCATCTGAGTGATTTCAAGCGTTATTATGGGAAAAATCAATTTTTTCACACTTAAACGGCAAAATCGGAGTGATAGCGTAGTCTGAGCGGAAAATGATGTATGGACGAAATGTAGAGACAAATGTGCTCTACAATTATGTTGAAGTAATCATCAAAATCGGTTCAGCGACAGTCGAGATAATTGAGGTTATGTGATATTGAAATTGGTTTTTCGACTGTGGCGCCCCTGGTGTTGGTCCCACGAAGTTCAAATATTCTAGAAAGTTGTAGCATTTGGTGAGATCTTTCGTTTAAGCCCTCATTTATCAAAATCGGTCACATAGAACCGGAGATATGATTTTTTGAATTTCGTGAACTTTGACCCCTCATATCTCCGGTTCTATTGAAACCACAGCGCGCATACGCACCATTTTGGAAACGTCCTAGACTGGACTACAACATACTAAAATTTCATTAACTTGCACAATGCCGTTTTTGAGAAAAGTGACTTTGAATTTCGATGAATTTTGACGCTATCACAGCGCCACCTGTGGTGACTTTTTGAACTTCCATCTGAAAGTGCTCATCGAGACGAAACCAAAAAGGTAAAATTTAGGTCGCTATGTTAATTAGAACCGGAGATAGAGGCCGGTCAATGTTCGAACTTTGACCCCTTATAGCTCGGGTCAGGGGCCGTATCCTCCAGATGTGAGAGTTTGATTTTGTGGGAAAAGCCAACTCTCCGTGTGGAACTCGCCTATTTGGTATCCACGAAATTTTCGATTGGAAATTTTCTCATGAAGAACCGGAGAGAATTCTCGAGTGGTATTCCCGGTGAGAGTTTGATTAATTTACATAAAAAATAAGCAAATAAATTAAAATATCGCGTTTTTTAAAGTTTTAAATGGTTTTTAAATAATTATTTCACTTAATAAATACAATTTCCGTATATTTATAATAAATTTCAATTAAGTTTTTTTTCTTAATAAACTGGGCAGGCATTTCGAACTTTTTTTTATTTTCTGTTATTATTTGTCTAATTTTTTTTTGAGTTTGATACCAATCATTTTCCAAATTGTTTATTATTTTAGTTTTATTTTGTTTCAGCTCTCGTGAATAAGAAAACGGTTGTGGCCATTTAATGATTAGATCTTTGAATAACCTATTTATATTCTTATTAAATACGAAATTGAACAGAATTTTAGCAGTTTACTTGGTCGTGAACTCTTTAAAACTCTTAATTTTTATTTTAACTAAAACCGGAGATGAAAGATCGCATAATCTATAGGGAGTTTATCAGGAAAAAGTTCTATTTTATTAAGTTGAAATTGTTAGATCTCAAGAGCCAACAAAACAAATATTTTAAACAAATATTTTTTTTTTATTTTTTATATGTACGTGTTCCTCCTTAAATTAGGAAAAAATATATTAAGTGAGATTCTTGAAATTTGCATCTATATTATCCTTTTTTATTAGACATACAATCTTAGAAAAATTGTAACTTCCCTATTCAAAAAGTAATTACAATACTTGAAACGCTTTTCTTTAGGTTAATTAAGTTTTTATTCGAGAAAATTCCTTCAAATACTCCATGTGAAATAGAAAATAAAACGGAAAATGTCAAGAATTTTCCGCGAAAAACATATAAATTTTGAATTTTACTCTTGAGTGATTTTATGTATATCAGTATCTTATAAATTTAAAATTTTCAACGATCTTTCTATTTTTCTCAAATTGACTATAGTTCTTATATGTGTTAGAGTTGTTAGAGATAAAACCGAATTCTGAAAGGGTATAAAATTCTATAACTAATTCTGTAATAATCGAAGAATAAAAAATACTCGAACTGTAATTAAAATAACGGAAGTTCGAAATGGTTATCAAACATTGCGAAACTATCATTAATATTTGTCGAGGTTCTCAAGTATTGCAGAAATGTTTCAAAAATACTCGTCAAATCCGAAAACAATATCTAATTAGCGACTAAGAAAACTTTCCTTGGCGAAAACTCGTAACCTCTTAACATTTAATATGCCTTGTCGCTCGAAAATTGGTTCGAAAAATCACAAAAAAAACAAAAAATGAGAAAATATTGAAGGTAATCCTTGTCAAATTACTTAAAAAAAGAAAAATTAAAGGGAAATTGGCTTTTTGTTACAAAAATCTCTGAAAATTCACTTTAGCGTTAATTGACAATTTTCAGAAAATTTATACAAAACCACAAGAAAATGAGAAAATCTGTATACGTGTAAATAGGTATTTATAATTGAATTAGTACAAATGCAAAGGTTTTTTTAAAAGTTTTTTTTACTGTAGTAAAATATTAAAAAGAGAAATTTGGCAAAAATTCCTGTGCAGTCATTTAAATGTTAAGAGGAGTCGCGATGAATAAATCAAAGCTTACAACAATGTTATTTAATTGTTTATTCATTCATTTAATTTATAATTACTTCAGTATTCAGTGTTTTTTGCGACCAAAAACAGCCCGCGGATTGTCAAAAAACGATTTCCACAAAAAGTTCCACACGAAAATCTCACCTGCTTCTCTCCGATATTCGTGGATACGGAGAGCAGTCAGATGAGAAAAATAGGAGAAAACGTCAAGGAGAGAAGCTCGCGGAGAATCTTCTCTCACAAAGTGGAGGATACGGGCCCAGGGGTTATGGATCGACTTAAGGTTTTTTTTGTTTGATAGGTATAATCAACGGCTACAACATACTAAATTTTCAGCCCGATGCACAATGGAATTTTTGAGTTATTTAACTTTTAAGATTTAAAAATTTTCTTTTTAAAAAAAGCGCCCCTAGCGGTGGTTTTATGAACTTACGATGTTAGAAGGGGAAGTGGCATTTCACGAGAGCTTTCCAAAAAGCCCTCACTTTTTAAATTCTGACAATTAGAACCGGAGTTATGGCCATTTTAAGAAATTTTTTTTGGACCCTTATAGCTCGGTTCAGGGGGGTCGGGGGACCTTAAGTTTGGTATTGATGGAAAGCTCTAAGGCCCAGCTATAACATACTAAAATTTGAGCCCGCTCGATGCTATAGGGGCGGAGCTATTGAGAAAACAAAAAAGGGGGGTCTTCAAAATGGCGGTAGGAGGGGTGGGGGGTGGGGGGTCAATGCACCAAGTTGCAATTTTCACCCGATATATAACCTTTGCCGAAAACCGCAAGTCGATATCTTTTTTAGTTTAGGAGCTATTGAGCTCCAAAGAGCGGCCGGCCGGCCGGCCGGGAACGTAAATTAGCCACATATATATTCGTGATCAGGAAGTGGCGAAACACATTTTGGCCAAGTTTGAGGTCGATCGGACGACATGAAATTTTGTTAGGATTATAGTAGGTGAGATTGTTAAGAATCTCACCTAATACGTCAAAATGGTTTACAAAAATTCGAATTTAATTTTTTTTTTCAAAAATCGCAAACCGCTAAAACAGCGGTTTTCAAACCATTTAAGAAACCACTACTTAAGGAGCACCATTTTGCCAGTCGATCGGATTTCAGAAGAAATTGATTTTTATGAGCTAAAAGTAACGGAATATTATTTTTTCTGATAAGAAAAAGTTCAATTTATAAAATTCCGTCAAATTTTGCCATAAGAAATTAATTTTTTTACCAAATTCCAATCGACTGCTAAAAATTATGCTTCTTAAGTAGGGGGAGGTGGGGCTACTTTGAGGAGCTGTGGGGTTACATTGATATCTGATTTTTCGCCTATTTATAAATGAAGCAGGTCCTTACAATTATTTTATTAAAATCCACAATTTTTGTGTCTATCCAAATTACATCCTGTTAAAACCCAGTTTCCTTTAGAAACATGAGAAAAAATTGTATAACAAAATAGTCCCACAGCTCAAAGTAGCTCCACCTCTCCCTAGTGGTTTCTTTAGCGGTTTCATTCACTGTAGGCAGTATGTCTCTATAAGGATTTGTTAGATACGACATGTAGTGATTGGTACTTGAATATCCTACCAGTATTTGAGAATTTTTATAAGTAAAAGTCACCACTTTCCAATAAATTTATACCAATTCCTTATCAGATAACATGGTATTACCTTTAAAAGTACAGTATTTTCTTCCTTAAGAGTCCTTTTTCTTGAAGAATTGATAACTAATGTTTCCCGAACGACTCATCCTCTTCGTAATAGCTTTCATTTTTATGTTAACGTTCCTAAAGACCTTGATTAAGCCGTTTTTATTACTTGAAAAATTATGGCCTCAATGAATCATAAATTTTAGTTTTCAAATAAAATTTTCTTACTATTGAATGATTTGATTTAAAGCATAAGAAGGATTTAATGATTTTATAATCTATATTACCGTTTTTTATAAGAGTTATAATTTATAGAAGCATCAAAAAATAAAAATACGTATTTGAATTTCGCTTACTGTATGGGAAAGGCTCATAATTTTGTCCAGTTTCTTATTTCGAACACTGAGGATAAAATTGGACACTAAAAATAAATTGAATAAAATGATGGATTTTTATTCCAATATTTGATGAATAATGAATTCTATCTAAATATTTGTTCTTTTTGGAAGATTTTAACACTAAATACGTTAAATTTTGAATATAATTTGAGTTGAAATTGCTTTGTTGAAAATTCAGTGTGAGCAATTGCTTACGAGAAATATGACAGAACTTCGTGTTTACTTCAGTCTTATTTAGCTGTGGTGAAGTACTAACAATGTTTCCTCGCTTTTCTTGAGTGATATTATTGAATATTCATTGAATATTGTGTTGATTCACGTTAATGGTGATTTGTACATTTGACCTGAAGTGAGATTTGCCTTGTAAATTATTTTTCGTGTGAAAAATGGGCAATTTTTTAAGAGATTCACCAATGAGGTGATAGTGGCTTCTTGTGACATTCTACGTTTCCCTTATATGAACAGGAAGAGGACTTGGTAAGATTGGTTCTTGAAATAAAGAACAATGGGCATCCTGTTGAAGCGGATTAGCTGTCCAAATTTACAGCCAAGTTGGCCAAATTATTAACCAAGTTGTCCAAAATTCGAGTCAAATACACCTCTACATATCAATTCATTTTTAAAAGTATTAAAACTAATTTTAGTAAAAACAAAGACAATAAACTCTTGCCAAGTTTTTAAACAAGAAAAGAGAGTAACAAAAAAAGTCAATTAGTATTGAAAATGTCGCACTTCAAACTTGGAACATCGATACTTATAAGCAGACTGTCCAAAATTATGAGCCCTTACCCTATAGTCTCTTTAACAGAAATAGTAATTGTGAGAAAATTCTTAAAATACAAGACGTATTATTCAATTTCATGCTAACTTTAACAATCTGCCTGAATAATAAGATAACATGCTATTAATTTATTGAACCTAATAGGATTATTATTTACAAATAAAACCCTTCAGGTTCACAAATAGAATTTTCAATGAAAGAATTACACCTTTATAAGCTGATCTAGTCTTATCACTGGCATTTTATTCTTTTTTCAAAGTATGGTTTAAATTTTTGTAACGCTGAAATTTCGGTTGATTTCTTTTATTACATTTTAGTTTTTGTTTACTGGCAAATAAATGGGATGGCGTATAGCTTTGTAGAAAAGTCCGCGTAATTAAGCTTTGTATGAAGATCATTTGCCTCCTTACTAGAAGTTTTTCTATTGTTTAACCTGTTCATTCACCTTTGAAGGGGTTTAACAAAACAATCAAAACTCTTGTAAACTTCGAGAGCTTATAGAGGAGTTTCCATTTGATGGGTTTCTTTAATTTCTTCGTTGCCAGAAAATCAATCATTTAGTAGGTGGGTGTCTTATTTGATCGTATCTCCTTGAGAATGTCTGATGATATTGTTAGGGCATGAGGGAAAAGTTTGACATCCACACCGCAAAAAGTTGCGAGCAGACGCTAATTACGTAGTGGCGGAAATTCATCGGGGACTTGGAAAGTCCTTGTCCTTTTTTTCTCTTTTTTTTCTTGCCATCGTGGTGTGCAAATTGGGGAAAGATGCTCATCTGGTTGTTGTCTCAAGCGCGGCAGATTGTGCAAATTTCCATGGGGGCTGTGGGCGGCTTTTATGATAAAAGGGTCGAAAAGGATGTTGATCATCATCCATCGTCTCAGACTGAAGGATATGGGGATTGATGTCTTGGCGAAAATTGACCTCAAAAGTGTCGGTACACAGAGGTAGGATAAAGGGGTTGAAATGTGAAGAAGCTTCTTCATGCGGAATTCCATATTTTAAACTTTTCAAGAAATTCACAGCTAAGGTTTATTTACTTTTCGTAGTGACAAGAGGGAAAGAAATACACTTTACTTTAAAATCTCATGCTGTTCAAATGGATGTGAAATGGGAAATCTTTTATCCTGACTTCCTACGTAGCACAATGCTCATCCATTGCCGGAAACTGAATTCCATTGTTCAAATATATTCCACCACATTGCCATTTATCGCTCATTCTCACTGTCTCTGCACACCCATCATTGACTTTTCAACCCCATATTTTTTCTGCTTCCTTTTTTTCGGGACATATTTTTTTCTATATATATTTTATAAAAATTTCATATTTACACTCACATGTCTCTCATGTTGTGTGCCATTACGATGGCATCTCTATAAGATCTTTCGTCAAACAGTGACAAGGGCATAACGATGAAAAAAACCTCTACATCCCTAAAATCCTTGGCACTGTTCACATATTTTTCTAACCCCGAAAAAATTTACTCGCTTACTTTCAGTGACAGAGACATAAAAAAATTAAAAAAAAAGAAAAGATTAAACGATAGAAAGTATTTAAACATTTTGATAAAGCCATTGGGAAAATTTGTTTTGGGATACTCTTTTGTTTGCACACCAAATATGACCTAAAATGTTTGTTGGAAATTAACCTGAGAACTTCCAAAAATTAAACCCAGACTTGTTAACATACCACAGCGTTAATCTATTCATGAATTCCAAAATATATTCAGGTGAAAATTGAAATTTAATATATACAATATACACTTTCAACAGTAATCGATGGAATTTATGTTTTATAAGGGAATATGTAATCACTTTCACTTAAATAATTAATTTTATAATATTAATAATAGCTGGTACAAAAGTTATTCTGTGACTTGGAACAGGAATATTGTGTTATGACGAGTCTTGTTGCTTTATTTTTTACTATTTTTTTTTTCAATTTGAACAGGAAATACTTCAGCTATAACACGGACGAAACGAGAAGCCTTTTGTTGACTTTCGAAACCGATCTTCGAAAGTTTTTTTTTTCTCTTGGGGAAACTTCTGTGAATGCTCATAATCTATTCATTCACAGCCGAAATTTGATTCTCTAATAGGCAGAAGGAATTCTATTTGCACAAACTGCCACTGGTTCTCGAAGATTTCAAATTTGATTTCGAATTTTGAAGTAAAACTTTCGTACAAGGTTTAGAAAATTTATGGAATACCTCGCTAAAGCTATTGGAAAAGTTAGTCAGTACTTTTAAGATGAATTATTTTATGGAACATGAATATTATAAACCTAGTTTGTTTGTTTTATTTTCTTATAACAAAGTGGAGACTACAAGAGACTCTGACATGTTGGCACTCGAAACACTTCGAAATTCGAATAGAAAATATTTCTCCCACAACGCGGATGGAACGAAAAGTGAAGTTGTGTTTGGCTTTCGAAACTGATCTTCGAATGTTTCTTGTCTTCAGGGAACTTCAGTCGTGAGTGCTCAAAGTATCTTACTTTGTTGATAATTTTTTTTAAAATAAATTAATCAGATTTCGCAATAATTTTCTTATTGAGAAAATTAAAGTGTAGGTGCAGTAACATGCTCCTGTTACGTTTAGGTATAGTGGAGACTGGGGCACCACTGAAACCATTGTGATTTTAATTTTTTAACTACTTGGATTACGACGAACATTTCTTAAGTGGGCAAGTATCCCTATAGTATGTATGAAGTCATACAGGTCTCATCCTCTGAAGTATAATTATCTAATAAGAAAATCTCAGTGTTCGGTGGTGCCCCAGTTTGCGCTAATTTTACTCCACTTTTGCGTTTTCTTTTCACAATTATTCTCTTATGTACAATCTTTATTTTTAATCAGTGTAAAGCAAATGAATTAATTAATAATATAATTAAATAAAAGACAAAGTGGCGATTGCACTGTAACATTAAAATTATCCTAAATAGGGGAGACTGGAAAAATTAGTCACGGACGGTATTAGATATTGGGATTTTATAAGTTTGCCTCAAAAAGAATATTGAGGAAACCATAATTTTATCGAAATAAACACTTCCCCTCCTATTCTTTAAAATATTTATAAATTTTATTTAAATAGGGTAACGTGTGGTATTTCGGGACACTTTTTAGCACTTTCAAATTTCAAGCAGCCTAATGACTTCTCAAATAATTTTTTTCCTTGTTGATACAAATATTTGTGTTCCTTATTCTATCCAGAAAAAGGTTCTTACCGAAAAATGTTGAAAAATGCATAATTTTTTATTCAAAATAGCAAAAAATGTAAAGAATTAAGAATGGTGTATTTTGGGGACAATTGGGTATTTCGGGACAGACAAAAATCGCTATTAAGCAAATAAATGTTACTGAGCCTGACTATTTACTTTTAAGTAGAAGGTCTAAACTTTACTCTTTCATAAAAAAAAAATTGTTTAAATTTCACTTATAAAGTGGCTTAAATCGAAAAAAAAACTCAGTACTGTTTGTGTTGACATCTGCAAAATTGACCACCCTGAAGGTTTTGTAAAAAGTGTAATGTGATTTTCACAATTCACGCGTATTTCACACTTTAAATTAAATAAAAATTTCAGAAGTTTTATGTTTGTCTGATACGCAAAGAGGTTAAAATTTCATATAGAACTTAAAAATGATAAGAAAATAAATGTTTAGAGGATTTTTTATGCGTTCAGAAATACCCATATTATGTCCCGAAAAGCATCTTGTCCAAAAATACCACACGTTACCCTATTAGGTGAGATTCTTAACAATCTCACCTACTATAATCCTAACAAAATTTCATGTCCTCCGATCGCGCTCAAACTTGGCCAAAATGTGTTTCGCCACTTCCTGATCACGAATATATGGGGGGCTAAGTTACGTTCCCGGCCGGCCGGCCGGCCGTCCGGCCGCTCTTTGGAGCTTAATAGCTCCTAAACTAAAAAAGATATCGACTTGCGGTTTTCGGCAAAGGTTAAATATCGTATGAAAATTGCAACATGGTGCATTGACCCCCCACCCCCCACCCCTCCTTCCGCCATTTTGAAGACCCCCCTTTTTTTGTTTTCTCAATAGCTCCGGCCCTATGGCATCGAGCGGGCTCAAATTTTAGTATGTTATAGCTGGGCCTTAGAGCTTTCCATCAATACCAAACTTAAGGTCCCCCGACCCCCCTGACCCGAGCTATAAGGGTCCAAAAAAATTTTCTTAAAATGGCCATAACTCCGGTTCTAATTGTCAGAATTTAAAAAATGAGGGCTTTTTGGAAAGCTCTCGTGAAATGCCACTTTTCCTTCTAACATCGCAAGTTCATAAAACCACCGCTAGGGGCGCTTTTTTTAAAAAGAAAATTTTTAAATCTTAAAAGTTAAATAACTCAAAAATTCCTTATGCAATCGGGCTGAAATTTTAGTATGTTGTAGCCGTTGATTATACCTATCAAAAAAAAAAAACCTTAAGTCGATCCATAACCCCTGACCCGAGCTATAAGGGGTCAAAGTTCGAACATTGACCGGCCTCTATCTCCGGTTCTAATTAACATACCGGCCTAAATTTTACCTTTTTGGTTTCGTCTCGATGAGCACTTTCAGATGGAAGTTCAAAAAGTCACCATAGGTGGCGCTGTGATAGCGTCAAAATTCATCGAAATTCAAAGTCACTTTTCTCAAAAACGGCATTGTGCAAGTTAATGAAATTTTAGTATGTTGTAGTCCAGTCTAGGACGTTTCCAAAATGGTGCGTATGTGCGCTGTGGTTTCAATAGAACCGGAGATATGAGGGGTCAAAGTTCACAAAATTTAAAAAATCATATCTCCGGTTCTATGTGACCGATTTTGATGAATGAGGGCTTAAACGAAAGATCTCACCAAATACTACAACTTTCTAGAACATTTGAACTTCGTGGGACCAACACCAGGGGCGCCACAGTCGAAAAACCAATTTCAATATCACATAACCTCAATTATCTCGACTGTCGCTGAACCGATTTTGATGATTACTTCGACATAATTGTAGAGCATATTTGTCTCTACATTTCGTCCATACATCATTTTCCACTCAGACTAAGCTATCACTCAGATTTTGCCGTTTAAGTGTGAAAAAATTGATTTTTCCCATAATAACGCTTTGAAATCACTCAGATGCCAATTTGACTGCCTCTACTCCACCAAGACACTTAAAATAGGGTTTTGAATGGAAAGTCCCACAAAAGACAACAATTCTTTGATTTAGTTGAAGTTCAACAAATGAACACTTGGGGCACTCTGGATGAAAAAACGAGTTAAGAAACAAAAAACCTCGCTTATCTTGGCTTCTGAGTAATCGATGAGATCATGTTCTATAGGAAAATTATAGAGTACATTCTGGTCTACATTTCACCCATATAACACTTTTCTGTCAGTTCATCCAAATCCTTGATATTTTGGTTTAAATACAAAATTTGTATAATTTCACGAATTTTATTCAAGATAACTGAATGGCGTCTCCCAACTTCAGCTCTAAATCGAATTTGCATGCACTCCGAGCTAGCTCATGTTAAGAATCTCACCTACATAAGCCGGTTAGGATTATCTGTCCCTTTAAATTTATCAAGGTCTGCCTTTGAATGCGGCAGCCTTTGAATGTTTCAATTTTTCTTTTATTTCTTAAAGCAAAACCAAGGGAACCTCACTTGAAAAAAGTGTACAAAATTTAGGAAAAAAAAGAAAAGGAAAGTTTTCGGAAAGAAAAAGAAAAGAAAAAAAAGAAAGAAAGAAGAGCAAAGAAAACAAATGAGAAATGTTTCAAAATTTGCATTTGAATTTAAAAAACTAAAAAAAAATCACAAGCCTAATCAATTCTTAATTGATTAAGTATTCTTTTATGTTGAAATTCACTGGTACAAGAGTTTAAACACTTACACTCAATCCCGGGATTAAGCACATTTTCGGGACCGTAAAAACGCGCGAAATGGCATTACGCATCGAGAAAATTTGCATACCCGCAGGGGCTTTCTTTTGAATAAATCGGCCGAAGAACGTATTTCGCGCGGAGTAAAAGTAGACAAAACAAAAAAGATTCAACTGTTTAATGGAAATGCATTAACAAACAGTACTTTTTGGCAAGAGTTATTCAATAAATGATTAGAATACATAAAAATTTGACCGTAATTAAAGTAATTAATGTTTTATTCTGAAAAGTAGCAAAATGTTTTCAAGTTTCCCGCGTCGTAAAATAGTATACATTCAGGCGTATTTCAAAAATGATTTCATAAATTGACTCCCAATAGTAGGCAAACTTGCATAATTGTATGTGCATAATTCCGTCAGGTGCATAATCCCGAAGGACTTAATGCCGGGACTGAGTGTATCTTCTAAATTCCAAGAAGAAATTTCTGGATGATATTGGTGTCTGAGGACAAAATGGCCACTTTGGTAACATCTAAAACATATCCAAAAATGAAAAGTATCGATAGTTTTGTTCTTGAGATATTCCCAATAGAGTGGATTCTGAAAGATCCAATAAATGGAGGAGAGCCCGAGGAAAATCGCAATCAATGACGAAGAGCTAAAATTCCAGTTTTTGGTCCTTATGCACAAAATGCGAAAAACTTTAAGATTGGAAAAGGACACGCTTGTAAACGAAGTACAACTCAAAAGAAGTTTTTATAACATAAATTAAAAAACAGCTAAAGAATGAAGCATTTTTTTATAATAAAAAAAGGAAAAGAAGGCAAAAAGAGAAGCAAAAATGGAAAAAAACGAAAAGAAACAAAAAGTAAAAAAAAGAAGAAAAAGAAAGAAAGAAGATGTGTACAAATTTCTTGAAGTGATGTACCGTTGAGTAAAACTTCTATTTTGTGAACTATAGTTAATATTACTAACTATTTTCTATTAATTTCGATTAACGAAATGTAATTTTAGCTTTGGGAAATAAGAGAAACATTGAAGTATTCAAAGGCTGCCGCATTCAAAGGCAGGTCACATTCCCCTACTAACATTTTTTTTATAAATTAAACGCAATGAAACATTTCGTTTGCTGACTAATTTGGCACCAGTATCCCCTAATTAATTTTCATTGTTGTCAAACTAGTAAAATTTTAGGCATTCTTTTGACGTAGCAATGAAGACGTTCAAACAACGTTTTCATGACGTAATGCTACGCCTGCAGTCAAGCGCTTGTAGGGGGAGGTGGGGCTACTTTGAGCTGTGGGGCTAGATTGTTATACGACTTTTTCGCCTATTTCCCAATGAAGCTGCTCCTTACAATTATTTTATATAGATCCACAATTATTTTGTCTATCCAAATTATATCAAGTTAAAACTCAGTTTCCATTAGAAATATGCGAAAAAATCGTATAACAATGTAGCCCCACTTCCCCCTATTTGGGAAATTTTTAAATCATCGTTCCTTTTGAGTACGAGCAAGATACACTTTAGAGTTGAAACATTAATATCATTTTAAACATAATTACAAAAAAAAACCAAATTGGAAAAATATTAATTAAACCCAATGACCACTACGAGGTGAGGTTATCAAAACTGAGCATTTCATTGGAATTGCCTGGAATAACATTAAATGTTCATGAGCAATAAGACCATCGTAGATTATTATGTTATTTCTCATTTGCCTAAAGCGGTGGATATTGAATCATAATTGTGTTAAAAATTTATCGGTTATGTTTATGATGCATTATTTCGTAAAATTTACATTTAGCATGTGATTAAAAGAGGTAATGTTAATAATTCTTTAATTAGCTTACTGAACTACCATAATGGAATTTTCTCTCATAATTGGGTGTGGAAAATTGTATTGGAAATTGTGATGAATTTGAAAATGTAAATTTCCTGAAATTAGCTCCGTATTACAATCCAAAAGTACATAAGTATAATGGATAAATTCAGGTGCAAGAAAACATAAAAATATATATTTATTCACCAAATAAAATAAATTCTTTATTTGAAATGAGATTCTTCACATTCAATGGAATGTGACTGAAATGTGATGAATGCTTTCGTACTGTAAGAAAGAAAAGTATTTCCAAAAATGTGTTTGGTGGAAAAATACGCGCGGAAATGATTCGATTTCATGTCACGGACTATTTTGACGACAGAAAAAGTTACCGCCCCGAGAGAACGAAAGTGATTTTTGTGCGACATGGTGTTTTCACAAAAGAAAAGTTGTGCAACAATGTGGATTGGAACATTGGATGTGGAAAGTATTTGGCATTGTACAAAAATAAATGACTCATGAAGAAATATCCACATAGCAAATTGATTAAAATCAGTATCACTATAGGAATTGTGGACAAATTCCAATACGTATCATTTCCTTCTAGTCCTTTCTGTGTCATTTAATCACTGGATTTTGCCTTTTTGGTGTGACTATTGAAAAAGAAAAAGTTGGATGTGAGTGAAGAATGGCAGATGATATTGCCTTAGGGGTTCGAAAATGTAAAGTCTAAATTTGGTGCATTTGGTGTTGTAGAATAGAAGGAAAGAAAATGAGAAAATGAAATGGTGTATGCTGAGTCCATTAGGGACACAAAACCTCTCTTAATAAACACTTTATACACTTTAATGTCCATCGTTTGCCAGTGAAAGTGGATTTTCCGTTGAGTTTCATTGGATTTCCTGGAGCTTTTGCAGCAAAACCCCTTTTGTTATGCCGATATAGAAGCCCAATGTGTTGGTCCACAACCTACATAATACGCTTGATTGTGTTCTGTATTACAAATTAACAACAACAGTGCTGTATAAACAACCGACAACATCTTTCTACACATTGTTGGGATAATTTAGAAATTTAAACGCTCTTGCGTCATACTTTTCCAAATTACATCCACTATATTTATTGTAATATATTTTCGTTAAGAGGATTTAATATTAGCTGGAAAATTCTTTCTTTTTCCATACACATGGTACACATTGCATTAAGTTTTTCTACAGCAACACAAAGAGCGAGGGATATTTTTTAGCTTTATCCTTATTGTGTACTCAAACATATTGTTTAACTAATCAAATTTCAAATAGCGACAAACATCTTGGGCTTTATTGATTGTGTTTTAAGAAGTTACATGGGTTTTGTAATTATTTCAAAAAGAAACCTTTGTTTTTAGTTTGTGAGTAGTTTGTTTTTAAAAATTGTACGCCCATCGGAATAAGTCTGGGTCGCTTTTAAAACTTCTGTCAGAGCTGTCAGATATTGGAAAATTCGATTAAAACTGACCGAATTTAAATTTAAATTGGTTGTTTTATTTTTTTAAGAAAAATGCTAAAAAGCAAATGCTTGTCCTTCGAAGCCTATCCCCTCAACTTTAAAGTATAACTACCTGGCCGTTATGAACTCCAACAGAATACTAAATTTATTCCCGCCAATCCGAGATAGATGTTTAAATTATCAAACTTTAAATAAATGTTTAAAGTCTACAATTTCGCGACAAAATTAAATATCTCAGAACCTTTCAAACGAGAAAAAAAGTTTCACATGAACAGCGTGGAAAAGGAAATCGTCAAACTTCTTGAAGTTATCTTTAATAGCAAAATTCTTCAAGAGTATCTTAATTTATTTAGGGTAAATTTTAAAGTGAGCTTATAAAATATAAGATGTCAACATAGTACTTTAACTACTTTAACAAAGAACTGAAAATCTTCTATTGAGATATTAAATATTTTTCCTAAATTCCCCTTCTCTGTGAGGATTTTGGATTGTGTTACTCATCTTGTCTGTGATGTTCTTTCCAGAAATACGATATTCTTAGGATTTGGTTGAGCTTAGTTCAAATACACTCTTACTATATGTTTAAGCTAGGCTTAGTCTAAGAATTGATTGATATGATTTCAATCCTTTAACGTCGACAAGGAATCTGACATGTCAATTTCTATAACGAAAGATTTTCTCTTGCGTGATCGCCCTTAATCGTCCGACCCTTAAAAGCTTAAAAGAGAAGAAGAAAAAGAAAAGGTGATAGGGGAAAATGCCCACGCTTTACACGGTCCCAAGCTTTGCAATGACTAAATTTTTCGTATGTTTTTCAATAAATTTGGCTCTTCTTCTATATTTTAAAAACCAGGGGAAAATGCATTGTTTTTAAAATATATTGCGAAGTCGTATTTATTCAGCAACATAGGAAAAATTTAGTCATTGTAGAGCTTGGGATCGTGTAAAAGCATGGGCAATTTCCCCTATTCTGTCACCTTTAATTGAAAGAATCTGTTGTTTGTACAGTGAGCGAAATTCAAATAGGGAGAGACGGACCTAAAAGGGTGGTGTGTGGGTAGTCTGTTAGTCTGATCGACCAAATATATTTTTTTGCGTAAAATAGGTCTATCAAACAACACTTTTAAGGGTAGTGACCCACGTACATTTGCGTTCGTGCGTGCACACCATCCAAAAGATTAAATTTTGGGTGATTTTAGAGCGAAATTCAAATAGGGACGATGCCGATTTTTTTTAAATAAAAATGAAAAAAAAACCTGATCAATGAGAATGATTTCCACAATTTCAACTTGATTCCTTATTTCTCATAACAAAAATAAGTCTCTTTTATGAGTCTCTACACACTAGAGAAATTTATGTCCATATGGCCTTAAGGTCTCTACACACACTGGAAAAATTTATGTCCATATTGAAGAATTTTTCCTGCACGAGCGTAGGGAATTTTCTTCAATATGGACATAAATTTCTCTAGTGTGTAGAGGCCATTACACACTAGAGAAATTTATGTCCATATTGAAGAAAATTCCCTACGCAGGTATAGGAGAAACTCTTCAATAGGCATATCTAAAACCAATTCATGAATAGTTTTTTGCTCAATTCGTTTGATTGCGCAACTGATAGCATTCTTCAGCTCCTCTATGGTCCTTCTGTTTAATACCGCTTAACTCTTGAGACAATTTCTTTTCTAATGATGCCACACAGATTTTCATCGGGATTTAGCTCAGGAGTAGTGGACGGACAATCCTATAATTTGCAATTTTTTTCTCCTGAAACTACTCCATTTCAAGCTTTGCTTTATGAATTGCTGGTCATAATTTTGCTAGAAGATGACATTACCACTGGGTTAGACTTCGGTAAAGAGCGTCAGTGTATCTTCACTGAGAAAAAAAGAGGGTTCGATTAACTTTTTTTCCTCATAACTTTCACACATTTTAGGTGTAAAAATATATCAACATTTTTTAATGTTAATTTTATATCTGTTTAGAGCGCCCACAGAGCTGGGGCAAGTGTAAATAGCCGAGACAGAGACAACTGAGCGATAACCATTTTTCTACACTTCGTGTCTCTGCTATGACCATTTTTTTTGGTAATTATTGAGGAATTACCATTTTTCGTTCCGAAAGCTCCTGGCGCTCCGAACATTTTTATTCGCGAAAAATGCATGAATGACCGTTTATTTTTAAATCATTAAACCGCCAAATTGAATATTTAAGTACATCGAAAATTGTTCATTGATAGAAAATTCTTCCAGAAATGATGAAATATGCTGAGTTTGCTATAAATTAAATCTTGGTAATATCAAAATTGTTTACAATTTTTGTGATTCTAAAATTAACACTCTAATTGATTGTTATTATTTGATGACAAATTATAAACTTAATCAATAAACCAATATTTTATTTATTAATTTAAATATTTATATTTTTATTCCTTATATCCTCAAATTGATATTTGCATTTTGTCAGGTAATAATTAAAAAATATTCTTTTTTCTGTTAATAAGCTTTAAAATATATTTAAAAATTTCGAAGGGTAATATCAAAATTCTACGGGAATCGAAAAATCCCGTAGACAGTTTTTAATAAGTTGAGGAACTTTTTTTTAAAATAAATAATAAAATAAAATAAATAATGAATAGAAAAATGTAAATTAAATAAATGAATACTAGTACTTTTATTTTTTTATGGTATATTTTTAAATAATTCACAATATCTTTACTAATACTAATCAAATGATAATAAGTAAATAAATAAGAGTAAAAAATTAAAGAAAAACATGATTAAAAATTAAATGTTTTATGCGGATTATTGCTAAATTTCAAGGAAGCAGTCTGATATTTTATATAAATTCTATATAAAACTTAACTTTTAATTAATTTCGGAGGTTAAAATCGACGCTAAGACTGTGTAAATTTAAGAATTTTACAGAAGAATATTTTATAAAAGTATTTGAAAATTCATATTGGCATTTTATGTTTATGTGTTTTCGGTTGCAGACTTTTTATTTATTTATTAATGAACTCTTTTTAGAACCAAATCGATTTTCTTTGATCCGAAAGAGAGTATAATTGGAACACTAATGAAAAGTTAGGTCAATTACATAAGCTGTCCCAGCTACCCGCTTGAGCTCGAACAATAATAAAAAGTGGACAAGACAACTTATTTGGAATTCCATGATTCTCGGTAGAGTTGAAAGTTTGTAAACGATACCAATAGACTTATGAAAGCCGCAAATCGGAAAAATAGTAAGGAATACTTGGAAATTCCCACTAGTTTTTGTTTGTTTACATTTTCCCCGCACTGGCAGAGACACCAGCTGATTAATTCTATTCCGAAAAAGCACAGACATCAGCGCCATCTTTTCTTCAACATTTTGTGGTGAATATGGATAACCATTTTTTTGGTTATCGAGGCTTTCAAAAATGGTTTCCGAAGCTTTCGCAAAATGGTTTCAGAAAGCTCGGGTAAAAATTTCTCCTGGCTCTGTGGGCACACTTAAAGGTAAAATTAACATGAAAATTTTACCCTTAAACAGATGTAAAATTAACATGAAAAAGGGTAACTTTAACCCCCAATACACCCAAAAAGGGTTATATTTACACCGATTTTGGATCAATATTGCAGGGCAAAATTAACTTTTCCGGAGTGATATTTTAACTTTTTCGGATTTCTCTCAGTGTTCAAGTAGTGTTCAACACTTTTCAGATGTCATTTTTGTTTTTAGTCGCTATCCCAGATTCATTAGAAAAATTATATTTTTTTGGTTCATACGCGATCCATTGGTCATTAAAGAATTAAAATTAAAGGGTTCCCATATTAGACATCAAAATATTTGCCGTCAAAACTTTTTATTAGAGAATCACATATAGGATTCGATAGTTAAAATCATTAAAATAAAGAGTATCTTCTTTATTCTGTTTCTTTTTATGTATTAAAAGACTTATTTCATTTGCTATAAGCTCTTAAGTATAATACAGTACACTCTCGCTCAATCGGCTCTTGTTCAATCGGGCGCAAAATTTTATTGATAATTTTCACGTTTGATTTTAAAGCAAATTGCGTGCTGTAGTTCCCCTTTATAATTGACCGCTTTCTGTGGAATTTATAATGACTTCGATGTCCGGAGCTCTCGTTAATTTGGATGACATTTTGCCCCATATGCCCGATTGAGAGAGGCTGTACTGTAAAATATTAAAGAGCATTTGATAAGCATTTCAAAAAGCATTCATTTGTAAGCCCAGATAGGGCTCACCTAAATAGAAGAATACAAACTTAGAGGGAAATTGGAGAACTGAAGGTGCCACCCATTTTTCACTTCATGAGAGTGAACCGTCCACGGCGACTGATGCTCACTCCCTGAAGACTGAGGACATTTACCTAACAGTAAGAGCCCCAAAGCAACCTTTCAGCACCCATAGGGATGGTAGGGGTTGGGCGTGTCAAAGGAGTGAGGAATTAGGATTGGTGGGTTATGGCCGTCGACTGGGTTGACATACGTCGAATAGGCCATACGCTCTACAATTCGGCCAATCCTGACAAAGCTGCCGTCCCTTGGCAGCGTGGTGAATAGTAGGAGCCCCCAGGTCGGGACCGTATGCTACCAACCTGCTCCTTTAGCCCATAACACCACAACACCAATGAATGCAGTATACCAGGAAGGCGAATTAGCCTTAAAGTTGCGTGTTACATAGAGCGCTCGAATCCATTTATCACCATGGATCGAATGATTAAGCAAGCTTAATCTCACAGTCCTTTCAACTCACTAGGCGCTGTGACCTGGTCTTTCACTAACCAGACATGGAGGCCCCGCGAGAAGCTACAACATGGGAACGTGTTATAGCTACTCACTTCATTTGTAGGGGTGACACTCCCCGGACTCAATGATTGAGAAAGTGCCCGTGAGAAGCGCGAGCCAACAGAGTAACTGTTTGGGCAAATCACATTCTTTGACGTGGGCACCCTAGAGATATGGAGATCGCCTAAAATTCCCGTGAAGAGCCAAAAACCCACAGCACCTGTTGGGGCCAATCACTGTATTTGGAGTGGACACTTCCGCACATCACTGGTCAAAGACCTACATTCCGCGTAGGTTAGGCTAGCCTCTTACACACTGCGCATTTTCTCCTAGGTAATTCCACACACGGACATCCTGTCTCCACCCGAGACCTGTCCTCTGCATTCTTCTGACGCCTTGCCAGACTGCAGTGACGAATCCCATCGTCTATGACTCTACTCTGTACTTCAAATGGGCCACATTTCCTCTGCAGAAGTTCGTTTGACCGGTACCGGTTTTCCATATATCCATGAGATTTCCTCATCCATATAC
The DNA here is from genome assembly GCF_024763615.1 of Phlebotomus papatasi. NCBI lineage: Eukaryota > Metazoa > Arthropoda > Insecta > Diptera > Psychodidae > Phlebotomus > Phlebotomus papatasi. Next base: position 70,581,152 of record NC_077222.1, read on the forward strand.
ATCATGCTTTTCTTTCGACCTTAATCATTCCTCTGATATCAAATTTCTCGTTGCTATACTGACTGAATTTCCCTTGATCCAACCAGAAATATCCATGTAAAAGCCTGCCAATAGTGTGACCTATTGGGAACAATACGTCTTTGAAGTGAACAACTTCAGTGATTTCTAATCACAAATTCTTTGTCCGCTATTATCTTCAGCACCCAGAATGCTAGATCTGCTCCGTGCCTTTGTACTCTGCGAAACTCCTGTCGCGTGTTAATTTGATATCTTCAGTGTTTAGTGTTGTCGACTCTTTCATTTAATCTCTTCTGTTGTAGTTCATTTCTCGGATAAGGATCCTTTAACGGTCCTACTGGTTATATTTCTGTTGTCTTGCATTCGAATTAGATGTCATCCGTGTAGTAGAAGTTCGCTGTATTGTAGAATGTGCTCACTGTCGAATACTGGTCCTGTTGGTTTCCAATGTGAATTCTTCTTTTCCTCCTTCAGGAACTAACTCGGTGCGTTCGGCGCTTTCGTTCCCTGTTCCCTAACTTTGGGATGTAGTGATTGTATGCATCATACACCTGGCCAGATTCTGTCCGCTTTGTTGTAATTGGATCGTACCTCTGGACCTAGGAATTTGATCATACCACTATCCCATGATTACCGTTTTCGTCATGCGAATCTTTTATCGACCGTGTGCTTTAGAGTTTATAACGTATCGCTCCTATTCTTTGAATATACCCCTCAGTACCGTTTCCTACTTATAATATTAAATAGCCTGTCATTGATAAGTTGAGATTTATAATCCCTTCGCAGTCTTGTGTAACAAAATACTATACGTGATGCTATCATTTTAATTTAGTATTAGTGGTCATGTAGTTCCAACAAGAGTCGTCTTGATTCAGAGTCCTGATTCTCGCGTAATTTTGGTATCTATCATGGTGTGAAATATGCTTCAACTTGAAATTTTCAAATGCTCGAACTCTACGAGAGAGTACTTTCCATCATCTTTAATTTCTGTCTCAATACCTAATCTTCTTCCAATCAATTCTACTTGCTCGGATAAAATCCGTTGAGTCCACCCTTTCTCTATTCCTGTCTTCCCGTTTCTTCTTTCTGGTGTTTCGCGAAATATGTTTAATTATATTCGTTTGCTCCTTTCATACATAGCAGTCAAATCTTGTAAAAGTCCCACTTACTAATTTTTCCATAAATACTGTTGAAGATTCCATTGTTTTCTCGATGCCGTTCCCTTATGTCCAGAGCACAACAACCCTTGTCCTGTAAACATGCCTTAAAAATCTCCTATGAGAGTGAGAGAGATAACCATAACTAGATCTTACTCGTTCTCATTGAAGCATCAAAAGCACGCTTACAAAACAAAAGCTAGTTTGCGTGGTAAATTATTCTACATAATGTTGGCTTTAGACTTCCGAACTTATACGTTGTTGTGTTTGGTTCATGTCTAACTCGATTATGATCTTGTTTGTGCTATGTTTATATTCACAATACGACGTTGTCTAAAAAATTTCATAATTACGATTCTGTCCGTATATTGTCATTTGTCATCTATCTCTTGTTATAGTAACGACTGTTATCACTTCGTACAACATCTTCCTTAGAACCTCATCGTATGTGTGATACCCTTACACACAGCATACTATTTCTTCATACTCCTATTAGATTCCATAAAATTTGTTTATTTCATACACAACGCCATCTATTTGCGAATCCGTGCGATACTACTTTCAACTCAAAGTTTTGAATATTTCAACCGTCAACCTAAATGAATATGTTGTCCTACTTTCTACCTGTGCACTTTCGACAGCTGAAAAAGGTTTTTCCCTCATTATCCCATGATCCTAAAAATGTGTACCTTTAATATGATTTGATTTCTGATTACTAAAAATATTGATCCCATAAAGTGTAATACAATACCACTGATTCACAGATTTGAAATTCTTAACACCGAATCTTGAATTAACGCGTTTATTTTGAACTAGACTTTACTTTCCATTTACTAAATTCTAGTGAATTACAACATGCGATAGACGTCGGGATTCTCTTTACATTAACTGTTTTACTCGATATCTCCGAGATACTGTAAAAGTCCTTTGACTATTTTAAAACCGACCATCAAAAATAACCTTCTTTTCCTTCAAGATCTGTCTAATTTAATGAATCCTCAGATACCGCAATAAATGCTTTGATGCTAGTTTGCTTACACGTCATATTGAGATATTCTTAGATAACTCCCAAAATTTTCGGATATCTTTAACATTTAACCCATCCGCATCTATCACATATTATATCTCTCGAAACCTAGATTATCCTGGATAAACCATTTCTGTACAATTGACATACGCATCTTTGCCGGAAAAGAATTTCTAGTTACTTTATTATCTTGCATAACACGGTAAGGATAACCCGACGGTCTTACAAATAGATTTCGCATATGTGCTCAAGCTTCGTGGAAGATCATACATGTTCTCTACTTGATCACCTCTTTCTCTCTCTTCATGTAAAATCCAGGACAAACTTCCTTTTCATGTAATTTCACGATTCCATATAAACAAATGATGATTGACAGAATTCAAAACGAAGAATTCAACTCAGTGACTGCTTTGACATCCACACATTAGAGAAGTTATATCTAGGTTTTTCATTATTGAAGAAATTTGACAGTTTTCCCTGGTGTCAACAAAAATACTTCCATATGGCAAAAATCGACGACCATTTATTATAGTGTGTAGAGGCAGAGGTCATTAATGTTCCGAATGACAGCGTGTTCCTATTATTCCCCATTAGATAGTTCCTTGTCTCGCAATAATCATATATCAGTCTCTAAGGAGTCACTTCCAAAATACGATCAGTCCATCTGTAGTATCTCCATGTATCGCCTGAACGAATTACGATCTTCTGTTGATGTAGATGGTTCGACAAAGCCTTTCCCAATCAATAAACTACTATATTTTCTGCGCGAGTGTTGCACAATTGAAGTAAATTTCTATTCCGCAAATGTTTTCTAAAATAAACGTCGATATGGTTACGTGTGATTATATTCCCTATCGTACTCAACCTAGATCTATACGCGATTTAGTGTCTTTATGTTACGTAGCCCTGTATTCCCGTATGTATTAAGAATCCTAAATAGACTATACTAATATTAAGACTTTTTCAAAATACTATCTAATTGTTACTGAATTCGACTTATATAACCGTAAATTACCCGTCTTATTTATCTATCATATATCTGCCATCTGAAATCCGCTTCCTTAAAGTTTGAGTTACTCCTTTTATTCTAAAATATTCCCTTTTGATTGAGATCAGATCTAAGAGCATGTAGTTGGGAAAGTTTTCAAGTTTCCCTCGGCATGGCGTCACGACATAATGTTCTTTCGAAGATCCTTCGTTTTGTCCAACATCCGATGCATATTGAACAATTTGTGAAGAGTATGGTATGCAGCTGTGTACATTCTAAAAGCATTACGCATATCCATTTATGAGGGTTTTATTGCAAGGGATAAGTTTTCAACCCGAGTATCTGACCATCTCGGAAATCCCAAGACCCGCCTAATGAGTGGTGCATATTGTAAAATTGAAAAAAACCTTTCTGTAATAATTGCAATGCTGCCGACATGTCTATTTGAAAAAATCCCAAATTCTCTTGAGAGGTTTTGAACTAATGAGTCCCTGCAATATGTTCGGGTTTCCCTAATTTGCTTATCGATCCTTTTGCATTTATTTTATGATCCCTGAATGAGGTGCTGTTTTTCGCCCCTTAACCCAAACGCATTTCTTTTGGGTCTAAGCAATTGGAAAACTCATTTAGACCATTTCCTCTAACGCATCCAATCAAGTTTGCCGACGTGTCGGGTCACTTTGTCTGCAAAAATATTTCAATATTTTATAGCCCCTATCGTAAACCTAAGTTTGTACCCTTCTCTACCAGCATTTATTTTGGGTTATATCCATACTTTCGAAAATGGATTACTCATCTTTATCTTTTTCTCTCCTTTCTTCTTATATCCCAACAATATCATATGAATTCCAATTTTTAATATTTTAATTTGTCCTTCAATTCCGTGATCGCGGTAATGTTCGTGAAGCATATGTGGTATTGATCCTTGATCGCGTAAACTTTCTGAAGATAAGTATTTAATATCAAACGTCTTATCACTTATAGATATCAATATAAACCTCTGACATTCATAATTGTGGCGCGTCTTCAATTTAAAATGTGTCCTTCTCTTTACCTTATGTAGCCTATACAACTGAAATTATAGTTTCTCCTAAGATCAAATCTATACGAATTCCTTCAAATTCCCAATTTTGATTCAATTTACAACTGCAATGGAAAATCTCATTCACACACACTTTCGAGGGCCCTCTATCACACATCAATCACACCGATCATTCATCGACACAGCTTCTAAGTTCCATTTGCAATTATTCTATGTTTCATTCGAAATGTTATAATCTTATTGCTAGATGAAATTTTTGCTTTTCATTGACCTCTTAAATCTTCCGATATTTATTCGTCATCGACCGGGTGTTAAGTATGTGATCGCCACGAAAAAATTATTTGCTAATGTTCCGAAGAGTACTTTTGCTCAATTAAGAAATATTTTAATTTAACCTACGTAATCCTACGAAATCACTTCCTTGCATACGGCCCTACAGACTTCTAAGTTATTTTGCTAACATCCTCTGATCTCGATCATAAATTTACTGAGTTGCGCACTGAACGTGGTTCTTGGAAAATCATGAAAAACTCGCGTTCGATCTATTAAAATAGTTGTCTCAAATGTAGATTAATACCTTTCCTATTAAATTGAATTCACTATGTATTTCATAAAGATGGGGTCATGGGACGTGAAAACAATTATCTATCAAAATGGGACTAATAGTGGTTTTGAAGACTATAACACAGATGCAACTAAATAATGAAGTTATGGAGGACTTGTATCCGAAATTATCACTAACGAACTTTTCATTTGTGGTCATGATTTAGATTTAGATCCATAGTAAATTTAAAACACATTCAAGATGATATTTATAATTTTTAGTTATCGTTTGCACAAATTTCCCAGCAAATCATCCCTCACTTTTCCTTTGATGATAACACGTCAAATATTTGATTGATATTATATATACTTCTATGAAATTGGCACTCATTATATCTGTAGCTACGATTGCTCAATATAAATAACTTTTTTTAGAAATTTAATTGGAATGGACTTATCTGAAAATCTTTCTCCGATGATCTCTCTGTACTAAGACCTCCATCCTCACAATTACTTTCTTGAAGAATTCCTCGCTCTTATCTTAAGGCTCCACAATCTCCTGGCTCCACAATACGATGTCTCCTCCGCGTTGGCTTAGTGATCCCGCATGGACTCCCCAGTCATCTGCAGACTTTCCTCGACAGGAATGCTCCATCTTATCTTCTTTGTTCTCGTAGTATCACTGAACTTTACACATCTCGACCACAATGCAGGATTAATTAAAGTCTTAACACAACAACTACAACAATTAATTCAACTGTTCTTTTCGCGATCCACTTTTGGGGAATGGGGATCCCACTTCTGAATTTGTAAGCCCAGATGGGGCTCACCTAAATAGAAGAATACAAACTTAGAGGGAAATTGGAGAACTGAAGGTGCCACCCATTTTTCACTTCATGAGAGTGAACCGTCCACGGCGACTGATGCTCACTCCCTGAAGACTGAGGACATTTACCTAACAGTAAGAGCCCCAAAGCAACCTTTCAGCACCCATAGGGATGGTAGGGGTTGGGCGTGTCAAAGGAGTGAGGAATTAGGATTGGTGGGTTATGGCCGTCGACTGGGTTGACATACGTCGAATAGGCCATACGCTCTACACATTTAAAATTTTCAAAACTAATAGGACTTGATTTTAGAAAACCATTTATAAAAAACTAGGGTTGTTAGAATAACACACAGATTTATTCAATAATAAACCATAAATATTTTCTATTAGAAGAACGGCATAGCTTAGGATTAATTAAAAGATTCACAACAGGAAAATAACTTTCAGAAAAAATACCCTATAGGGTAAGGGCTCATAATTTTGGACAGTCTGCTTATAAGCATCGAATTTCCAAGTTTGAAGTGCGATATTTTCAATACTAATTGACATTTCTTCTTACTCTCTTTTCAGAAGGGTTGTTTAGAAACTTAGCAAGCTATTTATCGTCTTACTTTTTATTAAAATTAATTTTAATACGTTTAAAAATGAATTGATATGTAGAGGTGACTTTGGCTCTTATTTTAGACAACTTGTTTATTAATTTGGCCAACTTGGCTGTAAATTTGGACAGCTAATCTGCCTCAATAGGATGCCCATTGTTCTTCATTTGATGAACCAATCTTACCAAGTCCTCTTCCTGTTCATATAAGGGAAACGTAGAATGTCACAGAAGCCCGGAATCTTTCCATATCATTCATTAAAGTGAGTTGACTTCGATACTCCAAGTACGTGCGGATTCGCTCATTCCCTGGCCTTTCCGGGGGCCTTTCAAGGCACTTCTCGCTAAATCTCTTTCGTAGAGATGATGCTCCTTTGTTTCTCCAGGCATTTATCTAACCTATTCATCACAAAAGCTAAAACTTCACGAAATTTCAAGAGAAAAACACCTGTCCAAAATAAGAATCATCACCTCACTGGTGAATGTCTTAAAAAATTTCCCATTTTTCACACGAAAAATATAATTCACAAGGCAAATCTCACTTCAGATCAAATGTACAAATCACCACTAACGTGAATCAACACAATATTCAATGAATATTCAATAATATCACTCAAAAAAACGAAGAAACATTGTTAGTACTTCATCACAGCTAAATAAGACTGAAGTAAACACGAAGTTCTGTCATATTTCTCGTAAGCAATTGCTCACACTGAATTTTCAACAAAGCAATTTCAACTCAAATCATATTCAAAATTTAACGTATTTAGTGTCAAAATCTTCCAAAAAGAACAAATATTTAGATAGAATTCATTATTCATCAAATATTGGAATAAAAATCCATAATTTTAATAAATTTATTTTTAGTGTCCAATTTTATCGTTAAAGTGTCCAAAATAAGAAACTGGACAAAATTATGAGCCTTTCCCCTATACCAAATTTCTGAGATAACATATCGATCAGTTTTTACTTACGGTTAGCTTTTCTAAGTGAATTTTGCGACAAAGTTAAACAGAGCTCTTCCTTTTTGGCTGAAATTCACATGAAATTATTAATTATGGAATTATTTAATACTTGTAAAATTCTCACTCTCTCTACTGTTGTTAATTTTCTCTATGCTTTTGAAACTTATAATAGTTAATCACCTTGAAGGAAACTTAGCCATAGAATTATGAACTCTATAGAATAGTTATTTTTTCTTATACAGGATTACGCTTTATTCAATAGACAACAAAGACGCATGGATTACAATATTATCTATAAATAAATTTCTTCTTATACTTTTCATATACATTTTATAAAATTTAAAATATTCTTTTCTCTAATTTTTTTGTATACGATTTTTTTCTATAGGAGGAAATGGGGCAACTTTGAATGTGGGGTAACTTTGAAATTGGAATTTTTCTTCTGTTTAAAGAACTGAGCCATACAATAATGTTACTTAAAAAAATGCAAAATTCCAATTTCAAAGCTGTTCCACATTCACACACAGTAAAAAAAGATTACAACGCTGAGAAAAAAAGAGGGTGCGATTAACTTTTTTTCCTCATAATTTTTAACAATTTTTGGGTGTAAAAATATATCAACATTTTTTAATGTTAATTTTACACCTTATTAAGGGTAAAGTTAACATGAAAAAGGGTACCTTAAATATGCTAATACACCTAAAAAGGGTAATATTTACACCGATTTCGGATCAATACTGCAGGGTAAAATTAACATTTCCGGAATGTTATTTTAACTTTTTCGGATTTCTCTCAGTGAAGGATAATCGTTGGTTTGCTCTTTTACCACGATTATTTTTGTAAAGTTACTCAAATATGTATTTCAACAAAACACTTAATCTGAAAATGTGTAATTTAAATTTTATATAATGGCAAACTGTGTAACTAACTGCGAATTATTACACAGTTGTGTCCATTTTCTTACACATTTCGTGTAAAATTACACAGTTTTCAGACAAAATGTGTACAAATTACACAAATGTGTATAAGTACACACAATTACGTGTTTATGTAAAATTTACAATGAAAATCATGATAAAGTAGCTGAAATTTTTTTTACTGTGCTGGTACCCCACTTCCCCCTTTAAACTCAATTAAATTATTAAATTAAATTAATCAATTAACACCCCAGCTAAGTCCTGATCATTAGCACATCGTAGTTTGAAAACTGTGTAATTACCTGTCAAGAAAAAAGTTGATAAATCTGTTTTTATAGATACCCATTTAATCATAAATTTAAAAAATGGCAAAATTCTAATTTCTCGAAGTTTCACTCTCCTTAAGGATATAAGTGAAATATAAGTATTACATAATATATTGTTAAATTCTGTCACGTTTGTATTGCTGCGTGGAAAAATAAGAATTGATAATAAATGGGTCTGGGACTAGGGGGTTTTATTAATCCTTTTACATAAGGTACCTTACTAACTTAATAATAGCAAATTTTCTTATTGTGTCATTTCTCAGAAGTAAAGAAATTCACATTATAGGTATTTTGTAGGGGAACATAACAGAAAAGAAATCATGCAAAATGTCCATGAGTTGTGATGAAAAATTCACGAAGAATCCTCAAATTGGTTTTGTCCCCAATACCCCAATTGAAGGCCAATCTGGGTTGATGTTGACAAAGTGGGTGGATTACATTGAGTTCTACCATGAAAAAGAATCTGTCTCTTCTATGAGGAAATTGCAAACGGACTCTGTGGAGATGCGAAAACTCATTTCCAGCTTTTATATTAGATTTCAAAGTAACGTAAAAATAACATTTTTTTCTCATATTCTCATCAACCGCATATTTTAAATTTAATTACAACATCTATTCCTCCCGTCTTTTTGCTCTCAAGTAAAATTACCGCTCTTTCCAACACTAATGAATAGATATAATTTTCTAGGTTATTTTTTTCTTTGACTCCACATCGAGATTGAATGAAATTTACGTTTATTATCCCACTAATTGAATTGCGTCTGTGATTGAGGAAGATGAAAAGTTATTTTCTGAGTTTCATTTTCTATGATTAAATTTCACTTATGGAAAATGCCAAGGATGGAAAAAGGCTTTACTCTTTGCTATTTATTTTGTCATTTAACAGTGTGTGTCCTTAATATTAACAAACATTTTGGGTATTAAACTCGGGCATGAATATTTTTGGGTAGCGAATTAGCAATTTGGTGAGCTGAGAAATAATATTGTTGAAAATCCGAAATGGTTTGTAAAATTCTATTTTGGTCTGGAAATTACTTAAAATTTCTCAGAAATATTAATTGAAAATTTTGTTGAAATGACCACTAATTTTATACATTTGCACATCAATTGGGGATCTATTTATTTTTTTTATTTTAATTTAATTTAGGGTAAGTGTGCCAAATTCCGGCATAGTTGCATGCAAGCGTCAAAGTCTCAAGTTTGAAATGTAATATTTTAAAAACAAATTGATTTTTTTATTCTTTCTTTTGTAAGAGTGTTGCTTGGAACCTTGTAAAGAGTTTACCGTCTTTATTTACTCTAAAATCATTCTTAATACTTTTTAAATGAATAAAGTTAAATTTTTTAATGAATTTCGGCCACCTTCATTCTCATAGTTCCTTGCCCTTCGGGAATTCTTCCAATATCTTTTTCACGTCATCTCGTTTGTCAAAGCTACATTTTTTGTTATTCTTTTGCATTGTATAATCTCTGGAGTACGTAAGATCTAAAAGTTCATAGAAATTCGAGGAACAAAAAAGGTGGCCGAAATTGCAAGCTGGCCGGAATTTGGCACAGTTACCCTATATTAATTATTATCGAGTCTAAATCTTTTTCAACCACTAAGAATAACCTACCACTTAGCCATACATTGACAGTGGTACTCAAACAGCGTCCACTGCCGTCTTATCACAGTGCCTACACTGCACAGTGCACAGGGTAAAATTTCCTTACTATTTTGAATGACTTATAGCATTAGTGAAACATTGCATACTCCAAATATGAAACCCCCTGTGTATGTAGAAAAATTTTCTAAAATGGTTCAAGATTTATTACAACATTTATTTGTGGTCCAACCCACAAAAATAGTAATTCTAGGCCATAGCTATTTGTATAGAGAAAAGCATCACAGTGATTTATTGGATGGAGGAATTGCTCGAGTCTCAGAATGAAATAAAATGTCTTAAATCGATGAGGAGACAAATAGGAATAAGGAAAAAAATGTCTTTTGATTTATAGTCCTTTGATTTTTAATACAATGGAACCCTCCACTCGATTAGAATTTCAATGAAATTCACATTTCTTCTTCAGTCCATTTCTGATCAATAGCAACAGATAAAAGCTCTTTTCCATTGAAGTTGATGTAAGAGACAGAGACCCTTAAGAGCTTTCTCTATGCAAAGTGCGAATAAATGGGAGGAAAATGATTTAATATCATTATAATATGATCAGAGATAAAAGAAAGATTCCTCAAAGCGTGTGAATTTTCTCTATATAAATGGATGTTATAGACAAATGAAAGGAGAATGAGGGTGAAAACCACCATTTGTCTTCGTCCATTTACACTCAATCTCTGTAGTGCTTTTGACTTTCTCCCCTACAGAAATGTCGACATCCATTGATGGTGTTGATCTTTTCTTTTATCAATTGTCCGTCCTCATCATCTCTGTCGCTCCCCATAAATAGTCTGAGGCATTCCATTGATTTTCTTTGCATTCTCTCAACTAGAAATTACTGGTAGAAATTATTTATGCGGCAGTTAGTGATAAGAGGAGAGAGTCTATTTCTTTCCCCCAAGAGTATTCCATACGAATTTCTATTGTTCTCATCAAGGCATTTTGGGGAGCATTTGGTAATTGTGAGAGTAGAGAACAATCCTAAAATCCAGACAATTGTCTCATGAACTTTCATACCACTTACAAAGATTAAATTTTCATCACGTGGAATTTACCCTGGAGACAGAAAAGAAGTATTTCTGGTTGAATTACAAGTGAAAATGGAAGAGGTTAAAGTGAAAATATCTCAAATTCTTTATCTTTCAAAGGTTTTTGAATTTGAAAGAAATTTTAGATTTTCTTTTGTCTGTGTAGTTAGAATACAAAATTTCATGAAATTTATTTAGATTATGTGTATATTTTAAACTTACCAAGGTTATGGTTTTTGCATTTAAATGAGTCACAGATCGTATTATATAAATGAATTGATACCCTTAATCTGGAATAATTGTTACCAAACATGCCAATTGTGTATTATTTAATTTTCCGTGTATTGCAATATGTTTGATAAAGTAGATTAAACAGATTAAATAATAATTAAACCTCGCATTTATTTATTTATTGGTTGATTTAGATCAACTGATTGTCTTGTGATTATCAAAGGAATTTGATATTATAAATAATTGGGATCGAAATATGATTTATAATTAATTGAGCGTGTATCTGATACTTTTTCTTTATCAAAATTATGCGAAAAATTAACAGTAATTTTGGGATTTCGCTATGTCATAAATTTTGTGTTTTACTTTGAAATTTTCCATTTAACTGAATACTTGAAAACATTCTCCCTCATCCATATCCTTTACCTCGAGTTTAATTTTAATCCAATCGTTCTATTCTATCCTGATAGTTTTAATTTAACCGTTTAGGATTATTCATTTTGCATGATATTTATCAATCTCAATATATTTCAATAAAAAATTACAACTTTCATAAATACTCTTTTGAAATTTTAATTGTAGATAGCTAAAACGCAATAATTTAAGAGCAGAATTGTGCAATTTCCCATTTAAATTTCAATTAAATGTTGAATTATGTCGGCAGATTTAGTTATAAAAATCAATACTCTTCTAGTGAAACAATTAATTGAAATTTGTTAGTGTGTTGTGCTCGCACAAAATGAGTGGCAATGAAATTATAAAGCCAATAGTTCACAAATTTTACTTTTAATGTTCTCTGAATTGTCCAGTATTAAATTTGTGTTTGCTAATTCAAAAATTTCCATTTAATAATTTAAATTTAATTGCTGAATCTTTTCAGAGAGAGCACTATATACAATCTCTCTATATTTTGACCTCTCGAAATTAATAATAATATTTATTACACTTTAGCATATAGTAATAGAATTGTTGAGCTTTGAGGAGTTGGAGGGAGAAGGCCCGTCCTGACGAAGATTCTTCTAAGCCAACACGGTTCAGCTGGGGTGGTAACTTGAGGGGTCCTATAACGGCGGCTAACTTGAAGTTACGATATCGCTATAGTTCCGTTAGACGATTCTAAATACATGTAATTAAGTAAATGTATTAATAAGTTCATATAGATGGTGTGGATTTCCCGCCAATTAAGGAGTGTTGCACCGAGGCGCTCAATAGTGACCTATACTCATTACTCCGCTATTTTGCAATATTTTTGTCGAAAAAAAATTTAAGCACTTGAAATACGTATAAACATATACCGAAAATTTGATGAAGCTTCGTCTTGCCCTTCTCCCTCAAAGGAAATCACGAAAAACAGCTAAGTTTGGGACGTTTGGGACTTTTATTTCAGGCTGCCCCCTTAAGTTTTCTGAGAGGTCGTAAAAAAATAATTATCCGTTTCGACAAATTTTGCCTTAGTCTTCCACAAGACTTTTCTAAAAATATTGTTAAAAAATGTTAAAATTGAGTAATAAAAAGGAAATGTGCCTTCAATTCCATTTAGGTATGATTTCTCATTATCACACGTATTTAAATCTTTGATCATAAAGTAAAGGGGTGGGGCAAGAGCCCCTCTGTGCCCCCCCCCATCACTACGCTCTTACTAGATAGGGTTGTAGGGTAAGTGTGCCATATTCCGGCCAGCTTGCAATTTCGGCCACCTTTTTTGTTCCTCGAATTTCCATGGACTTTTAGATTTAACATACTCTAGAGATTATACAATGCAAAAGAATAACAAAAAATGTAGGTTCAACAAACGAGATAACGTGAACTATGAGAATGGAGGTGGCCGAAATAGGGCACCAAAGCTATGTCTATATTTTTATTCATATCAAAAATGCTTTAGGAATGATTTCAGAGTAAATAAAGACGGTAAACTCTTTACAAGGTTCCAAGCAACACTCTTTCAGAAGAAAGAATAAAAAAATCAATTTGAATTTAAAATATTATATTTCAAACTTAAGACTTTGACGCTTACATGCAACTATGCCGAAATTTGGCACACTTACCCTAAATGCTTGATTAGTTATTTCGAAGGCGCAATCGAATCGGCTTCTCAGTCGGTCTTCACCAGTGCAGCGAGGAGGACGCTGAATTCGTGGTATTTTTGGAATGGGCAATATAGGGCTTAATCCCGGAAGGCTAGCGATGAAGAGTTTTATGCGTCCGCCGCCGTCTTAGCGTTGGTGATCAGCCTCTTATGATTGGCAAAGACTTTAGTTCATGACAAGAATTTTGGACACTGGCTACGGTGATAGCCAGTGGATTCCAAGTCACCTAATAAGAAAAAGGGACAAATAATCCCAACCGGCTTATGTAGGTGAGATTCTTAACGTGAGCTAACTCGGAGTGCATGCAAATTCGATTTAGAGCTGAAGTTGGGAGACGCCATTCAGTTATCTTGAATCAAATTCGTGAAATTATACAAATTTTGTATTTAAACCAAAATATCAAGGATTTGGATGAACTGACAGAAAAGTGTTATATGGGTGAAATGTAGACCAGAATGTTCTCTATAATTTTGCTGTAGAACTTGATCTCATCGATTAATCAGAAGCCAAGATAAGCGAGGTTTTTTGTTTCTTAACTCGTTTTTTCATCCAGAGTTCCCCAGGTAGTCATTTGTTGAACTTCAACTATATTAAAGAATTGTTGTCTTTTGTGGGACTTTCCATTTAAAACCCTATTTTAAGTGTCTTGGTGGAGTAGACGCAGTCAAATTGGCATCTGAGTGATTTCAAAGCGTTATTATGGGAAAAATCAATTTTTTCACACTTAAACGGCAAAATCGGAGTGATAGCGTAGTCTGAGTGGAAAATGATGTATGGACGAAATGTAGAGACAAATGTCCTCTACAATTATGTCGAAGAAATCATCAAAATCGGTTCAGCGACAGTCGAGATAATTGAAGTTATGTGATATTGAAATTGGTTTTTCGACTGTGGCGCCCCTGGTGTTGGTCCCACGAAGTTCAAATATTCTAGAAAGTTGTAGAATTTGGTGAGATCTTTCGTTTAAGCCCTCATTCATCAAAATCGGTTACATAGAACCGGAGATATGATTTTTTAAATTTCGTGAACTTTGACCCCTCATATCTCCGGTTCTATTGAAACCACAGCGCGCATACGCACCATTTTGGAAACGTCCTAGACTGGACTACAACATACTAAAATTTCATTAACTTGCACAATGCCGTTTTTGAGAAAAGTGACTTTGAATTTCGATGAATTTTGACGCTATCACAGCGCCACCTGTGGTGACTTTTTGAACTTCCATCTGAAAGTGCTCATCGAGACGAAACCAAAAAGGTAAAATTTAGGTCGCTATGTGAGTTAGAACCGGAGATAGAGGCCGGTCAATGTTCGAACTTTGACCCCTTATAGCTCGGGTCAGGGGTTTTAGATCGACTTAAGTTTTTTTTTGTTTGATAGGTATAATTAACGGCTACAACATACTAAAATTTCAGCCCGATGCACAATGGAATTTTTGAGTTATTTAACTTTTAAGATTTAAAAATTTTCTTTTTAATAATAGCACCCCTAGCGGTGGTTTTATGAACTTGCGATGTTAGAAGGGGGAGTGGCATTTTACGAGAGCTTTCCAAAAAGCCCTCACTTTTTAAATTCTGACAATTAGAACCTGAGTTATGGCCATTTTAAGAAATTGTTTTTGGACCCTTATAGCTCGGGTCAGGGGGGTCGGGGGACCTTAAGTTTGGTATTGATGGAAAGCTCTAAGGCCTAGCTATAACATACTAAAATTTGAGCCCGCTCGATGCCATAGGGGCGGAGCTATTGAGAAAACAAAAAAAGGGGGGTCTTCAAAATGGCGGAAGGAGGGGTGCGGGGTGGGGGGTCAATGCACCAAGTTGCAATTTTCACCCGATATATAACCTTTGCCGAAAACCGCAAGTCGATATCTTTTTTAGTTTAGGAGCTATTAAGCTCCAAAGAGCGGCCAGCCGGCCGGCCGGGAACGTAAATTAGCCACATATATATTCGTGATCAGGAAGTGCTGAAACACATTTTGGCCAAGTTTGAGGTCGATCGGACGACATGAAATTTTGTTAGGATTATAGTAGGTGAGATTGTTAAGAATCTCACCTAATACTTCTTCAGTCTTGCCCAGAACTTTCGGTCCTGTGAATATGGACACTATCCAGTGATCAACTAAACTAGGTTGTCAGTCGGCCACTGAAGTAGGTCCATATCTTGAACCGAAAACCCTTTGCAAGATTGAAGAAGTTTTTTTTTTATTTTTGAAGTGACTTGGAATCCAATGGTTATCACCGGGGAGTGAGTCCCTATCTATGCGTGGGTCCCGGTCAAAATCCCGAACGCCAAAATCCCGAAAGCCAAAATCCCGAACGCCAAAATCCCGAAAGCCAAAATCCCGAATGGGCCAAAATCCCGAATTCTTAAAAGTGTCACAGCTACTCTCACGATTGTACCCGCGCTTGCAGGAGGCAAAGGGAAATCTTCTGTGTCTTAGAAAATTAATCTAAACATTTTCCTCCATATAGTTTCACCTCTTTCAGGATTTTGAAAATTCGGGATTTTGGCTTTCGGAATTTTGGCCTTTTCGGGATTTTAGCGTTTGGGATTTTGGCTTTCGGGATTTTGGCTGCCACCGCTATGCGTATCAAGTCAGTTCTTCATACAATTAATTCGTCTTATTTTAGAAGTTTCAATGGTTGAAGAATGTTTTCAATGGTTTCAATGGTTTGACAGTCGTAGAAAGCACTTTTTTAAACAATTTCCGACAAATTTAGACTTGTTAGAGAAGTTTAGGTATACCGAATAAGATTAAACCAGTTCCAATAATGGAGTATTGATTTTGTTTTAAAACATAACAGAATCCATTTGGTCCTAAATGATATTCTATTCAACGTTGGGCAATCTTAAAGACCATCTATACCTGATTTAGATTGGATCTTACGGAGCTGCTTAACAAAAAGGCGCAATTCAAAAGAATTTGGTAAAACTATGGAATTTCTTCAGAACACAAAGTTATCATACTATGGGACGAGTCTTTAAAGAACTTTATAAATCCGAACAAATTATACAGAATTGCTGGAAGCCAAATATCTAAGCTACAAAGTAGGTAAGTATTCTACAAATCTATAAGTATTTGCCATAATTTTAAATTTAAACTTGTTGCAAAACTAAATTTGCCTTCTCTATTCAGGGGCTCTAATAGTAATTGTGAGTCAATAGGCATTTGATATTGTAAATTTTCAATAGGTTTCAGGGAAATTTCCCATTTATCGCGCTATAGGGTTAGCATACGAAATTCTATATTGTATGGCTGGGAATGTGACCGTGGTTTTCCATGCCATGTGCATGAAGCAACACTTTGCGTGAGTTAGGAATAATTGATGGTAGCAAATTCCCATTTTCCCCAATTCGTAGATTGGCTTCCTACCCCAACTCTCCATATGTATAATCCATTTCGTACAGGGAGACACTATGCCAAGAAGAAGGTGGTATACCCCAAAACACGCAGCCTAGAAAGGGATGATGATGATCTGAGAGAGTGTAATTGCAAATAGCACTGAAATGTTGTGTTCTGCAAACTCCCAAAGACATCGTCTTGAAACATGGATTATGGATTATTTGTGTGGAGTTGATGCTTCAATAATGCAAACAAATTTTCTTCGTCAATGTTTGTAGACAAATATATTGAAATACTTATTTAAGGCTATATTGCCTGTCAAGAAAGAAGGAGAATAATATAAATCCCCCACAACATGTAATAAATTGATTCAAAGTTATAATACTCAAATGAAATATTGTCTTCTCAATTCACATTCAAATAAATTTGCATGCCATAATCTATAATGCTCAATGGATGCTTTATGATATTTGACATAGGAAGCTCTCTTGGGTACTACAATCATTCTTTTCCTTAAACCAAATGATGTAACCCAAGTTACATGGAAAACTTTATTGGTGTGGCGGATAAGGATGAAAAAAGTTCTTGAGAGTATTCAACTGCGAATATGCGTAGAGTGGATACAGCATGAAGGAAAAGTCCACCATCATTCAGTGTTAATTTCGGAAACAATTTGACTTTATCGCACCATTTGCCATTAGGTACGATACCCATTTCCCTTTGACGCCTCGTATGCTCTCCGGCACTTTTCTTCGCTGACGATTGATGGGACACCAGAGGGACTTTGTCAGAAAAGGCTCCGAAAGCACTGTGTATAGACCCAGGGAAATGGATGAAGGTATGCTCTCAAGCTTATCACCGAGAAACTCCACAGCAAAGTCAATTAATTGAAATCTACTCTACTTCATCTCACGAAATCAAGGCGAATTGATTAAAATTGATTGGTATTTCTTTGCTTTGTACTATTTCCATTTAATTCTTTAATTTCTTCAATTCACTCCATTAACAATTCAAAAATTATTTCATCTGCTAAAGTTAAATACTTAGTCGTAGAACGATTTCGCACTCCCTAACAACCAATAATGAGATAAATGTGATGAGATTGAGGGTGTTATCAATCAAATATAATCAATTACTAAATTGTATAGGAAATTGAACATAAACGAAAGGGAAAAGATTTCACTGTTTGTTGGAATGTGTGAGTTCTATGACAAATCTTTCCAAGTTGAAAAATAACTTTACTAAGATAATGCAAAACTCATTTTCAGCAAATATTTCAGTGCATCTAAAGGTTATATTATAGTTTTTCAAAGATGAGAAATAGAATTGTTTTACTCTTTGGCTTGTAGATCTGATTAGTGGATGGATAGTTTGGTGGTCAGAGGGGAAATGATAATTAAAGGGAAAAGAAGAATAATCGATATCTTTCGGGAAATTAATATAAAATCTTAGTGAACTGGAGGTCAAATAAAATAAGTTTATTCCTGGAAAACAGGTTGTCACAGACAGATAAACCTTTAGACATCCTTTTCTTAAGATTTATTTGTAAAATAAAGCAAAACTTTGATATGGAGAGAAGAATTATATACATCAGATAAGTGTCACAAAATAGAGGAATTATAAGGTAAAGTAACCGCTTTTTCGCAAATTTTATTGGAAAGTGAACTTTAAGCCAATAGAAAAAGGTGAAAGTTTGCTTACAGTGGCGCTCGAAATAATATAATATAACAAAATAATATAACGAAATAATATAAAGATTCACCCCTGCAAACCCTTTTTTCACCCCTATGATTTTTCTCAATTCATTGAAATAACCTTAAAGGAAAAAAGTTTAAAGAATTACCAGAAAGCACTGTTAGAGTTTTAGAATGATCATGAAGGTCGAAGAAAACTAAGTTAAAGTGCAAAAATCGATAGTCCATAACGTAGGGGGAAGTGGGGCTACTTTGAGCTGTGGGGCTACATTGTTATACGATTTTTTCGCATATTTCTAATGGAAACTGAGTTTTAACTTGATATAATTTGGATAGACAAAATAATTGTGGATCTAAATAAAATAATTGTAACGACCAGCTTCATTGGGAAATAGGCGAAAAAATCGTATAACAATCTAGCCCCACAGCTCAAAGTAGCCCCACCTCCCCCTAATAGAATATTTGAGGATGTCCTATGGACCAATAATTTAAAGTGAAAAAAAAAACAATAACTATCCAGGATTTTCAAAGTCAACTAATTATTGGTTTCTTGGAGGTCTTCTTCTTTCGTATGATAATAACAACAAAATATAAATGAGACAGAATTATTAAACATAAGAACTGATAACTTTTTTCCAGTTGTTTGGAGGTGAAAAATTGTGTATGCACTAAGAGAAAGACTCTGTAGGACCGTCTTCAGACTAGAGGTTTAGCCCAGTTCCCGAGGGTCTCAAAACCCTAAACAGTAACCGATTTTATTGATATTTGAAATTATAATAGGTCATTTGCCCTTAATAATCAAATCCTAGGTCAAAATTTTCCAAAAAATCTTGACTGGTAAGACATTAGAGAAGTTAAGCCATATGGATAATTCTTAGGTCTGAAGCCCGTATAGGGGAAAGCGCTCATGCTTCGTACGATCCCAAGTTTCGTAATGACTAAATTTTCCAATGTTACTCAATAAATGTAATTTATCGCACAAATATTTTAAAAACTATGGAAAGGTGCCCAGTTATTAAAATATATTTTGGAGTCACATTTATTCAGAAACATAGGAAAATTTATACATTACAAAAAGCTTGAGATCGTACAAAGCATGGGCATTTTTCTCTATGTGGAATGTTTGCCAAGAACTTTAATTTTTTCACGAATGTAGGCAAAATGTCAGTGCGTGTATCAGTATTGTTGTTTTATAGTAGTAATGGCTACAATTTTACCTCATTATTTCTTTCAATGATTTAATTTGTTTATCAAATCTTCAAAGATCCTTTAGAACAGATTACACGAATATTTTAATTGTTTTTACTTATTGTTTGCTAAGAAGTATATCGGGATAGAAAATCGAAGCAAATAAATGTTAACGATATATTCGAATTCAAAAGTGGATTTTTATATGCTTTGCGAATTACAAAAGCTTAAATTAAATAGTTTTATCCAAAGGGAGAAAGGGCTACTTTGAGCTGTGGGGCTACATTGTTATACGATTTTTTGGTCTGTTTCTAAATAAAGCTATGCTTTACAATTATTTTCTATTTATGTCCACAATTGTTTCGTCCATCCAAATTACATCATGTCAAAACCCAGTTTATTTTAGAAATATGCGAAAAAATCCTATAACAATGTAGCCCCACAGCTCAAAGTAGCCCTTCCTCCCTCTATGTTCTTCGTAGAAATGGCGCATAAAAATTATCCTATATAATAAAACCATTTTAATTAGCTCTCAAAGCACACCTTGGATATATAACCTTTTATGGACGATTGGAACACCGGTGTCCCATAAAGAAAATAATTTTTCCTGACTACCCAAAGTTATTTTTTCTTATGTTTGTACGTAATTGCAAAGTAGAAGGTTGAAGTAATCTTGAATATATTTTGCAAGTCTCCAGCTATTTGCTAAAAGTAATTTTTTTGCTCAAAAATGACGAATTTTTAAATTCTCATAATGAAAATTGATTTTAAATATTTTTTATACTTCTAATTTTTTTTAAGAAAAACCGTTTTAGAAAAAAAACTACAATACTCAAACATAATATTTTTCATTAGAGTGAATATTTTCATTCATTGTTATTGTCAGAAAAATTACTTAAATTTTTTGGGCTATTTTTGTCCCTATCGCTCATAAAGGTAAAAAATACACCGAATCAGACTCTGTTGGATTTTCTATAAGGCTAGATGTAAGATCTTTTACTAATTTTGTTTATCGGTTTCATTTTTATTGCTGATTTTCGATCAGCGAAAACTGTCTCGTCATTAAAGGGATAAACTTAGAGAATAGCCTAAAGTTTCTTTGTAAGGCTTAAGCCTGAATAAAATGGTTATTGCTATTATTAAATTATCATTGGAAGTTTAATCCTTTTCTTTTCTTTTAATATAATGTTCAAATAATCTTTAAATATATCTAATTTTCTAGGTAATTGTTTTGAATTTTGTAAAACAAACAATTTTTGCCAAAATTTCTGAAATGGGACCACTGCCACTGGTAATTAATCCACCCCATGTCTCTATTTTTTTAGATGTATATTAAAAATGAATGATACTTCAAAATATACATCAGCAATATTCTGCAAACAATTCATTCATACAGAAAATTAATCAATTTAGTTCATAAATAATTAAAAAATTATTGTCATTGTCTGAAAATTTCATAGCATTGTATGTATTTCATCCATTTCACCATTCGTTATCCACTATAAAGTCCTCATTTTGAAAGTATTAATAACTATTAAAATTAATAATATCTTTTGTATACATTCTCTACGGCTTTAGTGGTTTTATGCAATGAAATGTTGGATGGATTTAGTGGATGGGTGTGTCAATACAATAATAAATTCTTCTCTATAGATACAATGCACTTTCATATTACTATAAATGGTTTTAAAATTACACAAGAATTCACCAACACAGGCGGGAATCCCTTGCAATTTCATATGGTTCATTTCAAAGGGAAGTCCCACAGCAGATTGCTGAACGTCTTGCCACGGGAGAGATTACATTGTTATCTATCAATTGTAGAGCAAAAGTTGATGCAGAGTACCTTCTTTCGTACAAAAGCAATATTTACTGAGCGAGAGAAGAAAGCTTGTGTTGAACAAATAGAATTCCTATCGAAATTCCATGTGAATGTTTCTGCGGTGCTGAGGTGCTTTTTATCCTCTCAGGAATGTGCTGTGGTCCATGACAAGAGACCACTTGAGGCACTCACTGGATGATGTATGAAGTTGACATAGTATGATGGTGCTGGATATGCTAATTTGCTTCTCATTCTGATATCTTAATTGTGTTGACTGAGTAATTTTGCGGATTTAATTTAAAAGGCATTAATTTTTGTTAAAATGAACTTCTTCAATTTTATTTATTTTCCATATTCAATCTGTTCCAAATATGATCCATACAAATTTAATCTGTTCATATTCGTAAGATAATTATGACAAAAAGGGGATTCGTAAATAAAGACATGGAGAAGCAAACACATTTTCTCAATTTTTTTTCAATACATCATAATTTTTGAGTGCTAGCTTGCTTTTAAGCATATATTTAAAAGTAAATGTGAAAAATATTTTCTGAACATTCATTTTAAAAATTCACCCGTTGGGACCTAAATCTTCAGAGACAGACTCTTTTGAGAAAACAGTGTATGTAGAAGTCACGATTACTCATAGTATTCAACAGAAGTAAAAAATCAAATAATTACTGTAAGCTTTATGAGTTAAGCTCGTGCTTGAACGAATAATTTTTGGTATAAAGTACCATTCTCATTGTAAATTACACTACGTTTCGTGCTACAAAATAAGTAGTAACCAAGTGAAATATAAGTATTTAGTTCAAAATTATCTTATCTAGGAAAATGTGCAAAATTTCAATAAAAGCGCTTCACTAGTTCTTTTTCAAGAAATATTGACTACAGATAACAAAAATTGAGTTCTAATAAAAGCGTTTAAATTTGACGCTGACCACTGTCAGCTCATATCAACAGAAATTTCTAAAGGTTTAAAGGTTCTAAAGGGTTCTCAGTTTTTTTTTTTTTTTTTCAACAACGATTTATTTCTAAATTATATTTATAACATTACAAAATTTTTAACAATAAAATTAGTGTTCAGTGTTACTACACTTTTCAACTTTAAACAATATTCAAAAGTTTTAACATGAATTTTACAAGATTTGATTTATAAAAAATAGTGAAGAAGAAAATTAGGAATAAAAACTTCATAAACTGTATTCTTATAAGAATTAAGACGAGGTGGAGTCCATAACCATAAGATCTTGTATAATAGGGTGCGCACTACTGTGACATTTTTCCTGAAAAGTCGTTGAAATTTTGACAACGAGATGATCAATAGTTTCGATTTTTGCTATTTCGTGTAGCCAATGTGTAGGAGTGAAAATAGGTAAATTTAGTATTAATCTCAAAAATTTGTTTTGTACAATTTGAAGTTTAGAGATGTGTGTCTTAGCACAATTTCCCCAAACTGGGCAACCATATAAGAGGAATGCTCTGACAATGGCTGTTAGAACAAGCATTTTATTTTTCTCTGAAAGTTTAGATTTTCTATGAATTAAAGGATAAAAAATTTTGATGCATTTTATCGCTTTTTCCTGGGAATGGTGGATATGCTCTTTCCAAGTTAAAGTTGGATCAAAAACAAGGCCAAGATATTTTAAACTACAGGACCATTGGATATTTTTATTTTGAAAAGTTATTGGGCGTTCTGGCTTAAATTTGGCAGATTTCCTTTTTGTAAAGAAGATTGACTGCGTTTTGTCGGCATTTAACTTTAGTTTCCACTTGCTGCAATAATCAGCAAATTTCTCAGCATTAAGGGTTAGCAAATTTATGATTTTGTTTGGATTCTTCGAAGAGTATAAAATTGCCGTATCATCTGCGAAAAGAGAAACATGGCAATTCTTGAATATAGATGGTAAATCATGTACAAAAATGTTGAATAAGGTAGGACTGAGGGTACTCCCTTGAGGAACACCTGCTGGAATTAGTTGCTTAGACGATAGGGAATCTCGAACTTTAACTTGAAAAGAACGATCAATAAGAAAAGAATGGATAATTTTGATTAAATAAAAAGGAATTTTGAGCTTAGACATTTTATAGATCAGGCCTTCATGCCATATCGTGTCGAAACACTTTTCCAAATCGAATGACAACATTCCTGTAGACTTCTTATCTCGGAAAGATTTCGAAATTATATTTTTCACTCGAGTTAACTGGTGAACAGTGGAATGATTGGGCCTAAATCCAAACTGCTCCTTGGGAATAATATCTTTGCTATCAAGAATTAGCCTTAGGCGATTAAGTAAGACTTTTTCAAAGAGTTTACCTAAAGAACTTAACAAACTGATTGGTCTATAACTAGTTGGATTTGAAAGATCCTTCCCAGGCTTTGGGATAGGTACAACCCGAGCTTCTTTCCATGCTACTGGAAAATATCCCAATAAAATGCAGGAACAAAAAATTGAAGTTAGGAAATTTATGGCATTCAAAGGTAGATTTTTGATCATTTTGGGAAAAATACTGTCTGGACCTGGAGCTTTTCTGGGTTTAAGTTCCTTTATAAGTTCACGGAGCTCATTGGTGGTAGGTAAGTCAATTTCGGATGGATCAGATTTTATAAAATCTATCATTTTAGCATTCGCTTGGACCATATTTTCGAGCCCAGGATCAGTTTTGGTATTTGATGTTAAATTGTGTGCACTGGCGAACTGTTTACCTAAAATTTTGGCTTTATCTGCATCATCTAGAATGCAGGTGTCGTCAACTTTTAATGGCGCAATTTGAGAGTTCCGGTTCTTAAGAGATTTGGTAATTTTCCAGAAATCTTTGCTGTTGTTTTTAAGTTTGAACAATCGGTGGTTCCATTGCTTATTTCTATGTTCTCTAACTTCATTTTTGATAAAACAATTCCATTGATTTAATTGTTGCTTAAGAAAAGGATCACGAGTTCTTTGCCAACGAACACGCAAAGAATTTTTGTAAGAAATGTAATTTAAAATATGATTCGGCAAGGGTGAATGAAATGATTTACTATTATTAACAAAAGGAATGGTTTCTTTAGAAGCTGACAGGACTATATCAGTGAACGAATTAATTTTAAGGTTTATATCATTTTGCGTAGAGATAAGACCAATCTTAGAAGGAAACTTCTTTTGAACTTCAGAACATATAATTTTACGAAATTTACGCCAATTGGCTTTATCGAAATTGAAGCTGCTGGTGCTGGTAGTTGGATTAGGGTTTAGTCCGTAGGAGTTTAGAAATATTACAGGACGATGATCAGATGATAAATCTTGAGCGGTTTGAATATTTTGGACAAGCTCTGGATTATTTGTTAGACATAGATCCAACGTAGAAGTAGTATTTTTGTTAGCCTGGTGAGGAAAAAAGGTAGGGGTTGATGGAAATAAAATAAAGAAGTTCCGGTCAATCATCTCCTTGTACAAAATATTTCCAGCGTTATTAGCTCGAAAACAATTCCAATAGCGATGCTTAGAATTAAAGTCTCTGCATATAATGTAATCCCCCCGAGTCGAGGTCAGTAATTGAATATCTCTTTTAAAATCTGTCAATTTCTGAGGAGACAACTGAGTCCCAGGAAAATATGCAACATAAATTGTAAATATCTTATGCCCAAAAATTTGAATTCCAAGTACCTCTATAACTTTAGTGTTAGGCACAGGTAATACTTTATGTCTTATGCCTTCTTTAAGAATAGCAGCAACGCCACCACCAATCTTCAAATCTCTATCATTCCTATAAATAGAGTATCCTTGCAAGGTCGCTGAGTGTTTTGGACTCCACCAGGTCTCTGAAACAAGAGCAATATCAATATTATTATGATATAAAAATTGAGAAAATTCAGATATCTTATTAGAGATGCTCTGGGCATTCCAGAACATGATACTTAGACATGGTTCCTGGTTAGTCATTCAGGTATTTGACAGTAATGGTGAACATTAAGTCCAGTTGTTCACTCTTGCTCCTGCACCTCCTCAGGCCACTGATGAGCTCTTTGGAGATAGCAAGGATCTCCAGGGTTCTCAGTTTATTCCAGAACAATTAAAAAGAATGAAATTTTTCGAGATTCGAAGATCTCAGAAAATCTCAGAAACTCAGAAAAAAAAGATCGCAGAAAGCCCAAGCATACACAGAAAAAAAATATTTCGTAAAATTTTTAATAAGTTTTTGTGAATTCATACTGAGAATTTACGAAACGTTTTATAATGAGCATAATCTTATAGGAAATTTACTGCTATACAACATTGCAGAAAACTATTTTCCTCTATCTCGAAAGAAATGTGATTTTCGAATGATTTTCTTAAAGTCGATTTTGCGAAGATTCTCTGCTGGGGCAGATTTTGTCAGTCTTCGGATAATTTGTGACGTTTTACTCTCGCAAACGTTAAAAATATCAAATAGACATATTTTTATAGGAAATTTATTCCTCTACAACTTTGTCGAAGATAATTATTCTCTATCTTAACGAGAAATGTGCTTAAATTGAGCTAATCAGTATTGATATTTTCTGTAAACCAAATATTCCGAAAATAGGGCTCAAAATTTCATTATTTATTATTTTACATAATCCTTCCTCGAATCCCTTGAAACTTTGTAAGTTTAAGAAGATTCATGAAGCCTATCTATAATAAAAATTTCAAGCCTCAGTTTCTTTTATTTTAGAAAATAGTGAATATTGAAATTTTCGTTTGACAAATTTTGCCCCAGTCTCCCCTACTTTTTTCACTAAAATTTTTCGTAATATGATTACTTAACGAGCATTTTTTTTGTTTTTTTTTTACAAATATTTATTTGCAATTGTTCGTAAACAAACAAAAAGTGTTCGTAAAATTTTGTCATTTGTTCGTAAAGTTTTGTCAGACAAACAAAAATGCACGAACAAATATATGTTAGTAAAAAAAAACAAAAAATGCTCGTTAAGTAACCATGTTAAAAACAAAATTTGTGTAAAAGTACAAGGTTTTACAAACTTATTAGTGGATTATAGGAGTCACGAGCGTTTCTTAAGTCCCCAGCAGAAATTCACAAATAAACATTTTTAACGATATATTCTTTTTCTGTGTAGGTTAGAAATTGCATACTTTAATTGTATTCATGTAAATTACTGCAAATTTGTTTTTTTTTAGAATGAATGTTAATTTCTAAATCACTAAAATAATATATCATTCATTGTACATACCTCCATCCTGAATAATCACACTGAGCTGAAAATGGAGAAATAATTTTGTCGACGGTTTGAACCACAATATTTGGTTTCTCACACTTGTGACACCTTTCACATTGTCTCGTGAAATGAAGAGGAAAAGCTCGTGGTGAAAATAGAATCGGAAGCTTGGTGAAACTCCTCCTAGCTCTTACTCTTATCTCCTACCCTTGCTTATAAGCCAAATCCACCAGAATGGGGAAACCATTCGTACCCCATCTTCCTTTTTCCGGGTTTCAAATGAAAGCCTTGGTGTGAGATGTGAAATGGCATTTTGGATGGTTAACTTACAAAAGAAAGTACTTTGTTTAGTGTCTTACCATTTCTCCCTAGAAACGTGTGTGTGTGTGTGTGTGATGCAAGGTCGGAAAGCGCGGGAAGACGTGCGAGAGATCTCCAAAAAGCATTAACACAAGACACAGGACTGATGGATAAAGTAGAGAAGTATCATTGAGTTTTAAAAGTGGTGCGAATGGCGTTGAAATGAGAAATGACACTATGGGGGTGTGATGAAATTTGTGCCAGTTCCACACAATACCTAGCCCTCTACCACAATTTACATTGTCTCGCCATCACTTCCATCTCTTTGAGCTGCCATGTGGCATCCATTCTTCAACATTGCCACGGTCCTATATTGCCACGGTTCTCGCGTGAGGAACGATGTTGTATTGCATGTCGTGGGCTATGAGACACGTGGCACAGAATAAATGACTGAGTTGAAAAGATATGTACTTTCATTCCTAAAAGTTGAGTCTCGAACTAATGGTACAACTAAATTCAGGAGGTATGAATGATTTTTTAACCTCCCGGCGAAACTGTATTAGGGTGGAATAACCGGCTATCGCCATGTTTAGGAAAAAATTAAATTCATTTAATCATAACTTTTGAATCCTTGTTACAAGATAAGTCAAATTTGACACAAAGTTACTTAGATGTATTGGCTCTAGATACGTGAAAACAATAATCCTAGAACATAACGCTGGACTACTTAAAAAACTGATTTTTTATTAATAATGCAAAAATAACCATTTCGTCGCCACTTTTTACCACTTTTCGCCAGTTTTGTAAAATTTGTAAGCACTTCTCGCCACCCACTTGAAAAGAACCACACTCGGTTATTTTAGGCAATGCTATGAAAAGAATACATTCACCATTTTTTTTCCTTGTGATCACTTTATTATTACTCTCTTTAAATGATTTTTCTTCACTTTTATTTGAGAAATCAAATTATGGGGCTTTTGCAGAAAGTAAACAATGCAGATTTGACAATTGAGAATGTACGAAGTGAAGTTAGCGTCGCCTATTGAAAAGATATGGCGACAGGTGGTAAAATTAATTCCAGAATATTACCACTTCTCGCCATGCCTCATTCTTATACAAAAATAATATAAAATGAAATATTAATTGACTAAATACAAATTTTATGTATTCCACAAGTGCAATTAAATATTCAATAGACAAATTATTTACCCAAATAGGTATTTTGGCCTGATGAAAATTTGACGACACTTAGTACATTTGGTAAGAAATGTTGGATTCGATGCACTTGCTTAAAATATTGCTTTAAAAAGTGATCATAATCGTGAATCCAAAACGAATAATTATTATTTTTCGATTCTATGCGTAGAAGCAGAGACAATACAAAAAAATTGCGACTCATTTATTTCATAAATTGCGAAAAATAGCGATTTCAATGTAAGTGGCGAGAAGTGGGGCACTGGCGAGAACTGGTGATTCCACCCTATATTTGGAATACTAAAAAAAATTACTTTTACAGAAAAAAATATTTATAAAAAATGAACACAACACATTATTTGATTTAAATTCTGGGTAAATAATATTCATTTACCAAAAGATTTTTAAAAATGATGTTAAGTGCCGTGAACTGCTTCAACTTCTCTTAAAGGTGTTCTTAGGTATCAACATCAACCAAATAATTTGAATTCTCGTGATACCTTTTCCAGTACATTAAGTCACTAATTGAAAATTTTGTACAAATAGCATGAAAGTTGAGCATAATATTGGCTCAAAATACGAAAACATTTGGTCCTGATACACCCTTGTGTAAATACGATATGAACGTGGTACTTTATCATCATCCTCCAAACGATATTGAATTGTGGTATGTATTTTGCATATTTTGATTCTTGACACCCCAAGGGATCATATAATGCCAGATTTTAAAATTCTAAAATTTCAACCAAAAATTATGGAGTTTGTGCAATTTTCCATCCTTTTGTTAGCAGCGTAAAGACAAAACGGTAAGAGATATAGACTTCTGATGTTTGGTGATCCCCTCCCCTATTATTGCTTTCCTCCGCAGAATATTTCTAAATCCCATCCTCCATTCCTCATTATTTCCTCCCAAAATTATGTTTATTTCATATCTTTTCGATAAGGAGGCCTGTAACCTAGGGCCCAAATAGACTCAGGCTGATCCTCGAGAATATTTAGCCTGTAAAATTTGACAGTAAAGATTTATCCCAAATTTTCATACACTAAGGGCTCAGGATCATCGATTAGAAGTCCTTAGCATAAATTTCCTTTATCTAATCCTTTACTGCCAAATTTTATAGGCTAAATATTCTCGAGGATCAGCCTGAGTATATTTAGGCCCTTAGGCTTGCACCTCGTTTCACAGTATTCTGCTTACAAAAAATCGCTTTGGCAAACCTATATCGACGACAATCGCACGTCAAAATGTCTACATGAAATGTTAAAAATCCATGCAATCAGTGCATCCCAATCGAAAAAAAAAAGTAAAATAAAATAGATAATCGAATTAAGGTGTCCGAAATTATATGTGACGTCAAAACTGACGAAGGAGAAAAATAATTAAAGTATTGGCCAATAAAAATTGATTGGTTTTGTCGTCTTGACGAAATACCGAATCAAAATACTAGTGACAGCAAGAAGTGCTACTCACTTTAAATTCCCAAGGGACACTGCTAGCAATGTGTCTTAAAAGGGGATAACAGTTTGATGATTGAAATAGCCGAACATAGTTCGCTTCAGCATAAGGCTGGGCTATATCTGTATCAATCATCTCGATCAAAATGAACACCTAAAGGCGAACGACCATAATTTTAATTTAGGTCTATCCATAATGAACGATGGCCTACTTATGAATTTCTCCGTTCACAAGAAATAGAAATTAAATAAAATTAATAATATGGTCTCTCTACGTTACCCGCTCATACACCCGTACAAAAATCAAGTTACGTTAGATACAAAAGAAAGTTCCAGTGACGATGCCGATATTGTTGCCAAAAAAATAATCCGTCCTGCTGGCAAAAATCCCTTAACCTGGCTTGATGTCCTTACGGTGGAATACTGCCTTGCGATGAGTGTTCAGGTCTTCCAACTCGTAAGTTTGTCCGTGAACGGACAACACCTTGCTCTTCACCCATGGACAAAATTTCGCCTGAATCTTTTTATTGGCATCAGACAACACAAAGGATCGCCTGTAGACCACGTCACCCACGGAAAATCTACCCGGCTTCTTACGTAAATCGTATCGCTTTTTAGACGACTCATGGCATTTCTTCGACCTATCCATGGCCTTCTGTCTGGCCAATTTTAACTCCTTTATCCTCTCTTCGATCGATGGAATCGTATTAGGATCGGAATGCGTATACTCATCCCCATGTGAAATCATATTTTGCCCAAAATTTAAATAATACGGAGAAAATTGTGTAGTGTCGTGTACCGAGGATCGCATAGCCATCCCTATTTCGGCTAAATATTTTGGCCAATTTGTGTGTTTAGACCCTATATACGACCTGATAGCAGTAACAATAGTCCTATTTGCTCTCTCAGTAGGATTGGCTTGTGGGGTATACCCTGAGGTAAACCATTGGGCAACACCGAGATTTCTCAAAAAGGACTGAAGTTGAGCGGATTTGAAACTACTACCATTATCGGTCAGAAGGACACGAGGGACTCCGAACTGTGGGAAGACATTTTGAGACAAAATTTTGATAACAGAGTTTGCAGTAGAATTTCTAAGAGGATATAAAAGGACATACTTGGTCAGCTTGTCGATCAAGACCAAGATAAAGCGATGGCCCATAGTACTAGGTACTAAAGGTCCGATAAAATCGGCTGATAGATGTTCCCAGGGACGTGATGCAACTACATGATTACCCATCGGAGGTGTTAAATCATAATTCGGGGCCTTAGATTTCTTACAAGTTTCGCATTTACGGATATAATTGCGCACGTCTGTGCGAAGGCAAGGCCAATAAAAATATTCCGTAATTCTGCGGAAGGTTTTAAAGAACCCGAAATGTGCCGAAGTGGGATCATCATGGTATTTCTGCAAAATGGCCTGACGTTCACCCTTAGGGACACAGCATCTCCACCTAAAACTATAAGTTCCTAAAGGAGTTTTATAGCGGATATACTTGTAAAGCCGGCCGTCTTCTAATTTATACTCCGGAAGGCTGCTCGGGGATTTCGAGACTTGGTCATATAGGGACGCATACCATTTATCTTCCCGGGTCGAAATGGTATTAACGTTCCGTGAAAGGAAATCAGCTATCACGTTACTTTTACCGGGACGGTGGACTATGTCAAAGTCAAATTGCTGAAATTCCAACAACCATCTTCCTATACGACCACGGGCTTGCTTCTGGGATAAGATCCACTGGAGTGCAGAATGATCTGTCTCCAAAGTGAACTTGGTATGAAGCAAGAACTGCGAAAACCTTCGAAGACAAAATAGACAAGCCAAGGCTTCTTTTTCCGTAGTAGAGTACTTCTGCTCAGCCGCCGTGAACTTTCGCGAAATATAGCAAATAACTCCTTCCTCATTACCTACTCCCTGAACAAGGACTCCCCCCGCCCCAACATCACTAGCGTCAGCACGCACTATGAAGGGTTGAGAATAGTCGGGAAGTTTTAAAATAGGGGCAGATACAAGGAGCTGCTTCAATTCCGAAAAGCCACGGTCGGCCTCCGGAGACCATTCAATCCTTAAAGGATTACCTTTTAAAAGGTCGGTTAAAGGAGCCGAAATACTCGCAAAATTTGGGATGAAACGCCTGAACCATCCTGCCATACCGAGAAACTGACGTAATGCCTTAGGTGTTTTAGGGACAGGAATATTGCAGATGGCTTGGACTTTACCATCGTTTGTACTTAGACCCTGAGTGCTTAAAGTGTACCCCAGATAGTCTAACTCTGACATACAAAATTTAGACTTCTCCAGGTTGATGGAAAGATTGGCTTTTTTCAAACGACCAGCGACCTCATTTAAAATTTTCAAATGGGATTCAAAATCTTGAGTGAGAACAATGATATCGTCCAGAAAACAAAAGACATTGGGCTCTAAGTCGCATCCAATAACTATATCCATCAGTCTCGCCATCGTCATAGGACTATTTACTAAGCCAAAAGGCATTCTTCTGTAGCAGAACATCTTTCGTCCTGGGATAGCGAAACTAGTTTTGATCTGAGATTCTTCATCGAGCGGAATTTGCAAGAATGCGTCACTCAGATCAATGGATGATAGATATTTGGAGCTTTCTATACGATTAATAATGCTTTCAAGATTTGGAATAGCATAAGCATCTCTTATTGTTACTTTATTTAAACCTCGAGCATCAATGCAAATTCTAATTTTGCCCGATTTCTTCATTTGAATATTAGGAGGTGAGTTCCATGGAGAAAAAGAAACCTCCCGAAGTACCCCCATCCTAACCAGTCTCTGAATTTCAATATCCACTGCGGGAAGAAGATGATATGGGACAGGATAAGATGGTTTCCTTACGGGAGGGTTGTCACCAGTATCTATCGTGTGCTTTAAAATATCCGTGCAACCGAAAAAGTCCTCAGTAGTGATTAAAAAGTTTTTGATGGATTTTTCTAACTCCAGTCGTTCTGACTGGGAGAGCAGAATTTGATTATCCTGGGAATCAGGGACTGTTGAAAGTGCATTCAACAAAACTGGTTGTATGCCAAAGGCATGCCAAAAATCCATCCCCAAAGTAAAGGGTATGGAAATTTCAGGGACTAATAGGGTGGGAATCAATTCTGTTCTACCATTGAAAGTTATCATTAAATCGACTACTTTGGTGGATAAATAAGTTGAACCATCGGCTACACGCACAACGATATTCGAAGTTCTTGGGACTAATTTTAGAATTTTTACTAAGTTCATGCAACCACATCCTAATATACTCTGAGACGCTCCACTGTCCAATAAAGCCATAGCCTCCTCAATGTCAAAAATTTTAACTTTAATATAGGGACGATTTTCCCCGTTAGGGTATATAATAAAGGATTCTACCTCTGAGGGAGGGACAGAATCATCAGAAATTAAGGACTCATTGTCTGACTCAAATTGTATTAAATCTCCCACTGTATTTGAATTTACATTAATGGTATCAACAAAAGAAATGAGATCTTGGTCATTGGAATCATCCATAGAGAGGTTTTTTGGAGATTCCGCGACCTCAGACTCTCTGTCTACTACTGGGTCGCATTGGGTTCCCCCTGTTGAGGGTTACAAACTGGACAAAGTCCATAAATAGTGCCGATCTTACCACACTTGAAACAAAGGTATTTGGGTCTTGTTGGGCAACTTCTAACATTATGGGAATTGCTCTTACAATGTATACAAGAATTTTTTCTGAATTGTGAATTGGGGTTGGAATTGGAATTGAGATTGGAATTAGGATTGGAATTAGAAGATTGAGAAGTACCCTCAGCACCATTGGATGAGTTACTCCCCCCACCCTGTCTCTGAATTGAGGAAGAATTGGTGTTTCGCCCCCCATTCCGCCCATTATCACGTGAAGAGGAATTTCTCCCCCCACCCCTTCCAGATTGCCTGGAATTGCCCCAGGATGAGGAATTGTTCCCCCCACTTCGCCCCCTTTGATCAGAAGTCCTGGCCAGGGACTCTGAATTATTTGTGGATGATTCCTGAAAACTCCCTATCTCATTAAATCGCACATTTCTGGGACGATCGAGAAAAGCATAGGAGCGGTTCCTCTCAATAAGTTTTAATTTTTGGGATAGCTCCGCTAATGTTGGGATTTCATATAGAAGAAGAGCATTAGACAGAGAGTAATGGAGATTTCTACGGATGAGACGAACTTTCTCGACTTCCGAAATTTCTTCATCCAGCTCCTCGAAGAGAGCTAACATGGATGCAAGAAAGACTTCTGCATTCTCCCCCACCCCCTGCTTTCGATCCTCAATTTTCTTCCTAATAGCGAAATCGCTCTCAAGATTGCAAAAAGCACTTAGAAATTTCTCGCGGAACTCCTCCCACGTACAACTTAAAAGATATTCCGAAAAGGAATCATACCACGTTTCAGCCCCATCGGAAAGTAAGAGTCTTATAGACCAAACCACCTCCTGCAGAGAAACGCCCTGGATCATGGCCATTCTCTCAACATCCCGCAAGAAGATTTTGGCCTTTTTCCCCTTGCGGTCACCAGAGAACCTAATTCCCCAGTCCTTTAACTGCAGGGGTTTTAATCTACGTGGAGCTGGTGTAGGAAACGGGTAGTGGCGTGACAAATTTTGGGGTTGAGAATCCCTAAATTCCCCAGAATGGACAGAACTGGATCTGCTGGAGGATCGAGATCTTCTACCAGCACATGAGAGTCTCAATTGCTCCATCGAATCCTGAATATTTTTCAGGATATTCTCAAGACCTTTTATTTGAGCATTCTGAACATTAAATTGCTCAACCGTAACAAATTGGGATTGGGGCCTATCTTGAGGCTGAGACACCGTGGATCCAATATTTGGGATGTCGAAAGTATCCCTACGGTCTTGCGAAAGGTTCAGATGTGGGTGCTTAAGAAATTCTGGGACAAAGGACTCACTGGAGGCAGAAAGTTTAGATGTGGGCTTCTCAAATGGTACCTTCTTCTTCTCCTGGACATAACAGTCCGAAAATAGGGACTTTTTTGGGCTTTTAAGACGTTTAGTCTTTTGGACAGGTGAAGCAGGACGAGGAATAGCACCCCCCACTTTTCCCGAGGCAGCATAATTCTTCAACTGTTCCCTGAACTGTTGCCTAAAATTTGCAAGTTCAGCAAGAGCAGGACCATAAAGGGCATTTTTGGGATCTCGAGGGTCTGATGTGAATTTTAATTTATTTTCGATGTGCTGAAACATTGTGAAAATCTCAGCTTGCTTCGAAAAAAGGACCTCGATATTCCCTACTTGCTCTCTAAATTTTTTAATAACTTGTAAGGTGTCATCCCTAATTTTTTTAGCATCGCCTTCAACGGGAAATAAAGGGTTTCCGCCAGCAATAGCAACCTTTAAAAGATCGCGGGCTTCTTCTAATGAAGCTGGCCATTTAATTCCCCTGGCCTGTAATTCCCAATCCAGTTGTTCTTCTGAGAGAAATTTTGGATTGAAATCCTCCATTTCTAACAGAGAACTCCCCAAAAGAGGGTAAAAATAGCCGAAAAAAGAAAAAAAAAAAAATCTCCCAAAAAGGGAAAAAAAGAAAGAAAAATATCCTAATACACTCCTATTCCATAGAAAATGGATGAAAAATCCAGAAAACTACACCCA